>NC_090444.1:1191434678-1191752803 GCF_031143425.1 Pleurodeles waltl
GTAATGTTCCTCTGTGTTTCCCTGAGGGGTCCCAACTTGCTTATTTCACCCCATGTAGAGACAACGGGTACCTGCAGTCTTTCCAGTTCACACCTCTGGGCCACCATTCAAGCCTAGCCACAAAAGCAGGATGGGTCATCCCCAGTTAGGTAATCCCTGTGCAGTGAGGGAGAGAGCGATCCCACACCCTGCGCTCTGTATGAGACCCCCCACATATCTCTGAGGGGTGGAGTCCTCAGGTGTGCAGATTAGCCCGTCTCTGGACCCAAGGCCCCCAGCGCAGGGCAAACCAGTGGGCACCCTCCACTAGAGAAGGGGAGGGCAAGGATTGCAGGGTGTTGGGGCAAAAAAACACTCCAGTCAAGGTCTGCCACTCTGCCCAGACAAACGTCACTTTGCTGGTGCCCTCAAAGGCCAAGGGATCTTCAGAGCTCCCAGCCTACATTCACGGCAAACAGATGGAGAGAGCACAATAGAGACTCCACCAAAATCCTTCAGGCCCCCTTGGGGGGAACCGACCATCACCAATGCTGCTCCGGGGGCCACCTCTGCAATACTTGTGTCCCAGGGGTCACAAAAGGGGTGAAGCACCAACCAATGGCATCAGCGCTAGGGTGCACTCTTTACGTTTCACCCCAACGCTTCTGGCCATCCTGTCCCCACGCTGCTGCCTCAGCTATGGGGCCCAGCCCGGTCTTGCACCACCACAACACACCCGCCTCCAATTACTAGGCCGTCACCAAACTCTGCAAAGCGTGCAGGCAGGGCAAAGGAGGAAACTGATCCAGTTCGCCCCTCATTGATAGGGTGAGGTGCGCCGGCTGCAGGATAACATGCAGCTCAGCCTGCTGCCATCTACCGGAGGGCCGTGCTCAGGCGCAAAGAGCTCCTCATCGATGCAGGCGGTTGTCGTGCACCTGTCCGCCGAAACAGCCACCTTGGTCACTTGATGGTCCTCTTCACCAGCAGTCAGAAGCCTATTCAAGGCAGCAGAGCGGGAGTCTGCCACAAAGGGGCACAAGTAATCTTAACAAGCACACACACCCCCGCACAGCACGCAGGCCCATCAGGAAGGGCCTCCAGACCTTCAACAAGTCACTCCCTACTACTGCTGCCAGGGGCGCCCTTGCAGTCTGTCCAGCATAATGTTGGGGTGCAGCAATAAAGTAGAGTCGTGAGCCACAGGTCGATGTGTAATGCAGGCTCTGCAGGATACTTCGGCGTCAGCGGGGAACCTCTTAGAAGCGCATCCGGTCGGCCATTTTGCTTGCCCCCCCAACACTGGATGACTCTTTGAAACAATGGCAATGGATCAGCGTCTCCAGGATTCCAATTTTGCCTCCATTCATGCAAAAGTTGCTGTCATTCTTCCAATGGAGCACAGGATCAAGGCACAGGTGATACTAGTACGGTGTTATGGATTATTTTCCAGCTGAAAGCGGGTGGGCACATTCAGAAATTAATGTCAACAATAATTGTTACTCTTTTAAAGTTAAAGCCACCATTCTTACGATCTCTACACAGTGATAATTAGTGTTAGTTATGATCCAAGTCAATGGTATTCATTTTATTGACCTTGGAAGAAAGAGAGGCAAAGTGGACCTACCAATATTTGAACCTGTAACTTCAGTTTAAACACAAATGTAAACAATGAAGCTTTAGTCCTCTGAGCTCTTACTGGCTCCACCGTGCAGAGCTTAATAAGCTGCACTTGGGGCATACATTTATGTTGAGCAGACAAGAGAGAGGTGAGCAATGGAGTATGGTGCTTGACATCAACTATGAAGAGGATTACTCTGACCCGATTTTAGCTTTTTGAATACAGTAGGATAAAATGAATAAGGATTCAAGCCTAAGTAATTTCAGGTACAGCTGCCCAGTTATTTAGCAATTCCAAGAGAATTTCATGGTCTGCCATTCTTAGGTGGCAGAGAGAGTTAAGACTATTAAGGGTAATATATAGTTCATAGCAAAGAGAGCTTCTGTTTTTGTTCACTAAGGTAGATTTGGTGCTCCTTGAAGGACTAAAACATGACTGGTATTCATGGAGGAAATAGTTATGTTCTATATATTACAGGTGTTGTCTCTATTTTGAAGCCACCTATTGGGGTCTTATGATATTGGTGACCCAGTTGTGTTGGTGTTAAGGTTTCAGTTACAATAAAGCCCTTAGACTCTACATCAAACAAGAGTATGCACCTTGATGGCAGGATCGAGCTTCCTCAAGAAATCATGGACACTTCCTAAATTGATGAATGTTTCAGAATTCCCTTGTTAGAGCTGAGGAGAGGGTAAATGGATGGGACCGAAGGCAGTGGGAAATAGTATGTTTAATGTTGACATTAATTTTTCATCTCTATTCTTAATAGAAAACCAAGCTGAGAAAGGTTTCTTTAAAACCTTTTGCACCAATTAAACAATTGATAAGTCCTTGACTAATGAGGATTAGTGATAAAGGGACATAGGTCACTTTCCTTCTGTAGTGAAGGTTCTACTCCTTTGATGGTAACAAATTCACCTTTTTCATATTCAGTGAAATGTAGTTTCAGTGAGAAGAAATCCTCCTGCTCTTTTTCTAACTTACCACCTTAGTATAGAATTTTCTTTAGGGTGCAGAAGAATTGTTCTTAATAAAGGGCAAGTCTAAATCAGAGAATAAACTGTGCTTCTACTCTTAAGAAGCGTTTCAGCAGACTTTATTATTGTGTACCTTACATTAACACTATGAACTTACAATGCTCATCCTGGTACCTATGACTAAAGGAAAAATATGATATTGGTTTACGCCGCTAGGTAAGTCTTGCACGTAGCCACCTACACGCTATTTCACCAGCTGGCTCGAAAAAAACATTACATCAACTGAACACATAAACGGGTTGATGTTCTTTGCTTATTTCCAGTAACTGAACTACAGCCATTTGCTTCAAAAGGGGCTTACAGTTTGAGGGTTTTCTGAGGTTCTCTGAGGACTGTGACCTGAAAAAATGGACCACCAATAACTGGATGTACTCCTGAGATCCCAACAGCAGCAACTGAGAGACTGGGTAAAAAATCTGCTACTCTGGGAAATATCTGGGCAGGACAGATTGCATCGTGTACTCCATGTACTTTCAGTCTCAAGACAACCATCCTACATGACTGTCACAACTGAACTTATAGTGGAGCAAGCTGAAGAGGGGCTGGTCCTATGCCTTTTGATTTGGAGGAAGTTACGTCATATGTTTCCTCCTACGCTGAGGATCTCCTGTCACTGACCGTCTGGGGTTACTCTTCTCAGCAGCCACCTGCACTGCATGGATGCTGTACTAAACTGCAGGGACTGAGGAAATATTAGGAAACTAGTTTAGCCTATCAAACTGAGACAGCAACAGAGACTAACAACAAGACGAGCTATTCTCCAGTGTATGTCTCCATTATTACTGGAGGCCATGGAGACATAGACCTCATTCTCTGCCCTGGAGTTTTGCTTGATCTCCCTGTGTAAAAGATTTGCACCTCAGCGCCCAAAAGGACAGACTGGCTTGAGCAGCAGCCTGGGACCCAAGGCCTAGCTAGGATAAATTCAGGCTGAGATCCTGGTGTTTCAACCTTGGTCCAGGAAGTCAGAGACAACACCTCTAATGCTTCTCGGCCTTTTAGCCTCCTGCACATTCCTCAATCCCCAAGACCTGACTGGGGGCACTATTAAAGGTTATTTGTACACCCTTTTAACCTTTTTATGTTTGCCAGACCAGCTTATTGTGATGAGATTTATAAAATGCCTGACGCACATTTCCTTTTAAATCATTTGTGATGACACGTTGAGACCTTAATTTGGTCTCAACGTTTCTCTTGTGCATGCCATTTGAGCCGATGCATGGATGCTCGCTGTATCCCTTAACTTTGAACACTGTCTTTTTCATAATGATTACTTCAGCTTGACGTATGAGAGACCTTCCGGCACTATCTACACAACCGCCCTACATCCCCATTTTCCACACAAATTGGTTTTGAGAACTCAAGCAGTCTTCTTGTCTCAAGTTGTGATTTCTTTACACACTCGGTAATCTGCCTGCGTTCTAGACCCCCCACTGCTCAAAGGAGGAGGAGAGATTTCCTCAGCTGGACACCAAAAGGACTTTTATACTGATCATACCAAAGAACATCATACTGACTATCAGCTTTTTTTCTGTGGGGTAAAGAACAAGTTAAGGCTACTATCACTGTGTTGGCATGCAGAGTGCCTGTCCTTGACATCAGCCAGGCTGAGATATGGGCATCAGTGCATACGTTCACAAACCACTACGGTCTTGACAGCCTGGTACGGTAGGATGGTTATTTCTCCACCATGATCCAGCAAGACTTTTTGGTTTGAGCCCACTCCACAGACCCTCCTCCTGGGAAGGTATTGCTTTAGTGTCTGTTCTATGGTGAGGACTCTGCAGTTAGAAGTATCCATCAGAAGAACAATTTACTTTCTGGAAAAATACTTTATCTAGCCACAGATTCCTCACCTCCCTCCCACATATCCTTTCTGTGGACTGGCTTCTTTTTAACATCGAAAAATTCCCAAATTAGGAACCTGCATACTATTAGGAACAATTTTTCATGCTTTGTGTCTGAGAACGCAGAAAGACATAAGCATGAAACTGATACCAGTGTGCAGGGGTGGCACTTATTTGCGGCTCCACCCTGTCACTGCTGGGATGGTATAGAGCCAACACGGAACCCCAGGCTGTCAGTTCGTCAGTGAGTGGGAGCATATCTGGAAAAAGTTTCAAGATCTAATCCAGCGCATGGGAAGCATTTTATGGTGAAGAATCTTCAGTTAGAGTATCCATCAAAAAGGGTGCTATCAAAGTTAAGTAACTTGTCCTCCTGACCCACATGCTTCAGCAAAAAAAAGTGAACTGGATACATGCATATAGGGATTAGGTATGCTTGCCATGTACCGACACATAAATATTTGTATTAAAACAGCTAAAGACACAGATCCAAGTTCCAACTCTAGAGGCCAGAGATACACCTGGGTCGAGAATGGGAAAGAGCCTGGTAATAAGAGATAAAGAGAAAACATGAGCATAAAAAGGCACATTTTCCTTAGTTTCACACATGCAGAATTTTTCTCCTGGAGAAGAAGCTATGGGGGTCATTCTGACCCTGGCGGTCATTGACCGCTAGGGTCAACGACCACGAGAGCACCGCCAGGCTGGCGGTGCTCTCAAGGGCATTCTGACCGCGGCGGTTTGGCCGCGGTCAGAAAGGGAAAACCGGCGGTCTCCCGCCGGTTTTCCGCTGCCCTCAGGAATCCTCCATGGCGGCGCAGCTTGCTGCGCCGCCATGGGGATTCCGACACCCCATACCGCCATCCTGTTCCTGGCGGTTCGCCCGCCAGGAACAGGATGGCGGTATGGGGTGTCGTGGGGCCCCTGGGGGCCCCTGCAGTGCCCATGCCAATGGCATGGGCACTGCAGGGGCCCCTGTAAGAGGGCCCCACAAAGAATTTCAGTGTCTGCTTAGCAGACACTGAAATTCACAACGGGTGCAACTGCACCCGTCGCACCTTCCCACTCCGCCGGCTCCATTCGGAGCCGGCTTCCTCGTGGGAAGGGGTTTCCCGCTGGGCTGGCGGGCGGCCTTCTGGCGGTCGCCCGCCAGCCCAGCGGGAAACACAGAATCACTGCGGCGGTCTTCAGACCGCGGAGCGGTGTTCTGTCGGGGGAACTCTGGCGGGCGGCCTCCGCCGCCCGCCAGAGTTAGAATGACCCCCTATATGCGTAAGATGTATGCATTTCAGTTTTCAAAAGCACGTGTAAATGTATTTCTTTGAGTACTCCTTTAATCGGTTGAAATTTTCATTAACGTCATAAAGTTGCTCTACACAGGAGAAATTATTTAGTAACAAAATTCCTGCCTTTCACAACCAGGGCATTCTGAATTAACTCTAGGTTTAACGATTTATTCTATTAGCATTGTAAAGTCATTTTTTAGATAAATTCAAGCAAACACGAAAATCCTCAATTTGAGCCATCTAGAAAGCATTTTTCTGTCTGTATGTGCATGGGACCTTGCAGACTGATAGGAAAATAAACACACACACGCTTTATCAGTTTATCTTCTTTGGTAAAATAATCTCATTTTATTGATCCACTTTTACATGGACATCTCTTCTGTGCATGGACTAGTACTGTGTTCTTGCTACAAGAAAAACTACAGTGAACTGAAACGCATCGACATGTTGCTACATTCATTTCTACAATCATACATTCATTTAGAATATTGCTACCCAAAATGTTAAAATTTGCGCTCGCTGTAGATTCTCAGCCTAATCCACAAAGATGTTGCTATGAGTAAGTGTGACTTGAAATCCAGGAGTACGTTAGAGGCGCCACATGAGTAAGTCACATCAAAATCTTTGTGAATCGAACTCTTCTGTTGTGACTTAGAACCAAGTTACCATTGTACAAGTGCTGTATTTAAATGCAGCGGCATAACCACCATGGCTAACACTCAAAGCCATGACTAACCTATTTCAGCACATCTAGTTTAGCAATCTGAAATAGAAAATTTAGGGACAAATGGTCTAAAAATTATTTTGGCTCTGGTAGGTATTTTCTGATGACCACATCCACACATCCTTATTTTGTTAATAAAGGTGTACATCTGTGATCGGCTCAAAGAACTTATATTATTTAAAAAAAATAATAATACTGCATTATTCACCATATGTAATATTTCAATGCAAAAGAAAAATGCAATTTAAAATGGTGTATTCTTAAGACAAAAATAGCTGTTCTATTTTCTAAGGCATAGGCATAGGCGTTAACGTTTAATTTAAAATACTGGGTCAACAGACACTGCCTAGGATAACTATAATCGTATGCTATCATTAGCTCAGATTTAGTTGTAGGATGAGTCTTTCACATTACTGCTCTAATTTTACAAATACAATGATAAATCACACTGAGAAAATGTGACTGTCCCCAACAATTCACACACTTTCAGTTTAAAGGGTACTGGACACTTGACACACACACCCATGTAAATCGGATCGTAACAAGAACAGAACCCATAGTGTACAAAGCCCAGATGTGTTAAAAATATATATATATATATGTAACCCTTCCAGCCATGTTAGGGACATTTTTAAATTGAGGGGCAATTGCGGCACTATGCAAGATTTTTATTATATTCTGACACAGTTATGTTTTACAGTAGTTTGAATGCTTGGAAATTTGTTTTGAAAGAGCTAATGCTCGCTTAAACTAGCGGTGTCCATTGATACACCCCAGAATGTCAACAGATGTACTGTCTCACCAACCTCCCGCAAACAAAACAGGCCTTCCTATTCACAACAATAGAGACCTAGTGATAGCAGCAAATTAGGGTACATTTATCTTACAACAACACATTGAGTATTTTTCTTCATAGAAGGTACCACCATATACATTTTTTCCCAATATCAGGCTAGATCTGGGAGGCATCTTAAGGCTGTGACTGAGTCATGAATGTGCCCTTATCCTGCCCTTTCCCAAACACCATTTCTTTTATGTTGCCCCATCCGGCAAAGGGAAAAGAATTCTGATGTTACACCATTGCGTTCTCCAGAAAGGGTCTCAATATTTTAAATATAAGATCCAGCAACACCTAATTAAATTCATGAGTTCAGGAAGAACAAAAATGCCAACTAAGTCATACTGGAGAACTGTGTAGCCAAAAATGAACTCCACCGTACTGTAGTAGTATACCTGTGGTAAATGAAACCACAGAACAGTAGGTTGCAGCCTTCCTAAGTTGTCGTGGAAGCTTTACATTCTTTCCTACTCCAAGTGTAACAAGCACTGACATTTATGCAAGCTTGTAAAAGAAGACAATGCAGTGAATTGTACATGCAATCATTGATCCCTTAGGAACAGGTAACCCCATGCAGTGCTACACAGTAGCAAGAAATAGCTGAGGAGAAATCCTTATAGTCACTGTGTTTATCAGGCTTCAGTAACGAAGTCTGAGAGGACAGACCTTCATGATGAATATATAAGAGCCTGCTCTATGTTACCACCATCTCCTGGTGAAAAATGTGTATCAGAAGAGAAAGCTTTAATCTTGTGGACTAACTAAATTGTGCACCTGATTTCCAATTTAAGAACAGATTAAGTAGAAACTGTTTCAAATTTCATTTAGTTTCACTCAAAAGGCTCATGAGTGACAAAATGAGTGGACAGAACAAGAGCGTAAGGACGTGGATTAATAATGAAGGCAAAAGTCACATGATCCAATTCTACAGAAGAGGTAAAGGTGAATTACAACATTCACCACATGTTTTGGTCCCTCTTCTAAACAATTTCTTCAATGGACGACCATTTTTAACCAGATACATTCAATTTAGTGCCCTTATCATCTTAACATTACCTCTCTAAAGCTAGGCTAAGTATTTAACCAAAGACACTGACACACTGCCAGAAGAGACGTAGATACTAATGATATCAATTACTGATTTGTGAACCCCATATGTAAATACCCTGTACTTTATTGTTCTGGCCACTGTGGCCATGAGAAGAACAAGGACAGTCCAAAAGACAGTGAGCCCTCATGGCAGTGTTCCAGAGAGCCACTTCCCTTCTGTGTTTAAGAAAAGCTAGAGAGTCATATAGCATTCTAGCTCTTTACAAAAAGATTTCTAGTTTGACAACACCACAGAAATATCTTGTTTGCAACACTATCTTCCCAGCTATTCATGGGACTACATAGTGACTCCCATGACAGAGTCCATTTAGAATTTAGAGAAGAATGAGCTGTAATCCGATTTTACTAGCTCTAAATCCATAACCTCATTACAACACTCAGGCAAGACCCTATTGCAACTTGCGTATTCGCATACAACAGGAACACTTTTGTTACTAGGTTTAAACTGTTTTCCCTTTGTGCTTTCACAAGGACGATTTTTAGGGTTCAGTGAGTAGCCCACCACTTTAAAACACCAATATAATAATTTGTACAACTTAAGTTCTTGAGGGTGTAAGAGGTATCTGGATGCGGGACGCTCTATCCATTTGTAAAAAACATGAGGAAATGAATCTGCTGATAAATATACTATCCACCAAAAAACGACTGAGTGTATGTCCTAACCACTTTGTGTTGGCACTTCCTTCATGGGGTCTTCGTTAACGAAGGCACAAACTCAGGGGATCGTAGTACATGCAGGTGGAAAATAGGGTCTGATCTGAACTTGGAGATCTTACAGTTATATGATCAAATGGAGGAGCCAATTTGACACTTCTGTTACACTAACAAAGATTCTGAATCTGCAGGTATCTGACAGAGTTAAAACCCATGCAAACAGTGTAACCACTGTAAAGGTCAAACCAACATGGATGTTTGGCGCCAGCTGGCAAGAAAGACAGAGCCCAAAGGGCATAACTTATAAGAAGACTAACACTGAATGTAAAAAGACTGAAAAGGTTACCATAAAGCCCCGAAAACTCTATATACGTAAAGTACTCAAATTGCTTATCTGAAGACCGGCATGAATGTGTATCTTCTCGGCTAGAAGCTTTGTTCCTACAGTATCCACCATTAGACCTTAATGGCAGACTTTAGTGAAGGGTTTGGCTGATGTCATCAGACCATTACTGTTTCTAAGAGACCTGGAGAGGCTTTTGAAACTCAAGGATGTAAAGTCTATAAATGGCTGTGTAGGATAAGATCAATGTAATGGAGGAACCATCGCAAACAAGGTTACATGGTTTGGCATCAGCAACTGGCCTTAGACGCACAGGGGCCAAATGGTAAAAAAGGCATTGAGTTCCTTGACTGTTTAACTTATAAAATTAGAACTACTTAGGATGATGTATAGGGATTCTTCTGACTGTTGCAAGAAATCCTCTGTTTCATGGACGTCTTTGACCACTTCAGGACTGCGTCCAGTGTTGGCTTAGAATAGTTGAAAGGTGCCGAAGGTACATGTGAGGCAAATATGACACAAAGCTACAAAGATCTAATGCAACATCGCAGAAGGAGATCTTCTTTTAGGTCTATGGTAGGAATAAATGCATTTCCTACCTTCCATTTTCAAAAACAACATTCTATCATTCCTTTAACAGAGGCATTATGGCGGATACAGGGAACACTCCGTTTAGTTCTTAGTAGTCTATCTAACCCACGTACAGAACACACTACCTTCTGCTGATTTCACGCTGACCGGGAAAAGGTCATAAGTCGTAACTTGCATTTTATGTATGAACATCTTCTGCCATTACAGGAGCTAATCCTAAGCAGGGATTTAAAAAGATACCTGGCATTAAGCAAATCAAATAAAAAGACAAAAAGACAGCTAGAAAAAAACTAAATCCCGAGAATACGCCTTGCTAATTATTTGGGGTGTTATAGTTTATAAATAGTACAGAAAATAATGTCAAAGAAATATTAAAACTCTTTGCACGTTAGCTTCAGAAGGTCTGTCTATGAAATCCCCTTAAGTAAATTGAGTTTTTGTACATTCCAGCTTGGGTAGGTACAAGGGGGCACAATGAGCATGCATTTTATATTTCTGCCTAGCCAGACACTGGTGGTGAATATATGGTGAGACGTTAAATGAAGAATTCAATGAAGGCCATACAATAACCCTAACATCATCATTATCACAACATTCTTTTTAATTAACAATATAAAAAAAGACTCCTACATTAATCATCCTGTAACCAAACCTGCTTTCAAGTCCGTGATGAAAATGGCACTTTTACAAATAAAAAAAGCACAGCAATATTTATTTTTTTTAAACGCATTTCAAAATGTCACCTGTTTTCCATAGTTTCGTTTTCATGAAAAATTGCCCACAAAAGGACACAGTGTTTAAAAACGTCCCCGTTCCATATAAAATGTTATACAACGAGAACAAGGAAGTGTTCTGCTGGCAAAGAAAATGTGGAAAAAAGTTTATCTTCTTCAGTGAACATTCTGTGCCACATCTGTAATTAAATTGTGGCCATATCAATTAGTGTAGAAAGTTATGTCCTGGTGGATGTCTCCTTTTGATGCATTCAGTAACAAAAATGCAATTCAACAGTGAACTATCCAAGCGTAAACCTAGGGGTACTGCCCATGAAATAATTTACAGGCCTAAATATAATGGGAACTGTCAATGTTTTGACTTCTTTGCTTTTTTGAGGATATCACACTTTTTTCTATTTGGACGCCTACATCGTTCATCAATGCTTGGTATGCATTCATAATGCCACACTTCATCCATTTTCTCCACTGGGTAAACTGCCTCAACATAATGACGGATCATCCGTAATCTAACAGGATCCAGCTGCTTCTTGTTGCAAGCGCCTGAATGGTTATACTGCAGTCTGAGATTCTCTGTAGTAAAGAGTTCAGGGAAAAGTCTTACAAGAAGCCTAGCAGCAAAGTTTCCCACAGAGAGGCTCTGCTGCACAATTTCCCTTACCTCCTTGTCAGAAAGTATGTATAGCGAAGGCACAGGAAAGTCTGGGGGAGTCACAATGAGTTCATCAAGGGGTATTTTGCAAAAGTCCTTGCTGCTTCTTTCTGGTGGCAGAGGAGGCCCTTCTAAAAGTTCTCTGAATCTGTCTGGGTTTAAATCTAAGCCCATTAACTCTCTCCCCTCAGGCACAGGTATGTGGACTTTTCGCTGTTGCTGATACGAACGTCTCTGTTCGGTATCTCTGCGTCGACACCTCTCATCCAGTTTTCCAACAAATTCCAATGTCCACACTCTATCGTTTTTCGCCCGTGGGTAAAGAATTTGCACGTAGTGTCTAATAAGTCTTACTCTGAAAGGATCTAGTTGTTTCTTACCAAGTGACCCACTGCAGTTGTACTGCTTCCTCAGGTTTTCAGGAGTAAAAAGTTCTGGAAAAAAATGAACAAGCATTCTGGAAGCAAAGTTGCCTATAGACAAACTACTCTCATATATATTTTTCATTTGTTCTTTGCTAAGTAAATATTCTGGATAAGGCACCTCGAAATCGGGAGTAGGAATTTCAAGCTTATCAAAGTCCATTGGTACAAGCCAAATTTTCTTGGACCGCCTACCAGGTCTATCGTGATCAAAACCGTCTTCTACCTTTACAATGGAAAGGTCATCAGGCAAACTAGAGGAGTCATAACAGTCATCTGTGATCTCTTCATAATCACTGTTGTCCAGGTATATGTTTTCAAGCTCATCGTTTATTCTTTGAGCACATTGCTCCAACCAGACATCCTCTTCTTGGACTTCAGGGAAGTAGATTTCTGTGTATCTGCGGATTATTTGGAGGCGATGAGGATCGAGAGCAGAGGATTCAGATTCCCCGAAGCAACTGTATCTTTCAGCTGGCTTCGACTGCTCAAAGATTTCAGCAAACAATCGGTGCAATAAAAACACAGCAAACTCACCTGGAGATGATGCTTCATCTAAAAAATCATTTATGTCCTGAGCATTAAGTACAAAATTATTGGCAGTGCCACTGGACTTGCCCAAAGGAGAGATGTTGTCCTGCTCTTTGTCTTCCACAAGCTGAGAATTTACGACTTGGTCAGATGACTGCAGGCTTTGCTGATCGCTTTCCATCTCTTTCTGGGCCCAAAAGCGGCTGAAGAAGTCATTCACTTGAGGCAAACATTCCATCTGCCAAATCGTAGAGTTCTTAACAGAGGGATAACAAATTTCCACATAGTTCCGGATGAGCTGAAGTTGAAGTGACTGAAGCTTGTTTTTGCTCATGAATCTGCACGTGTTACAGTTGCGCAATAGCTGGTCATCACCAAAGAGATCTGGGAAAAGCTGGACCAATAAGAGGCATGCTAGATCTCCAGCAGATGTACTTTGCTCGGTTAACTGTTTCAACTCTGTGCTTGTTAACTGATACTCTGGAGGTGGCAGAAATTCTGCTACAGAATCTTCAGGATTAACTATTCTCTTGATTCTGCTCACTTCAAGAGACAGCAGGTCTACTTTACTATGAAGCTCTGACATGTTGGAGTTCAGTGTGTTAAGTGTAACAAACATTTTCTGTATTAAAGAGTACATATTAGTTTCAGATTCCCCAGCTGGTGTTTCCACTATGCTGCTACCAGATTCCTGTTTGTGCTCATCATTTAGAATGTCAAGCTGAGAAGGGATGACGGAGATATTTTTGCTGTAGACCTCATGAGAAGCAAACTGATCTGATGCTAGAGGGGTTTTCTTTTCTGTTATTTTGTGTGAAATACTATAGAGAGGTTTCTTGTATGATGCTGTAGTTATTTCACTGGCACTTTCTTCACCGTCACTAAGCAAAGCCATGGAATTGGAGTTCCATTTTCCATGATCTAAGTTTGTTTGCTTGGCAGATCGGTCCTCCCTGGTCTTGGAACTCGAAAGTAACCCCTAGGAAAGAATACAATTAAAATTAATCAAATGCACCGATGTCCTGCATCTTAACTATAAAACAATACAAGCAAGCTGCGCAAGGGAGAGATCAGATTTTTGATTGGAAACTGTTCTTTTTCTGATACGGAATTTAAAACAACTCCAAGAGCTGTTGCCCAGCAGACGGACAGAAACATTTTGAAACAAGTGACTCAGAAAGAGAGAAGAGAAAAACATTTTGGAATTTAAGAAGCTGTTGGAATTCATACTCGAATTACTCTCTATGTAATACTTTATACAGTATCTCAAATATATCCATTGCAACAAACAATATCATATCATAGTAGCAACTCCAAGCCACTCTTATTTAACCTCCATTAAAGAATATTCTGAAACATAAAATATAACCTTGCTGGGTAGAAATTGTGGGGATCAATTTTAATGTGCATTCTTGAAATAATGTATTATGAATTTGAGAAGTGAACATTGACAGAGTAAGTTACGTGTCCACTTCGAGCTAATCAAATAATGATATTGTTAGACTACAATAAAAATTAGAAGCATCTTTCTGTGTTGTCCAAGTCGTGCGCCAAACTTATCCAGGAATTCCTCTGCAAAACAACTGAAGAAGCTGTCAAGTATATGGGGCCGACACTGGACTCACAGCAGGCAGCTGGCAAAAATCCCTGAGTGCAAAAATGTAGCCAGAGGGGAGGGTGGGTTAAAAAGAATGAGTGCATCACCTAGCGTAGACCAGAGATAAAGGACTTTGCTTGGCATGCTGGCAAAAAAGCACTGGGCTTGATGAGGAGTTAAGAGACTGTGTTGCTCCTCATGAACAGAGAACCAGTGAATATTCGTGCTTAAGAATGTAAACAAAGGTACTATGGCGAAGCAGTTGGAGGTAAGTGAGTAGCAGGTATTACCTGCTGATACTTAGATACAGGACAGCCACAATAGGGCAATCATTTTTCATACATCTTGCTCGAACAACCAATCAGGACACACATTCCACACATATGGTTCTGTCTTAGAACGTGAATGACTGCTGCTTCTTAACTGGCTGAGTCTCCAGCAGTGTCCTATAATATGCTTTATGAGTGTGGAACTTGGCTCTTGACCTTGGAAATGTACTGAAACTATCCAATGTCAAAGTAAGTGCAGTGGTTTCTGAGTAGGGATGGGATTAACTAAAAAAGGTGGCAGGTCAGGTATGACAATGAAAGAGGTTAAGTCTGCAACTTCAGACAATGTTAACAAAAGAATTGCTCCCAAATGAAGCACACTGCATGAAACAACTGTCCTAAAATATTAATCCCATAAACACCAAATCACCTCTGGTATAAGCCGTCTTTTTTTAACGCTATTGATGATCGCTTGCTCACTGCTCGACTTTTCACACACAAGGTAGGTCTGCTTTCGTTTGTTGCAATGAGGTAGTAAACTAAAGGAGGAGTCCAAGGCATGTTTCTCGTCTGTCCTGGCTGTCATCGAGCAGTCCAGCACATCATCATCATCAATGCTGGTTTCTACCTTTACAATGCTGCTTTTTGCTCCTGCAAGTGAAATAAAACCTATTCAGATTAAATAACAGACACCCTAACATTCATGCGCAAATATAATATTCATGTATTTCTTTAAATGGCATCTTAATGACAGAGCAAGAGCATCCAATCAAGCTCAGCCTCTAGACGCCATAAACACATAGAAATGAGAAGCTCGTCATAAATTATTCAGATTAAGATTGCACTAACATAGCACTGATATTCTATACCCCTCCCACCTCTAACCTGTTTATTGCATGCAGAGGAGATTTCTAAGTGTGCAAGGTTTAGGAAAAAAAAGAAGCAATTTAGGGTAATATAAGGTCACATCAGCAGACCAAAGGGAATTCAGGAGAAATGTAGATAAATAAAACAAATAATGAATGTGGCATAAGGACATTTGTCACTGGTTAGGATTTGAATCAAAAGAAAGTAATGTGACAGATTATCCCATATTATAGAAACAGAGGGGCAGATTTAGGAGACCCTTGCGCCATTTTAGCCCACCTTAGCATCATTTTTTTTACGCTAAGACAACGCTGAGGTGGCCTATGCCCATGCCATGCTTACAAAGTGGCGCAATGCATTCATTGCGCACTTTTTAACCCTTTGAGCCACATTATGCATGCGCCATGCATAATGTATGTAAAGGGGGCATTCCGGTGCAAGGAGGCCCGCAAAAATGGCGCAATGACATCTACAAGATGTCACTGCGCCATTTTTGGTGTCATTTGTGTTAAAACGACACACCCATTATAGTCAATAGGCCTCCTTGCAATTTGCTCCATTAGCGTCAATGTTGTTGACGCTAGTGGAGCAAAGCACCACAATAGCGTCAAAAATGTTGACGCTAATTTTCCTAATACCACCATGGTGCGCTGTATCATAAATACAGTGCACACATGGTGGCGTTAGGGGAGACGCAAGAAAAGTGGTGCTGCATTGGATGCAGCACCACTTTTCTTAAATTTGGCCCAGAATGTGATAAGTTTGACTCTACTTATGTCCTGTGTTGCACAGGAGAAAGGCACAAAGACAAAATGGGCATATCCCTAGAGAAGTGATGAAAATTCATACAGGGAAGGGAAAGAGTTTGGAACACCAGGTTCCTTCTTTGCCACTTCCATCTCTCTTGGACTCATTCTACAACTCAATGACATTCTAGATAAGTTTTAACTGGGCACTGCTCCACTTTATGTTTTCTAAGTGAAATAGATTATATCTGTGATGTGTCATGGTTTTGCAATATTTTCAGGTGCCTAATCAGCAGTAAGATCGTCTGCATGTTTTAAGTCAAAGGAGATGCTTGTGTCTCCGTGCCTCAGACTTTGTTTGTCTGAAGAAGAACCCACTGAGGAACCTGAAGAGGAACAATATGTAGCTGTTAGGAAAAGCAGGTTTAGCATAGCAAAGAATAAAAGGTATATATTATCTCAATTGTGCGGAGAAATAAATCAAACACAAATGAAACACTAATGAGGTATACTTTTCAAACTTATAAACAGCAAAAGGAGAACTTCGGGAACTAAGAGGACCAACCCATATGATGAACAGGAGGCTGTACCTGGTGAGGAAATGTATCAAACAGGTGATCAAGGTGCCAGTGAAGGACCAGTGGCTTTATTCCCAGTCCAAAGTTTTGCTAGTGGCAGGCAATGTTTAGAGAGTCACTGAGCCTTGGTCATCCCTCATTCAGAGAAGGATGTGAAAGAATCAGAGCCCACCACCCTGTGCACACTCGCTGATGTTAGTTTTGTCCTGTAAAGGACTCGAGCAGGGGAAGGCAAATGCAGGCAACAGTCAAAATGTCTCCTGCCAGCATTGCAAGCCTCTCTATACCAAACCTGAAGCAGGCAATGAGGGCTGGTGTACTGGACGACACTAGTGTCCGTGAAATAAAAATAGATATAATATTCTACATATTTCCCTGGATTAGTTATTTAAGTTTGTACCAGAGAAAAATGCTCCCTGAGTCATGTTGATGGGGGCTGGGTTATGTGCAGTTTTCTATCCCTTCCCCAATAATGCAACAGATGCAGACCACTTCTTTATTATTCAAGGACCACCAGGCTTGAAACACCTGTGCACCACTTCACAACCAATTCTGATCTCCTCTGGCAGGCATATCCTTACAGTGAATCAGGACCTGCCTGCAGAAAAGGTGCCCTTATCATCTGTGAGAAGCAGTTCTCTTCTCTCAGAGGTGCAACGCCACATCTGTAATTGTGGCTCAAATTGTACAGACTGGGGAAACTCAAAACTGTCAAGTTGTAATGTTAAAAACACATCTAGGCCCAGTACATAACTTGTGCAGTTATCGCAGGCGTTGGGCACTGGCACAGATTTCTGGGGGCCAGATTTTTCATCATCTGACCCACAACATGAGAGTGAAAGCCACAAAAAGGAAATAAGAAAGGACATGATAGGACCACAGTAACAAAGGTGGAAAACATAAAGAAAATAGACCCCCACAAGAGAGATAAAGACACAGGAAATAGAGGGTGGTAGTACAAAAAGTAATGAGAAGAAATAAAGACTAATGGCCTGATTTAGAACTTGGCGGATGGGTTACTCCGTCACAACGGTGAGGGATATCCCATCTACCGAAATCTAAATCTCATATAACATAATGATGAGTTCTAAATCTGGCCTTAAGCCTTCTGTTACAAAAGACAGAATTCCAGTGATTTGGTCAGTACGAGACATGAAAGAAACACTGTTCACATTATGGTACAACACTTTCGCTTTTTTGGAAAACAAAGTTCAGAACTACATGAGATCAAATGAAAAACAGCTATGTAAAAAAAGACTAAAAAACTAAAACAAAATACAATTTGGAAATAAGAAAAATATCTTCTTTTAAGTCACACAATAATCCTCAAATTTAGAAGGCATGCCCACATTCCTTGACACTTTACCAGAAGTTGAATTACTGGAAACACTTGGTGGGACATCACGAGTATCAGCATCTACCAACTCATCAAGTAATACATTACCATCAGGTTGGCTCAAAACACTTTGTTTCTTTCTCTGTCTGCTAATTTTCCTACCAATAGCTGCAAACTGAGTCACTTTATACAGCCCTTTGCTTGACAAATTTTAGCAGCTTGTATGGGTGTAAATTTGATGACATCCCTCATTCTCCACCAACCTTTACCAGATAAAGTAACAGATCCTTTAGACGCTTTTTCAACATGGACTGGCTTAGAGAGTTTAGATTTCCTTTTCCTGACTCTTAAGGGAATCTTGGTTAAAACCCAATCCTCCACCTTCAAAATTACCTCTTTGACATGAAGTTTCCAATCACAATTCACCTTAACTTAGTTTTCCACAGATTCCACTCTGTTTGCTACTGTGGATAACCTTTTGATGTCAGGTTCTCATTTTTCACTTACATGCTTGATCCAAACAAGACAAACTGTTGTTCTTGGTGCCCTTTTGCCTAATAACAAAAAATGGACAAACACCTGTGGTGCTAATTGGAGTCACCAGGTATGACCAAATCTTTTCTTTAAGAAATGCCTCTACTTCATATCCCACTGTTAACGCTGTTTGCACGCCTTCCTTAAGAAATCTGTTCATGCGCTCTACTAGATCATTTGAGGAAAGCGGGTGACATTTTCAGTTACAATTTCCATAGGTGCTTCCTCAATACCAAATATTTTCTTTAAAAACTTAACCATCGAATCTATGTTGGGTACAGAAGTAATTCGAAATACACCCATTTGGAAAAATAATCAACTAGTACCTTCATGTAATTTTTGTTTGATGGTAACAAATCAAATGGACACACAAAATCAAGAGCCAGCTTCTGCCATGCCTCATTGGTGCAATCGGAACTTGTGAATGAGTGATTCATGTAATTTCCAGTGTTTGTCAGAAACCAAGCAAGTGGTACAGTCATCTACAAATCTGGGCACTTGAGCTTCCACAGCGGGCCACCAATAAAATTGTATAAGATTCTTACAAGTACTACTGACATCCAAGTGTCCTTTCTGAGTCTCCGTAGTCAGTACATTTCCGATCAAAACTGTGGGCACACAAACATCATTTCTTAATAACACTCCATCAGCAATAGCCAGGTCCTCTACAACCTGAATATAAGGTCTCAACGAAACCTCAACATTTCTTTCTTTTGGTCAGCCTTCTTTAATGAATTTTGCAACAGATTTCAAAATGGTATCTAGTTCAGACACATCCAGCCATTGCCTATGTGTAATAGTACCTTTATCTCCAAGAATGTCCTCAAGCAGTGCAATCACGCTCTCATTCTCATGCAACGTGTTATTAGGACATTCATTTGCACATGGAAGTCTGGATAGGCAGTCCACCCTCACATTTTTTTCCACCTGGTATGTACTTTACTGGTGAAATTGTATTCCTGTAATTTAGCAACCTGACTAATTGTGATGAGGCATTTCCAGATACATTTCCATGAAGGGGATGTAATAAAGGGGTCTGATATGTATAAAGATCTAATTGTGAACCCCATATGCATGATTTAAATATTTCCACAGACCAACAGCAGGCCAATACATCTTGCTCAATGGTGCTGTAACGTGTTTCAGCATCGGTGAGGGAACGAGAGGCAAAATCAATCATGTGCTCTTTGTTAAATCATTCCACAGACCAACAGCAGGTTAATGCCTCTCGCTCAATGGTGCTATAATGTGTTTCAGCATCAGTGCGCGAATGAGAGGCAAAAGCAAATGTGTGCTCTTTGTATTGTGATAATTGCAAAAACACATCCCCTAGGCTAACCTGACATGCATCCACCCTGATAGCACACTTCCTGTCAGCAACAAATGGGAACACTGCAGGAGCAAAAATTATGAGATTCTTAACTTTTTGGAATGCTTCATGCACTGAAACTGACCAAATATATATTCCACCCCCTTTTTAAGTAGGTTTCTTAAAGGTCCAAGAAATGAGCAAAGTGTGTCCTTAGCACAAGGTGACAGTGCATCCTCAATAGCCTTAATTAGTGAAACTTTAGGTGAAATTCCATTGGGCCCAATAAAATGCCCTAAGTAATGAATATTTTTTTCCATTATCTAACACTGCTCAGTGCTAAGCGAGATCCTATAATCTTTGAATTTGCCAGAAACAGTTTTGAGAATCTGACTGTGTCCCTTCAAACTCTACGCAAAAATCAGAACATCATCTTGGAAAGCCTGCACTCCATTCACCCCTTCCAAGATGGTGTCCGTGAGAGGCTGAACGACATTAGCAGCAGATGATAGGCCAAATGGAAGCCTGCAAAATTTATATGCTCCAAACAAGGTGACAAATGTTAAGTCCTAAAGCAATTTATGGTATGCTGGCTGGAGGTCCAATAAAGAGACGAATTTAGAGTCTCCAATATTAGCCAACAAGTCTTGGACCTTGGGGAGAGGGCAGCAATCAACCACAATGTTCTTATTTAAACTTCGCAAGTCAGCACATAAACAAATCTCCCCATCATTCTTGCAAACAATCACAATTGGGCTCACCCATTCAGAGGAGTCAGTGTTTTTGATGATAGCATCCATAACCAAACTTTCCAAAAGGGCCTTTAGTTCAGCCCTAACACTCCAAGGAATGGGTCTAACTTTGTGTGAGACAGGAATAGCTTTCTTTTTCAATTCTATGGTTTGAGCATATTGCTTTATATGACCAATCTTAACACTAAACCTTCTGGAAAGTTCTAAAATTAAAACTCGTCAGCATGGCTCTGTTCATCTAAATCAATCCAAGAAATGGGAATATTGGCAATTCTGACCAGAGGGTCTGCCTTTGGAACTAACATGAGTCCCAGTCTTCCAAGGTCCTGCCACCACACAACGTTTCTCCCTTTAGTAGCTACATATTTTTGTTGCGGTTTTTCAACCCAAACAAGACAACTGGTTAAACAATCCCACCATATCAATGTCTTGGTGCCCATACGCTTTGGGATGTATGTTCGGAGGTTCTAATTTGAAATCAGAAGCCCAGTGTTGATTAAACAATGTATCTGAAACAATAGTTATGGGAGCTCCTGAGTCACACATCATATCAAGCTAAGATCAGAACCCCAGGTTACTTGACATACAGGATACTTCGGTTTTTTTAAATAAGTGGCAAATCTGTTTCCAAAGTCAAAAGTAAGATTGAAAAATCTAAAGTGGAGTTATAATCCTCTACTTCAATGTTATGCACCTCAATTGCATTTTTTACTGGATTTACACAACTATGAAAATGACCCATTTTTTTCTTCATTTTGTGCATCATTTACCCATAGCTGGGCAATGTACATAGTTACTTAAATGTGATTCAAACTTGCACCTAAAACAAAAAGAGTTATTAGAACATTGTGCACCCTCAAAGTTTTTTGCCTTTACATGAATGGCATTAATGTGATCTGCCCCCTCTACAGCATTCACAAAAGTTGAAGACATATGACTGTTTTCCTGAGACATCATACGAGTTGAGAGTATTGAGCATTCCAAGCTTTTAGCAAGATTAATATATTTGCCCAATGAAGGATCTTTGCAACTGAGAAGCCTTTCCTGAATCTTCTTTGCAAAGCAGATATACACAAATTGGTCTCTTATGTATGTGTCAAAGAATGTACTAAAATTGCAAGTCACAGCCACACCTTAAGGCCGAAATAAACTCCTCAATGGATTCATAAGAAGTTTGCTTCCTTTTAAAGAAATTAAATCTTACCAGTGGGACAATCGGTTCTACTGAAAATTTGAGCTTCAACCTGCTAATAGCTTCAGAGTATTCATTCCAATCACTATATTGGTCTAATGGAAGAGTGGCACAAGGGAAGTTGTCAAAAATGTGTCTGCCTTCGTTGCCTAAATGGAATTGCTGCTTTGCGTTTAGGTTCAAATCCATCTGCACCAACATCACTTAAATAATTTTCAAAAGATCTCAACCAAGCACTATACTTAAGCAAAGGTTTTCCAGCATTTTGTAAAAACTAAGAAATCTGTGCAAAACTGCTGAAAGCCACAGCAAAACGTGGTAGAGTAAGATGCAAACAGAAAAGCAGTGTTGAATTTCCAGGTAAGTATTACTTAAATATAGCCACACATGTGGGTGCTTACATATGGATAAGCAGGAATGTCTAAGTTGCTCAGACTTCAATAAATTGTCATTCAAAATTATAATACCAAGTATTTTTTTGCAAACTTCCAAATAATCTTATTACAAACAAGGGATCCTTCCCAACACAAAATGGGCAATTAAAAAGGCTGCTGTGTATTAAATGTGAGGCCTCTAGCATGGAACGGTTGCTAAAGGCTCTGTTGCCTCTGTTGCTATGTGCTCTGAATGACTGCACTCCAATGTGCATAAACGACATTAAGAGGCAACGAGTCAGGCACTCCAATGCACAAAGAAAAACAATGACAGGCCTTGCGCGCACGACTCCTCATTGTTATGTAGGTTGCCAGACAACAAGTCTTGTGCTCCAACATGCGGTTCACTGCGCCGGAGTGCGCTCATTAAATCCTTTGAGAAAATCGACTACAGCAGTTGCAAAGCGAGGGAAAATAATTGCAGGCAGCCATGTGACATGCCGCGGCATGGCATAACTCACCTCTTTTTAAATACTTGGGGCAAATCTGAAACAGCATCAGGGGTTCTACACAAAGTCGCTGAGACAGCATCAAAATAATCATGTGGTGGGCTCCGACGGTTCTTTTCTCCAGTCATCGCCATATGTTGCAAGAGACAGACTTCCAGTGATTTGGTAATAATTCAGAGTTTATTTCATCAAGATAAGTGTACAAGTCAAGGAGCCAAAGACCAGCTTGCCTTCCGCATCAACAGGTCAGACGGTCTGCCTGAACGATCAGCAGAGGCAGTGCAACCTCAAACCATCAAATCAAAAGTAAACTAAATGAACATACTAAATCAAAACGTATAAAAACTCAACACACTACATAAGAAAAAGGCTTGTGAGCCTTTACATTTACTGAAAGGCACGAAAGAAATACTGTACTCACTATGGTACAGCACCCTCATATTCAGCATCTCCATCATTTGGCAGTGCTTGCGGCAGGCTCCTAAGAAATCTTCGGACCCCCAAACTCATTATTTTATAAAAATAGACACTGCTTAGGTGCCAAGACACTGACTGATCAGTAATTTAATAACTATGTTTCATTTTTCATGCAAATTTTTTTTTTTTCTGAACCGCTGGAGTTGTTTTCCTGATTTTTTTATCCATTTTTCAAATCCTTTGAGCTAGTGCAGCCCATACATTCCCCAATTTGTAAAAGAGTATGGGTATGTTAGTTCATTGTACGCCTTCCAGACTAAGGGCCTGATTTAGATCTTGGCGGTATTACTGCCATCCTGCCGTGGACCCGAGTACTCCGTTGGCTCAATGGTGTTCCGACCACCGTATTTAGATGTATTGCGGCTCAGCTGGCGACCGCTACAACAGGGTGCTCTTCCTACCTGTCAAGCTCCTGCAGACCATATTTAGATGTTGCAGTTCTGTGGGTGGTGTACTGGCAGCAGAATGCCTACAGAGGGAGCTAGTTGCAGGAGCCAATAAACAGTGTACAATGGCAGTGGCTAAGGAATAGAAGTAAGTTATACACACACACAGTACCTTAGCCATATGTGTCCACCTGCACAACACACTACACATACACTATTATCCATTGCCATTCCACCACAACACAACTGGTACATGCAGAAAACACACTGCCATACATCCATAACACAACATACACACACTATTGATAGTACACCCATAGACAATGCAACCACAACAACCAACACAACTACACACACATCTACACACAGTCACAGAAGAGCACTAGTACAAACATCACGACCTCCACACATCAACACCATCCTGAATGTTGCACACCGCAACACAACACAAAACGAAACACACACAACAACAATCAGACCCACATGCAAGTGGCACACATACTGACACACTCACATCACCCGCTCCAGCTCCCTTGAGCTCGGAGTTGATGGCGAGTAGGGGCGATGAGATTGGAGGTGGCATTACAGAAGGCCAGTCAAGGTCCTGGGGTATTGTTTACAAAAGTGTCTCTTACTGTTGTCTTAGCATGGGCCGGTATTTGGATGTTGAGGTGCTCCATGAGGGAAGTAGGGTCCTCGTCCGTGCGATGCATCCGATGTTTTCTTTGAAGATGATGGTGATGTTTCCGACGTGTTTGCTGGTATAGTCTCTGTGTATCATCTTGTAGCTGTTGGGTGTTGCAGTGGCTATGTTGGGGTTTGAGGAGAGGCAGAGCCAGGTTTCGGTGATGAAGGCTACATCAGGGGAGAGGATGCTGATGGTATCCCAGATTTCTGTAGCATGCCGGGTTGTTAGTGGTCGTCCGGGCAGGTGTGGCATATGGTCCTGTGTGGACTGCCGATTCTGCATTGCAGGAGAAGCAGCACTGACAGCAGGTGAAGGGTCCTTTAGTTGGTCGAAGGGAGGATGTGTAGCAGATGGTGTGTCGTCCAGGATCCTGTGCCAGGAGCTTCTCAATGGTGTAGCGGTGGGTGGGGGGAGAAGCAGGGTTACTGGGGCTGGGTGCGGTCTGGGCACAGACAGGCTTACCTTTTGCGTGCCCGCTGCGCTGCGGCCTCCATTAAGTAGGTCCTGGGAGGTGGGAAGGCCACTGGGTATGGGAGGCGGGAAACAGTGGGAGGCGGGTGTGAACTGGGAGGTAAAGGCAGAAATGGGCAGGAACGGGTGATGGCAGAGTAAAAAAAGACCGAAAAGGAAGAAAGGAGCAGCAGTTTAGAGAGAAAAGACAAAAAAGACAGAATTTAACTGAGTGGCAAAATGGGGGGAAAAGGTGGAAACAAGCAAAGGCAGAGATACAGGGAAGGGGCAAATGGAGCAGGCTGACAGAAGGCGGCGGAATAAGCAAGACTGGGCAGCAAGCGCAATATGCGGTTATGCGAACTGCGGTACTGGTCGGGAGACCTGTTGCAGGGGAGCTGGTATAAGATTTGCAGTACACTCACAGTAATTAAGTGGAAAAGAATACTAATGATAACACTACCCAAGCCTTCATCTCAAACTTGTGAGCATAACCTCCATCAAAAGACGTGCGATACAACCACAGCCTACAACAGGAGGAAAAATCAATAAATGTATCAAAAAGAACATCGAAAGAAAAATGTAATTGAGTATATTTACTTTTGCGGTGATGGGAAATTTCCAGGATCAGGCACGTGTTACCTTCTTCTTTATTACAGAAATCAACTGAATTCATCTTCAGTGCCACTAAAACATAAGAAAAAATTAATGTAAGCATAGAAACCACCTTTCAGCACTGGAGCGTGAAGCCTGCACTGCAAACAAGACTCTCTGAACTCACACAGGGCTAAATAATCGCCAGCAGCACCTCCTGTAGACATTTTAGAACCACGGCTTCACCGGTTACATAAAACATAGGAATATGGCTGTCCTAGGCTTTTAATTTTCAATAGCTTGGTGAGAAAAGTAACCTGTTGGGCAATTTTAGTGACATTTAAACCTTCTGTATTGCTCAACTAGCTCCCCAGCTAGACCGCACACTGTGTTATGACATCAAGAAATCAATCTGGTTCTTAGTAAATCAGCTTCTGGTAGAAAGGGCACTAGTTTCCAGCAAGTGCACGCTTGCTGCATTACCAGGCCTGGGAGGAGACAAACAGCATATCAATGTGTGGTGGAAGCGGCAGTTGCAGTTTGTTTCTTTATGATGCAGGACACCTGTCCCAATTGGTGGCCACCAATAAAAATAAAACCCGCACCAGCAGAGCCAATAGGTCTGGCCTTGTTCCAAGCATACCCCTAAAAATGTGAAGGAAAGTAACATGCGGCCTAAACATGGCAGTCAAGGGCTTGCAATACAAAGTATCAATTTGAAACAATATATAACCATTGCATATAATTTGCTGGTGGTACACTTACAACAGGCAGTGAAATCCTTGTTAGCATTATTGAAAATATGATTCTTATTGGCACATGGGAAATGTACCACTGGCTTTGAATTACTGTAGCCTGGTGACATAGTTTAAACAAACAAGGATGACTAAAGCATAAAAAAAGGATCAAGGATGGCAAGGAAAAACCATTGGCAAAGGAAAGCTATGACCGATTGGTGCTAGTACTGAAGGGAACTTCTTTTCAGGAGGATTTGTACATGTGATCAGACAAACTGCTATCACTTACAATGCAAGAGTGCCAGTGGCTGAAGTGGGCTGACCTGTGGCCTTCAACTGTATGCTGGGGTGGGCGGAAGCAATGTCAGTGACAGATGAACAGAGCATTGGAAGAAGGGGAGGGTGTTTCAACGCCGCTCCATCTATGTATTAATATATGAATATATTATTTATGTTTTGTTTATTATATGGAGCTGTCAATAGCTAGAGACTCTAAGCTACGCTTAAAATGAAATTCCACAGAAAAACTAGAGTAGTCTACAAAAGGGGAAAAACTATCAGGAACAACTTACACTCCAAGCCAACTTATGTCACCACCAAAAGAACAGGCTGCAAGATTAGGAACTGGATAGCAAAGAAAATGAAGGGTTTCTATGTCTGCAGTGATTGTAACATGTGCAGGCCTGATTGAAACAAATTCAAGAATTTAGTTCAAATAAAATAAAACTGTATAGAATAGTGGATTACATCAATTGTAACACTGGTTTTCTTATGTATGTTATAGGCTGTGTCTGCAATAAAATATTTGTTCAAAACAAAAAGACTGCAAATACAAGAACACAGTGTGAATACAAGAACATGCAAGAGCAATTCAAAAAGTGATATAAAATATCCTTTGGCTGTACAATACAAGACATGTAATAATGGCTTAAAGGAGTTTTGGTTTCATGAGACTAACTTATTGAAGCAGAACCCCAAGGGTGAAGGGGAACATAGCGCAGTAACTGAGAGGCAGAGAATGGAGGTTAAATGGATCAGTAGATGAAGAACAGTGATGCTTGGGCACAATACAGATAATGAATTACATCACTTTTTATAGAGATATCCTAACATATAGCTCATTGCTTGATTATCCTGGAAAACATTTATAAATATAGAGTACATTTGCTGTTTTGGGAGAACATGCTGAGGAGCTCCATGAATAAGCTTGAGTTGGCATTATATAGAGCTATCAACAGAGGTACAAGATGGGGCATAGCATGTGCACTCTGACAAATGGGTAACACACTATTAAAACTTTGGATAAATAGGAAGAGGGTGAAGTAAAGGAATACAAATACAAGCATGAGATGATGTTCACTATGTACAGGACTATACGTGATTTATGTGTGGTCTAGTTATCTGTGAAACAGAAGCAGGCTGGATAGAAGCTTAGAGCATTGATAAGACACAGTAGCCGCATTTAATTATAGGATCCAAGATGGCACCCATTTGAGACTCCCTGAACGGTGGAATGTGAAATGTCTGGTCTGTTTATCAGTAAAACAGATGTGGGCAGTGTACATGCTGATGGCTTTGCTAGGACACAGCCGAGGCACATAAATGCAGGCTCCAAGATAGTGCCCATTTGAGGCTCTTTGAACATATACAGGGTGAGATAAACATTCTGGCCCAGATTTACAAGAAAATGACGGAGCGTGATGCTGCGCCAAATTTGGCAATGCCATTCTCTGTCATTTTCAACCCGCATGGATGCGCCGTATTAACAACAATACTGCGCAACTCTGTGTTTCACCAAAAATTGGGGACAAGGAGGTTAACTGGTCCAGTGTATGTCCTCCCTATTCATAACACGTTAAGCAAAAAAGGTACATTGTTCCAAAAACAAATATACAAATTCCAAAGGTGTCAAGAGTGGAAATACATCAGAAGCAAGGGCCCTCAGGTCTCATCATCAGGCTTGCTCCACGCCAGACTGGTACTGCAATGTCTGATGGGACCCACAATGGGGTCACTAAGCCAAACTGTGCAGAACAGATAAAACAGTGGAGAGAAAGAAAATGTGAAAATAACATTGAATCAATTCTCCTCAGGAACTTCCTTTACTTAATAATGGAGGATGTTGGTCAAGGTTAAAAACAAAAAGAGAGTCTAAGGGAAATAATGACCCTTTACTTTTTCAGTAATGTGGTTCAGAATGTTGCTTCTGACACCACTAAGTAAGTCAACATGTTTCACGCTTACTCACATCTTAAAAGATCTCTTGGTGCTTCTTCAGGACTGTGTAAGAATCTTCTCCAATCAAACAGACAAATGATTTCATATTAATTGTGTTTATGCACAGGTATCTAATGGTTAGGCTCTACTCACTCAATTACTCACTGAACTCCTGCACGTATCCCAAACCTGAAATTGAACACAGCACAATAACAACATTTTGCCAGTGCGTTAAATTATCTTTCGTCCATAGTACGCAATTGTAACTCTAATGGCACAAACAATTGAAGACTGGGACAATAGTTGCACTTTGGTGGAAAAAAGAGAGGGAGTGTAACATGGAAAAGTGCTGGAAATGGAGGGCTTACCACCTAGTCTGGAGGCAAAGTTTCTTCTAAGGAATGGCACTCTGACAATTTGTCATATTACCTGAAAAAAGAGGAAAATGTGTGCCCAAAAATACCAACGCCTCTCGATTCAAACAAATCTCTACCTGGAGGGAGTGTCGCACATCCTAATCATCTGAATTATCCTTATTTGACATATACGTAATAACAGTCTATTGTTCAATATAACAGTTTAGGACAAAAAATGTATATCATTCAGCTTCTAAAGGGGGTACAAAGAACAAAAGCAAAACCCTTCACCAAGGTTAATGCTGATAATACGATAAGACCCACTTCGTAATGGGAACGAACCAAAACAAATCCTCCTTTCTTACAAATGCAAAGAAATGAAGGGAAAATGACACGCAATCTCACCACAAGCACATGCTTCAAAAGGTACTGTAGAGAGAGTACGATGACTCTTCTTAAAGTGAGGAAATTTTCATATGCGTTTCTCGGCTTCTGCTGAACGCTGCACGAACGTGGTAGCCATGGAGATAAAGACCGTCATCCAACTCGGCGTCCAATGGGCTCACCGCTCGGAGGAGCGATGACGTGTAGAAAAGTGAAAATAAAAAAAAGACTAACTAAAACATCCCATTGGGGTGTATTGATGACACCGATTGTCTGTGTCAGCAATAAAGGAAGGACTATAGACTCTCAAAATGGATGCCGTATTTTATTACAGAGTGGTGAGAACTACTCACGATTATCTGTAGTCATGATGGATGGAAAAATAGAACTAAAATATCAAAAACTACTACACAACCCAATGTTACTAAAAAGGAAAAGCCACAACTCCAAGACATAGATCAATCACTATTCATGGGTAGTCAGAACCATACCAAAAAAAGGGGGTAAAGAACTGGACACTCCATCGGAGCGTGTACATGCCTTCGAGGATCTGAGTAAAAAAAAACTAAGAAAGGCCTATCAGGTTCTATGCAAGAATACAGTATTCAATATAGGGTGGTGAGGTCAAATCTCAATTAGAAGTAATAATAATAGGTGTCCTCCACCGGGAGAAATATAACTGTGGTCCCAAGATTGGCAGTTATGCAACTAGATGTGACTAAAAAAGGTAATACAGGAACCCAGAGAGATAGAGAGAGATGTGCTATTGTCTTAAGAAGTGGATCTCTCAAAGATAACCTCGAGGGTGGAAAAACAAATAAAATGGTACTGAAAAAAGGGGGAGAGTAATCATTTTTGCCAGGTGACAAAAAGAATCTAAAAATTATATTTGAGTAACCTAAATAGATTACAATCATCTTTTGCCCCAGTGACACTCAACCTCATCATTGAGCCCCATAATGTGTGTACCTACTTTAAATAGCCAGTGGTGTTCAACCTCTAAAACTGATTTTGCAGGTATTTGCACGACTTCCAAAACTTCCTTCTCTGGCAAGGGTCTTCAAATTGGGGGTTGGGCCCGCCTTGGGGGACCTCAAGTGATCCTGGGGGGTGGCAGGTTCTGGCCAAAAGAAGCATTATACTGATAACAGTGTTTTATTTTAGTGAGTGGCAGTAAGCAGGTCTGTAATGGGCCATCACTAACATCATTTGTCATTTATATCCTGGCTGGGAGAAGGTGTCGGAAAGGACTTCAAATATTCTTCAAACCCCTAACCCTCATTTCTAATAATCACAATGTGGATACTTTTACACGTTAGTAAAGCCTGTCTGACCAGAATAATATGTTTGGCAAAGCAATTTTAAATCAGTAACATAACTTAACTGTAATGTTTAAATAAGTCGAGACATATTTAAAAATTGCCAGTTTAATAAAACAATTGAGGTGGGGCCTTGTGATTTTTTTTTGGGCTGGGGGGTGCAGTAAATAGTTTGAAGCCCACTGCCACTGTTCTATGGTGACCTCTGTGAACCTATTTCACAAGGAACAAATTGATACGATACTTCATCATATTCCTAAAAAAGAGTAAACATTCTACAATATTCTCAAACGTCCTGCTTTCCAACCTTGAAAATGTTGTAATATTTCTCTATGGATTTAGCAGTATAGGGTAGATTATTCTCAATTACTTTCACGATATAAAGGGGCAGAAACCTCCCTCACTAATCCAATATACCTATGGTAAAGATTAGAAGTTCATATTATGCTTAGCGATTTTTAGGACTTCACTGTCTCGTCAGCCTCATATAATACAAAAAATCATAACCAACAATACCTACCTACTTCCATAAATAGAAGGGCCTTGGGTGAGCGCTCTCCATCTACGTCTGTTAAATTGTGAACAGCATCTATCCCAATAGACAGAAACTACAGATGTGACTATTTTGCAATGTTCACTCACAGGAGTGGTGGGGCCAATTTCTCCTTTTTCTTATTTTTCTACATTTTTTGTACTATTTTTTTGAGGGCCTAGCAAATACCCACAGGCTACTACCGGACCTTGTGCTGTATTTCATGGACCCTTCAACAAGACGCCATTTTTAAATGATAAGCAATACCACCATGTTTAGAAGCAACATGTCTGCTGCCTCGGAACGCTACAGTATTGACGGATTACGCAAAATACCATTCCAAGACGACAGGACCACCTGGTAAATGTAGCACTCTGCAAGCATCTTGGAATGATATCAAGAACACTGTTATACGGTTTCAAAATGCCTGACGTTCTGCTTCTAAACATGTTGATCATTGAGGAACCGTAAACTATTTTTAAACTACTGCAGTACTATGCACAGATGGCTGCAAAGGCTTCTTTTACTTTGATCACCCGACCTTGGAGTCCGCCTTCCATTCCCTTTCTTCTCTCTCAACATCAACAAGCAAAAGCCTCACTGAAAAATCAAAAGGTCTGGAATATGTTAACCCATTAAATTCTACACCTGTGCCAATGCTTGTTCTTTGTTGTGAACAGCAGCTAAGAATATATATATAATATTTCATCAAGAAAGTCCAACTTCAGCAGCCAATGAATTTTAAGTAAGACATCCAGTTATTTTACTTTTCTTTATACATATGCTTGCTACATTAGTATGAGCACCATACATTTGACGTTGGTGTACTGAGAAAGCTGCGCACACTGGTCATTGTTTTTTTGTTAGTTTTTTGGTTTCTCAGCATATATTTACTTTTGTCATTGGCCACCATTGATCTGTGAGGTCTTAACAACAACTATGAGGTTAGCTTGAGACAATTGCAGTCTCCGTGGCCCTCACCTGCTATTATTTCTGTGTGCCATACCGTTGGCACGGTAGAGACAGAGTTGCACTTGAACACAACCTACTTGGCAGGTCTTTCTCTGACGCAAAAGACTATTCAACCTTTTGACCTTCATACACAGATGGAAAGTGCCACATGGAGGGGTTGCACAAATGTAGTAACCCAGAAGGAGATTCCTTGGTTAACATCTAAGAAATGTAGTGCAGTTTTGGGCAGAACTGTTAGCCAAACTTTAGCCGCTAACAAGGATGCCGCACAAAGGCTAAGGCTTTTATTTTTAATATAAAGACGTTAAAACATACTATTTTCAGTATTGTTCTTTATTTTTAATACGCAAGGAATTCCAAAGGAACACTCAGAAAAAATCAGCTAATCCAAACACACACAATAGTGAGCATAACCTTTCTAACATGGTGGATGTGTGTCTAAATAAGGCACCTAAGAATAAACCTCGGAGAGAACGGGGAGGGCCTGATTTTTATCAAGTAAATTAAAGAAAGGTAAATGTATCAAGACCATTTTAATTCATAACTCAAACTTAATTTTTTCTGACTTAGTTGAGAGTCTGGAAACCCTTTCTGCTCTGTATTAGGATCCAACTCATGCAAAAGGGCCTCTGAGCTAGAGAAGCCTAATCATAGTAGCAGAAAGAAGGGACAAAAAGAATATTTAATACTAAGCATTTCAACCAAATGTGTGGCCAAAATCAAGGGACAACTATGGTCATCCATGGTTGACCATAAATACAGTTGTTTCATCCATGTACATATATATAAAGAGGGCTTCGAATCTGAAGGCAGCGGTGACTCTGTTTTCTATTTTAGATGGAAGATCAAATTATGAATGTAATATTGAGATTGCTGATGATGCAGTGCAAGACCATTAAGGGCAGCAAGTAAAACGAATTTGGTGCTTTTTTAATTTGATAAACCTCTATGGATATTGTTAGGAAGCTAAAGAGTAGTACTGGACAGTCTGCTAGTGAGAGGTTTTGCATTAGAAGACATATGGTTAAGAGGATATGCGATTATGTGCGGGCAGAATGTTCTCATCCATCCTTAAGTAATAAGGTGATATTTTCTGCTAAAATGGGCATGGATACAATCACATTGTTCCAGACAACAGGAAAATATCACACACTTGTTATAGATTGTGGGTGGCTGATGTGTTTAGGCATATGACTAAAACATCTTCAAATGATGAAAGAGACATAGACAAACTAAAATTATTAATTGAATTGATTTCTATGGAGAGGCACAATGGAGTTTCAATTCAATTTGACAGAAACTTGGGGAAATCCGAAACAACAGGATAACTAGCTGCTCACTGAGACATTTTCAGCCTTCCTGATATTAAAAACAGGATCATATATGTAGCTACATCACCTCTTTTGATATGATTAGTTAAGGTGGTTTGCGTCCAGACCAGTCCAAGTTGGGGGTGGTCAACTGGCTATAATGACAGGGCTCAAGCTCCGTATTTTATGCTGGATGAAGGAAAGGTAGGTTCCTCCTAATTAACCATATAACCTATCCCTTTCTGCATTTCCTTTGACAAAGGGGAACAAATAAATGCAGTACTGTAGAAATTAGTAGACTGAAGAGCAATTGACCAACGTTTGTACCTAGCTAATCTGTCTTTTTTGGATTCAAGATGTTTGGGTATTGCCTTTGCCTAATATTAAATAATAGGTTGGTTGACAGCAATTTAATAACCTCAATAGAGGATTAGCCACGGCAGCTCCATCTCCCACCTACTACTTGACTCCAGTTGACCTCTTTGCTATAGTGTGAAATGCCTATTTGTGCAAAGTACACATTTCTGTTCCCTTCAAGGATGTAAAACGAATGGGCACTAGACTTTGAACTATTGTTTTTTTCTCCAAGCATTTTTATCTTTGGTGGAACATTTTTTATACAGAGAATTTCACTCTCAATTGCGACTCTAGAACACAGCTACCTGCATATTTTGAAGAATACTCACAGAACTATGAGTTTGAAGGTGCTAACCAACATTTTTTATTAAATGGGTCGATCCTGCAATTAAAATTGTGACTCCAGAACTTGCACATTCACAAATGTGAATCAAGATTAGCAATTTCCTCGTGCAAAAGGAAAGATCTGACAAGCATTGGCAAAGCCAATAGCTCTCGCCTATTTGAGAACTATCGACTTTGCTAATGTCTTTTAGCCATGTTGTAAAGCAGTGTGGTTGCTGTGCAGCATGGCTGGAAGTTTAATATTTAAAAAAGTGCTAGGACGTTGGAACAGGAAATAAACAAAAAGTGGTATGATGCGGCTAGTGCTGACTGCGTCACTGCTTCTTTTTCTTACGGGGGAACAACACAGACAATGGGAGGGTGAGGGTGGAAGGGAAGACGCAACACAGACAGCAGCAGGGTGACAGAAAAGGCAACACAAAAAAACAAGATGTTACTTGGACAAAGGGAGACTGGGGTGAGAGTGGGTTGGGAGGGAAGAGCTAGGTATACAGTAATAAAATAGTACCTCAGTCACAACACCAATATCAGATGAACCGTAATGAAAATGAAGCAATCAACACCTGACCCGTGCTACAGAGGACAGAAGATAAAGTGAATCTATCACGCACTGCCCAAATAGAAGGCAGCAAATAAGTGTGACAATGACGCGTACCAATATTAAGCAATGGGAGGGTTCCAAGCACCTTGATGAAATCAATCTCTCTACCTACACTTTTTTTTTTTAATTCATCAATGCAGGGCTATGGACTGTGAAGCCACGGAGCATTTCTTAGATTTCAAACATCGCTTTTGCTCCCCTTTGACTGGTAACATTCCATAATTTATTTAATATAATAATCATAATAATAATAATAATAATAATAATAATAATAATAATAATAATAATAATGATGTCTCTACAGATGGCTAGAAACTTTCACACAAATGGAAAAATTTACTGTACAAGTATGTCACAAAGGATATTTGCCAAACCCCGATTTCTCTGGATCTTCTAATTACCGGGGCTCTATTTCATTGGCAGCTGCAGCTATGGATGATCTGTGTTGTATGCACCATGAAAATTCAGAGAGAAGATACTAGGTATAAGTCAATCCCCAAGTGATGCAATTGCAATTTCCCACGTTTCATTCACAATAACCAAGAAGGAAAAGCAATCTTTTCTAAATCTTTGGGGACATTAAGGAGAGAACATAATGTTTGTCTCTGCAAATGATATGCAGTCATATGAATGAGAGCCCTAATAGCAAATAATATGCATAAATCTTTAACCACCCATTTACGTCTATGTACAATGTATGTGTTTTGGAAATTCACATACATTCCCAGTAGCGGTAGTCATATATAGTGTTTCTGTATGGGCTCATTTAGCAACCTTTTGTGAAAAAACAAAGAATTTCTGAGTCAATCTGGAGTCTAAAGAGAACAATAGCCCTCGCACAATATTCTTCCTATGAAGCAGCTATTCACTTCATACTACACCCACGTCACTGACAGGGTCTTCCCCTTGGCATCAGGACAATATGATTTTAAGCACAGAAGTGCCTCGAATAGAAAATTCTACTTTCCTTCCTCCTATTTGTCTGGAGAGAGTTTAAGTTGCACTGTTGAATTGCATTGTAATATTTATATATTTCAAATAACCAGGCCCACTAGAATTATACGATTCTGCAGCTGCAATATTATCTGTATAACTATGGTGCTTACACACATGCTGCATCATTTGTAGATTTAAACCAAAAAAAAAATTCTTAGTTCAAAAGGATCAAAATTTAACAAACAAAAGCCCAACACGTGGTGCTGCTCATTGGCATCTACTTTGCAAAGGTGCTACTGAGGTGAAACTTTGACCTAGAAAAGAATAATGTGGTTAAAATGACAAAGTAGCAAAACATTACTGCTTCAGTATGTGCTGCATTTTGCTGCACAATTTGCCTTGCATTAGTCACCCCTTCACAAACCCTGCAATAACCCTTCAACTACACTACATTAGTGCTTAATAAAAGCAGCATGGTATTACCACTTACGCTGGGAGCCCTGTTATTATCATCTTACAATGTGAACGGGAAAGCCCTTGCTAAATAATCACAGTAACTCCTGAAAGCATCATAAGGGTAAAACATTTGTTTGGACGAATGCATGGCAACAGTAGCTCTGTGACATGAGAAAAGAACACACATTTTGAGAGTTAGCAAAAAAAACCTACTGGGCAGAAACGCCGTCAGAGGGAAACTGGGTGGGTGACAAAATGTTGTCCCTGAATCAGAATGAAAAGAGTGTGACACTGCCAGCCACCTCCTAATTGCATGACAGGACCGTACGTACTCGCTGCACTCCTTTCTGAACCTCACAGACTTGTGTGCATCTCTGACTCTCTTTGTGTGCTTTTTTAAGTCAATTAAGAGGCACATGCAGATGCATATAAGTCAGTTGTTCTGCTACACTCTTAACAAGCTTTCTCCAGCCAGCAGCATGTGGAGGCGTGGAGGTGCCCAGCTGTGTTTCCACACACAGCCTGAGGCACTGTCTGATGCTTAGAGGCAGGCAGCAGCCACAATAATTCTTTGTGGTTCTCGTGCATGCTGCCCCTTCAACAACTGCTGAATTTATTTTTTACCAATTGACTCATCGTTTTGGAGATGTTCTTGGCCGTTCATCAAAAAATTCTAAGACAATACGGTGACTGCTGAGTAGTCTTGTAAACATTTAGGAGAAAAAAGCAAAGAAATTAACATAACCTTCACCACATACTTGCAACAGGTGCGTTGGGTGGGAGAACGGGGTAATGCAACATGAACACCAAGAGGTGATAAACAACACAATGAACATGCAGCCTGGGGGGTTGTGATAAAGTAACAGGACAGAAATAGTGCCTGAATCACAGCGTGAGCAACAGACAGACCTAAAATGATCAAGATCTGCAAATACATGGAGTGTGATGTGGGCTGACGGGAGAAAGGCACACATGGGAGGTAGCTGGAAATGCACTGATGTCAGCATGGAGTCCTAGCCAAATGTAAACAGAAGGGAAGTGCTTGTGGAGCGCTGTATCGCATTACTCTGTAACGGCTACAATGCCTCATGTGCTTATTCCACAGAAACCTCGCTGAACAGCACTCCAAAGAAAATGAATTAAAAATAACAAACAGCGACGAGGGGGTAGGTGGCGGGCATTCAGCGACATGGGAAGAGGTGGGAAGGATGAACGCTGCAATAAAATGCAAGCACCTACAGGCGTCGAAGTTGAACACTCAGCCACAGAAGACAGGCAAACACTAACACAAGCAGAAAATAAACTGAAAAAATAGTCCTGCAAAATGAAAAGATAAACAACTAAATGTAAAGATACATTATCTGGGCGGTGCTGCGTGGAAGAAAACAAAACACAAAAAGGAGGGACAGAGAAGAAGGATTCCCCATTAGCAAGTAAGCATTTTTAAAGGACAATGGAAGAAACAAATAAAAAGGCAATGGGCCGGAGGTAAGCCCACAAAGTAGATACAACATGTCTTGAAGAGACAGCGCAAGCACTGTCCAAGCTCAACCTAATTTTGTGCTCAAAACTGTTTGTAAACTGGCCCAGTTGCTAGAGAGCAGGACAGTCATGGTACCAAGCTCTGTTTCTGCACTTCTCAATAGAATTAACGCAGAGCATACAAGACCCCATCATACTTGGCTGCCAAGATCAAGGTATCCAGATAATCCCACATATCCTGCAGAAGCAAATTCGCCAAGCTTCAGATCAAGAAGTGTAAGGAGTAGACAGGACTGTAACCCTTCTCAGACTAGAGCAAATAATCTGAAACATTATCTCAGTTAAAAACAGACAGCAGCCATTTTCCTCCACTTTCACAAGGAGCTGCAGGCTCTGATCTTTAGATAACATATCGCTATACCAAGTGCTACATGTAGACCAGCAAGACTTGTCTTGCTGGTGCTGGGCATCCCTGCCACTGATCTTGTATCCCCTCACCACATTCTTCAGTACCTGTTTTTTCATGTACAACACTCCATCTGCAGATAGGTTTGCATCATAGAAATGCCTTGGGGACATCAGAAGTGGGCTATCCAAGCAATACTTGAGCTTGACTTGTGGCTGGATTGGGTGAATGACTAGCTCTAATCTGGCTCTTGTCCCATGGGGGCTGATGACCTAAATTATAACTGAGGCATACATTCCATTCAATAGACGCATGACAGCTAAACACATAATCTGAATATGTGCCATTGTATGTCTGCAGCCAAGCTGAGCTACTATTTGCACAAGTGGCTCTGAAGATTTGCGGGAAGTAAGAGTCCACCATTGGATTTGTTTATCAATGTGATTGCCTCAAGGAGTTACTGACCCTCCACCTCTGCACTGTGTGTTAAATCAAGGGACGTCAGTGGTATTAACTTTAAAATAGTTTCTCCCTTTCCCTGAAACAAAACTTTGACTTTTTTCAAGAAAGCATGTTGTAACTTTATATTCTTGACCTGTCAAATTAAATCAACTTTTAATACTTGTATTTTCTAAAGATAGTGAACAAATATAAGTCATGAAGTTATTAAACACAAAGCACTGTAAAGAGTAAAAGTAAGAGAGAAGGAAATAGTGGGTGAATAGCCCGATGAGTACTCAGGAACTTGGTTTCAACTCCTGGATTCCCCACGTTAACAAACTGTATGATCTGACACAAAAAAGGTTACTTCACTGTGCCTCATTTTAATTGTGCATCAAATCTGAGATCATCATTAAGAAACGCAGCACCGGGTGTGTGCTATATAAAAACCTCATTTATATATGGTTTAGTAGATAATAAAAATCTTGGCAATGTATGACAAACTAACATCTCTTGATTAACTTATGGTAGTACTTAGTATGTTAAGGAAGGTGGAGCATGATGTTTGATGTATCATTTAAATTACAAATGGAGATGGGTTGGCTTGTGCTTAGACCTTGGCTCATCTCTACCTAAGATTTTCATGACTTGCCCACCTCTAATGTACATACATACAATGTGATCAGAACTAGGAAAATTAAGTATTTCACAAATAATAGGAAATAAAATCGTGGCAACTGTAAAACAGACTGCTGATCCTCTTTCCTTCATTCGTTTCCTTCATAGTCTATTTATTTTATTCACCAGAATAATCAATAAGAGTAAAGACAATTTTGCTTTCTGCCCCCCCCCCCACTCTGTAAATTGACACCTCAGAATATTGCCCTTGTAAAATTTGCAGAAGTACATGGGATGCATGAGGTCGTTAGAATTCAGTACCAAGAGGGATGGTGAGCACTTTATAATTGCCACTCAGTCAATCAATTTAAATGAAAAGATACCTCCTGGACATTAAATGTACCTAGGTATGAGATTAGAGAAATCATAACAGGTGTTTTCACATCATATGGTCAAATGGACGATTTATTAAGAAAGCTGGACAGGAAAGTTGAAGTTATGAATGAAAATAGTATGACTAATCTGAAAGTTTTGAATCGCATAAAACATTATATGTAACTGCAAGAAATATTATGTACCTTCTCACGAAAAAAACAACATCAACTATAAAGAGATGTTAGGCTGATTAGCAGCAAAAACAGAGCTCATGATGTGAAAAAAACTGAGCAGTTTTTCCATGTCAATCCACCACAACTTTGAACGCATGTATACTATGAGGAATACCACTTAAATAATTGAGCTTCAAGAAACATTTGAATTAAGCATTTCTGAATCATGGAGCACTACTCATTTTCATATACATTTATTACAGTTTATTTTGACGGCCAGCAAGTCTAGATGGAAATGGTCACCTGAAATGAGGTTAAGCTAAAATGATCAATTAAGCAAAATTAAAGATTGCGTGACACGATTGATCATACACCATCCTAGGCCTTGAGAAATCTGCTCGCTCACTCGCTATGGCTATTCAGATTGTCTGGCAAGAGAGCTCGAGCTGCCTATGAAAATGTATTCTGTTCATTCAGAAAGTGACTCAGCAATAAAGATGCTTTTAAATCTTGTTCTTATCTTGTCACATTTTCTAAGCGTTAATACAGTGGTCAAATGTCAGTTTTTGTCTTCTAAGAAATGCTGCTTATTTTATCCTGGAGAGTGGTTTTTACTTTTCTTACTCTCACTGCAAAGTTAGCAGATTTTGCAAGGTAAAATGACTGGCAATTGTGCTAAATAGCTGGGGTTGTGTGGTCAAGATGTCAGCAAGGTAGGCTGTGCTGTTTGCTCCTCCGCCGCCCAGGCCGCCGTAAGCTGCCCTTATTGGAGCCCTAGAACACATCACAACGGACTGAGATGTTCTGGAAACTTCTGTAATCATGAGGCACAGCAAATGTGACACAACCTGACCTCTGACACCTTCTAGTCGCCGCCTGAGCTCTGCTGTCTACAGCGGCCTGTGCTGTCTATCCTGCGGACTAAAAAGAACAACATGGCACAATAACTTCAAATTAGCCGCACATCCCTGAAACTATTTCGAAAACTAATATATCAATTAGTGGTGCTCAATGACACTATAACACATCTGTTGCCAACATGTGTGAGCTGGAAGCAAAATACCAGTTAATGCCAAATGCAAATAATAATAGTGGAGCATTCTTATGAATTATAGATATGATGAGTCATATACTGCTTTTTTAATATATAGAAATGTATCATTATTAAAGATGTTAATGATTAAGAGAATGTTGACACCCATATGGTTTTGTATCTAATTTCTTTATGTTTTATTTCCTTTTCTCCTTCTTTATTTACTGATTTAATACACTTTCCCAGATGGTTCCATTGATTACTATATTAATGATTTAAGAGTTTTTGAGTGCTCCACTATTATTATTTGCATTTATCCTGCAGAGGAGGACAGACAAGAATGCTGGGAACCTCTGTGGGCGAGAAAGTTCGGTGCTTGCCCCGGTGATGAATGCGGAACAACCATTGGCGCGTGACTTCCTGCGCCGGCGAAGTGCTCCCCTTCTTTTTGGCTTATGGAGCAGGGGAGTTTGGAGAGTCACAGGAGGGTCATTGGTGGCCAAGCGTAATTCTGCAGCGACCGCTGCTGCCCCAGAGATATGTGGCTGTCACAGGGCCCCAGACACGTGCCAGCAATCAAGCCCAAGGTGGCCCGCCGCCGGTGATACGACCTTGGCCCCGGAACCCTTGTGATACTGGGCCTCCTCTGGAGCCCAAGAAGTGGCTTTCAGGCTGGACCTGTGACCTGGAGGGAGTTTTTGCCTGAGATACAGCCCGAAACCGCCTAAGCAACGCATCCCCCCTCACAGTGGTAACCAGCGGAAACGGGGGTCCTGACCGCAGTGAAAAGATCCCAGGGGACCCAGACATCCTGGAGTGTTGGAGTCATACCCGGCGCTACTGAAATTCTCCAATATACAGCCTTGGGACAGTGGTGGCAGGTGGAGGGGCACGGCCTGGGGCCTGCTCGCCACTCTTTGAGGAAGGCTTTGATTGGTGAACAGCCCGGCGGGTGGGGGACTGGGGGGGATGGGAATCAGAGGGAATGCTGCCTGAGGTCATCCCGGCCAGCAAAGAAGGGTGGGGTGGTCATCCTTCTCTCCCAGGCATTCTAAGGCGAGGTTCCGAATAAGGTAGCTGAGATCAAAGTACGGTTGCTTGCATACCAAATGCAAGTGGGCCACCTGCACATCACAATCACCTCCCAGTACACAACCAATGAGCAGCAAGATAAAATAATTGTAGGTTCTCCTGATGCAGCCATCCTAGCCTGATCTGGTCAGTGTTTCAGTCAGTGTGATGCATTCTCGACCCAAGGACTGCATGTGGTGACTCTCTCATCCCCAAACTCAGGATTACAACTTTTACTCTGCTGCACACAAAACATATGCTCACATTGATTACTTCCTAGCTTCCCCTGCACTTCAACCTAGGGTCCAGGATGTGAAAATTAACCCCATGTCTCTCTCTGATCATGCCCCTCTCTTGATGGTCATCCGCGGACTCGTGAGATGTCAAGCCTTCTTGCTGGCAGCATCAGGATGGCCTCCTCCAGTTTGGGACCACAGTAGCTGCGATACAAAGGGTTGCTAGCCAATTATCTCCAAACTAATGAAACTGGAGAGACGTTGGTGGCTTCTCTCTGTGATGTCCCGAAGCTGGTAGAGGGTAACTTATAGCTATAATCAGCAGCTGACAACCACCACGGAAAGAGAAGCAGAAGGGTTTAAAGCACATGGCTCTTGAACTTGAGGCTATTCACAAATGCACAGGGGCCCGAAAGTATTGCGGGAGTAGCAAAAGGCGTGTCTACAACTTAATTTCTAGGACCTTGGCAGGGCGGAATACACAGTGTCCCATCTAAAGCAGAAATTCTACCTAGGGGTAACTGCTGTGGCTGGTTGCTGGTCCACCGTCTTCGAGCTAAAATACACGGACATACTGTCAAGATGATACTTAACAGTCAGGGTATCAGAGGTTCGGGCGATGAAAAAATCCCAGATGCCTGCTGTGATTTCTACAGAACATTAAACACGGCTGCTGACTGGCTGTAGATAGTATCTCATAATACCTAGTGGTGTCACGTGTTACCCCCCCCTCATAGCACGACTTTGATAAAGTGGACAATACCACCCAGACTGAAGAGATGATTTTGGCCACTGCCCACCTGAAACCGTTAAAAACCCCAGGACATGATGGCTACTCACCCCTGTTTTATAAAACATTTTGTCATGTTTAGTACCCTTACATACCCAGCTTTTCAACTCCTTTGCTGGCATGGGGACTGTCTCGCAGCATCCATCTTCATGTGGCATACAGGTCTTATAGACCCATCTCCCTTCTCAATGTCAAGGCCAAGCTGTTTACCAGCGTCCTCGCCCACCTCCTCAACCCTCTTATGTCAGGGTTGATTGATCCCGACCAGGCCAGTTTCTTCCCCAACCGCCAATGCGGGGTCAACACCAAGCATAGCCTGCATCTTACGGACAAGATCCATTTTAGCGCTAATCCTGCACAGTACACAGGGGCCCACTGAAAACAATGGAATGCCCCCTTTTAACACCTGCTCTGTGCAGGCATTACAAACAGCCGCTAAAAATGGTGCAGTGGAACCTCTTAGACTCCTCTGCGCCATTTTTGCGGTCCCCCTAACAGAGAAACACACCCCCATTGCATACATTATGCCTTGCGCAGGCATAATGCGTTGCAAGGGGTTACAAAGTGGTGCAATGTGTGCATTGCTCCACTTTGCAAATATGGTGCAGCAAATTTGACATCATAGGACCACATTAGCGTCATAAAAAAATTACATTACTGTGGTGTAAGGAGGCACTAGGCCTTCCTAAATCTGGGCCTTTAGCTTTGGAGAGAGATTCCGTAGATGGGTCCAGAGTGTCTATAGCTCACCACGGAATTTGGTGAGAATTAACAGGATGTCGTCCCAAACCTTTCCCCATCCAAAGAGGCACACAACAAAGGTACCCGCTCACTCATCTGTTTTTTGCTTTATACATGGAGCGCCTAGCAAGTGAGAGCATATCCAGCAATTGTGGAATACCATTTGGAGGCGACCGCCACCTCATTAGCCCCGAAGCTAATGACGGTATTATCACCCTCTCTGACATGGTGATGTCCCTGCCTATTCTGGTGACGGAGCTCTCCTCCTTCGGCGAAGTGTCCTCATTTACAGATAATATCTGAAACTTACAAATACTAAATCTGTCCCTTTCTCCACCCCGTGAAGAACAATTCCACTCTACGTTCCTGTTTGAATGGCAGGAGAGTATATAACTTACCTTGGCATCAAACTGGCTTTAGTATGACTATACTGAGGTTCCATTTAACACTATCTTAGAGTTCCCTAATCCAGTGACATACCCTTTGTGCTCACTGAGGGGGAGGCAAACGGCCCTGTCTCTGGGTGATGCTCATCACTACATATTAGCCTTCTGGGGTACTGACAGAATCCATGACTACATAGCCTAGTTACATAAACTATGGAACATCTTTGGGATGGAAAAGTTAACCTTACCTGTGGAATCGAAGCAAGACTCTTTCCCTGCACTATGAGCCCCATTCATAAATATCCTGTCAAATGAATTCAATGAGCTCACTTTCCCGAACTATCTCCGATTATTACGCCTGCTCCACTCAACGCAGACAACTAATGATACAATCTCAACTTGAAACAGAACACTTACCCATGCTCACATAAGTCCCTAACCCAAACCACCGTAGTTAATACTTGGGTTCCCGAGGCTAAATTTTCGGAAGGAATGGGTGGGATGTGGGGCAGTTTTTCTTTTTCAGAGTTTTTAGGAGTTATAATTTAATATGTTGATGAGCTGCAGTTTTCAAACCTTCTAGAATTTTCTAAGGATTTTTAAGTACAAGTTCCTCACCTGTAGGGTCTTCTCCACGATCCAATAGGCAACAGATGTAAATGGTCCCGCTTGAATCCCAGTCAGATAGTGTAAATGTTCTTGGGTCTCAATGCCTCCCAGCAGGCATGTCGTGAGAGTCTTCTTCACTCATTTGGGGACCTTCAGATCTAGGAACATCACAGCATTATTTGAGAAAGCCTGGTAGAAAAATCTCAAAAAGTATCACTGTCCCATATACCTAAGGAACATGCTAACTATTAAAGACCCTCAGTATGGGAAGCATACATGCCCTTTATTTAAACAGAATTTTGTGTGCCACATTTCTCAAAAGGATACATAACACAGGACTAACCCTTATACCCAGGTAGAACCAAGGGAAACAGATCATAACAAAGAACAATGGACTGTTGGGGTTTCTTTTCACAAATACCATACATCAAGGGTGTGGAATTTATTAAAATATGTCCATGGGGTAGGTTGCTTCTTAAATCTACCTGTCCTGTAAAACAATCTGCTTGACCCTTTGGTGCCATGTAGTGCGGTGACAAATTATGGCAGCAATCTCATTATATAACAGCTCTCATAACAGCCTCTCTGATTATGCCAGGGCTACTACTATAGTAGAGCTTGAATACTTGCAATTTCAATCCCCCCTACAGCGATTTCCTTATTTTGCCACCTTTCCGCAGATCTACATACTGGGGCTGGAGGAGCAAGTAAGCAATAGTTCTAGGGCTCGGATGCCATTGAGTCTGCAAACCTACTAACTTTCATGTTTTAAGGATTTTCACCAGCTCTTCTCTAATATATTCCCATAATGAGAAAGGTTGGTAATTTACTCCTGACAATGGTAGAAGTTCTTCAAGGGTTCAGAAAAAAGTGGTTGGAGGGAAAGTGAATTTGTAAACGCTCAACAGATTATCACATGAGCAAATCTACCCAGTCATATTTGCCCGTGCTAAAATAGAATTTAGAAATATTTAGTAGAAGTACAATTTCCTGATGTTCCTATGAATTTCACGTATCACTAATTCAAAGACATATACCGTGCACTTTTGTGACTTTCTTTAAGAATTGGGTCCCTGATTAGGTCTCCCGTTAACAAAGACATTTTGTTTTTATTAAACTTCTATTGCTCTCTCTATCTGTCGGCTGGCTTTACTGTGAGTGATCGCATTCTGCTCTTCCACAAGGAGCATTTTGGAACACAAAGTAGTTTTTTTCAGTGCCAGGAACTACTGTGGCAATCAGTGGCATAACAAAACTAGAGGTGGCCCCCCTGCAAAGAATATGGAGCGACCCCCCCCCCACACTCCCTCAGCGCCAGTGCTGTGATCAGTGGGCCCCCTGGAGGGGGGCTGCAAGGCCTTTTCTACACCACTGGTGGCAATGTGTGCTTTTTGAGACCAAAAAGGTTTTTCTTTTTGCTTTTTTATAATGTTTGTTACAATGGTGAGTGCCTGGCAGCTCCCACAACCATAAAGGGTTGCAAAAGCCATGTCAAAACAAGACACACACATTGACGAAACCCCAAGACTCATAAAAAATGTTGGATTGGTTGGCTTTGCCAAAGCTAGTTTATTTTCATGCTTCCCATGATCTTGTTAAAAATGGTTGCACCTATTTTCCATGATAAATAGTTTTGAGAAATACTAGCATGCATCAACACATTTTACTAAAGGACACTTGAAAGAAATAGCACCTGAAATTTCATAGTAGCAAAACTTTTTTTTTCCTACTTGCAATATTTTTCTGAGCATTTTATTCTGAAAGCAAAGAATCGTCACTCATGCTTACAAGTTTCTGCACACATTTGCATCTAATCAGCGAGCATTCTGGGACCATTATACTTGGCCTCATACTGTTGAATTTTTCAAACATGTCGGTACACTTTTTTTTTTTTTACTGAAACCACTGTCAGTAGTGCAGTGTGCCCATAAAAAGTTTATTTATAGTGGTCAACCTAATAAAGAAGGTTTTTCATTATTGAACCATAAATACAAGTTCGAACATTATCCACATATGGATACACATATTTCCTCAACTGCAGACAGTTCCCTTCACTGTAAACTGGCAGCCAAAGGATTTATGCTGCACGGGGTTGGGCCTACTTGTCCCAAGGACAAAATAAACATGAAAGTTGTTAGCCCTTGACCCCAAACAATATGTCCCGGGCGTCGGGCAATAGGCATTCCACATCTCTGATACATCCAACCTGTAAACATCAGTCTGATCATTTTAACAAAGTCATACAAATGTCTGCATAAGTCTCTCTGTAGGAAAAAAAAATCTCTAATATTTAGTATATGTCAGCGATTAGGAAAATCAGTAAAAGTACAGACAGAGCACTGCTCAGTATAAGTGAATGTGTGACTTAATCTTACATACAAATCTATCAATTGTTGTTGGATCACTGGTAAACATAAATAGTCTAACAAATCATTTTGAGCTCCCTTAAGTATAATCAATGGGTAAACCTTAATAAAATGTTGATGCTTTAAGCCAGTAAGGTGAATCTGTGGGTTTCATCAGGACAATAGCCACCTGTCGCTTATCCTCATTGGAAGCATTAAAGCATACACGTCAAGAGGGAAGTCATATCTGTCGCCAGAGTATATGATCTATCATCAGTGTTTAAACTGCTAAACATCTGAGGAGCTGAAATTTTATCTTTGACAAATGAAGTGACTTTCAAGTGAGGGTGAACAATTACTCAATCAGAAAATATTCCAAAATCCTGGCTTTTTAGTTTGATGGGGCTCTCAGGCCTTAGTGCCAACTGGAAGCTGTTAAGCCAGGTTCAGTTAGTTCCACTACTACGATTTCAAGTTTGTCTCTGTTCATTCACAAGATGCTTCTCTTCATCCACTGTAGTTCATGGTCAACAAGGATACATTGTTGGTGCAACTGTTCTGAAGACTGTTGAGCTAGAAGTGAATATTAGTGTCACTTACAACTAACATTTTGTCTATGGTTAGAAAGAATAAATCTGATCCAGAACAAATCAGATACGTACTTGCTCCCTCTGTTCTAACAGTTTCATCTGTACTCTGAAGTCTACAGGGTCATTGGCCACAAAAAGGTCAATGTGCGTAAGGGCTATTTTCTTGTAATCATCTATGGAAAGTATGAGGGAATCTTTTATGTAGGATTGTGCTGATTCCATACCTGTAAGGGGTTTAAATTTGAAATGATAGTAATGGAGTAGGTCATACTGCTCAAATTATTCTTACAGCGGTCTTCTCACCTCACATTCTGTTTTGTGATACTGCTGGAAAAAGGGAGGTTGGAGATTTGGCAGCATTTAGACAGGGTATTTGAGTAATCGATCTTTGCTTTAATGGGATAGTAATAGTGTGTTTCATAGGGCTGGCACAACTCTCAAATAGTGGGGGACATTTATCACGTTCTGTGTCTAGTGGGAGAAAGGAATGGTAGACTTTTTGTAGCAGATGGCTGAATATGAGTTCAAGGCACAATTTGATGCTTTAACCTTAGTGGACAGGCTTATCAATTCTACTGTCTCCGAGGCTTGAATGATCGAAAAAAAACAATAGCAGAGGGTGGGAAATGGGTGGCAAGGTGGGCTATGTAGTGCTGCAGACTGACTTAAGGATTTTGGGAATTTTGAATTAAAAGAATTCATGAAGCTCTTCAAAGTGTTGTTTGACAAACAGAATTTTGTTGCACTAAGGGAATGGGATTAGTAAGGCCCTTGTTGGTATCTTGATTTAATACAGTAGCCCAATGCACAACTTCGCCAACAGCCTCCCCCATTAACAGACAGGTGTTTGGGATTGTAGGTACCACATACTCACATATGCAATATTCAAAAATACTTACATAAACTTATTTTATATGAAGAAATAATGTCAAGACAGATACTGCAGCTCTCAATAAGCAGTGATTATTAAAATACAACAATATATAAATAAATATACATGGGTAGTTCAGTTCACCGTCAACATTTGAAATGTATATAAACAGATTTGAAAAATAATAGTTTCTTAACATGTCCTGTGTGCTATTCTTTAACTCTAACATTCATAAACATCTAAATAGCTTAAGTCCATAAAAATTACTAATTAGCTCAGTTTCAGCATAGAGTTCTGTTGACGAAGACTAATCCTTGTTTCTTGAGGCAGGATTTCTCAGGCCTGTATGATGTTTCTTAAACAATAAATTAATCTTTAAATCTTTTCAATATTATTTGACTTTCAGTCCAACCATAGCTATAACTAGCCCCTCGATTTTTTCTTAATAAGAAGTAATTGTAACGTTCCGTTTTATGCTTTTCTGCAAACAATGTTTCCTTATTTCTCTGGAGATGCTAAAATAATATACCTCAGACACATTGACAAACTGCAGTTGTGCTACAAAGTGCTATTTACAAACCTAAGGCAGGAGACCTCTGCCTCTCCTACGTTTCCTGTCCATGGATCTCCACCCACTTAGGAATACGCTTTTGTAGTAACAAGGGACAAGTGAGAAGTGGCTGCAAAATGTGGAATATTTACTGCTGAATTATGGGGTTTAAAGAAATTTAAGTAGGGATTTAGGTCTAATACAAATACACACTTATAAAAGAGTAAGACCAATGTAGTACACAAAAAACACTTCTGAAGGTATTTGAGCCCTACAGGTGTCAAAACAGGCTAAAATATACTCAAGCCCTGCTTTGAAATAAGTCAAGCACCACAAACAGCCGATCACAGGTACTGCAAGACACTACTATAGAAAATAATACAGAGAGGAAAATAAAATAACTTCTCACAGGAACTAATATTAAAGTAAATACATTAGTTTGTCATTAAATTATATATACACAAAGGTTAGAGATAAGTTTTAGTTAGGAAAACTTTATTTATTCTTTCCATACAAACCATATTTAAACTACACAAACATTAGAAATTCTAAAGTTATAACTATAACTTAAATTTTAAATTTACACACCACCTTCTAGTTAGTGTAAGTCATGCACCTACATACAAAGTGTTACTTATAACTTGCATTTTAACTTAACAAACCAGTTTCACAATAATATAAGTTGTGCACCTCCGTACACAGTGCTCTCACCTCACTCAACGTACTACATTAACTATGACTTGAGACACTACCATGCACTATGTTCTGAAAAATCATCGCAATTGAAATGCCGTAAGTGTTGTTCTGGAAGCTATGACTTGACATGGTATAAGTAATGTCATATGCAAGGGTGTAACCAGTGCATTGAGAAGATGCATGGTGGGTTTGGTTAGTTTGGTAAATGTTATGTCAGTATTGTGTTGCCCTTGTAATACTATGCGTAACGCAAGGGTAATGCAATAGTATCTCAAATCTGTCTCTTAGTGATATATTGTGTCACGGAATAGAGCACCAAGTTAACAGCATACCGGGGTTGTTACTTTTCAATGCATCTGAAAGTACTTCAGTTACTCCTGGACTGATATCTGTGCTTGTTTGTTTCTTTTGTCAATCTAAATAGATCTAACACGTCGACATTTTTAGCATTAGAGTATAAATTTGACACTGCTTTGCATGCTATGGCCAGTGTACAGCATGTAGCTGATTATGAAATTTACTCTTTGGTTGATCAGCCAATATATTACAGACAGCTTTTATTCTGGCATCAGACAGACCTGCCCAACTCTCGGTAATGAAAGTATACATGCCCTACTGCATAAAGTTTTGACATCAGTGTCAGCCTTACTAGAGAGTCATAGGACTTGGAAATTGTGCATGAGTAAAGCACTGAGTCATTTGTACCCAACTGCGTCTAAGTAGCTTTCTTTAACATGTATGTTAATGGTTTATTGTTGGTTTTTACTCAGAGTGTATCTTCATAGAGGTGATCATGCAACTGTAAGGTAGCTGTAGATTAGCATACATCTGTGAATGCCTGCTGATAATGTACAGTCCATCTTAAACAAAAAGGTTCACACATCTTGTGATATGCTGTTTTAGTTTCCTTTTTAATATTTGCCATCTTTCTGGGACGTGGTTATCTTTTTCATTAATTATGTCAGTGTTCTACATACTTTTGAAGCTCTAAATACAAATTGTATGTAGTACCTACAAACTCCTAGAAACTGCAGTTCTTTCAAAGTGATTGGTTTGGCCAGGTTCGAGGTCTCTACTGTCATGGACTCAACTGCTATTCCTTTTACTGATATATTGTGTGAAATGTACTTGACATTCCTTTGGCAATACTCATTTTTGCAGCATACAGTTTCAGACCTTGTTCTTTCGTCTAACACTTATCAATTTATTGTAGTGTTCAACCTGAGTCCTACCAATCACAATTATATCTTCACAATATACCAGCACTTCCAAAAAATTCACATTTCTAGCAGTGTTTTACAGTAGGTGATGGGAGCTCCTGATATGCCTCTGGAAATGTGATTGAATTTGTAGAATCCAACAAGACAAATTAATGCACTTTTCTCGCGTTTATGGAATCATGGACAGTTGCTACCATCCATATTCGAAATGTAAAACAGAAAACAAGTTGCTTTCTGTTTAGCAAACTAATGCATCATCAACTCTAGGAGTTGCATCCTTATCAGGGACTGTTCAGTACTCAGTCTGTGGTAATCAATGCACACTCAAACATTACTGTGCTGCTTCCTGTAGATGGCAATAGGGGAAGTGTTAGGTCTTTTATGATTCCAGATGACATCAACGCTTCTAAATAGGGGTGGGCAGTGAACTCTGCTCCACTTGCAGAGTTTGCAGAGCTTTTCCCACTCCCCAATCTTCTTGAAGTGCGGAGTTGTGAAAAAGTCTGAGTAGCAGAGTGTTTTTTTTTTTTTCTTGTTCGCGCTCACCAACGTTAAGTCTGTAACCTTGAGAAAGGAAAATCTTACTGCAGACCACCTCCTGGTGAGATTTCTCCACGTGGAAGGTCACAGATGGTCGCTACATCTTGCGCTGAGAAACCTTTCGTTCGTGATGAGGAAGCTGCCTCTCAAGGAGAAAATCTACTCGAGTGGCAGAAAAGAAGCAGCGTCCTCTTGCATTGCGCATGGTGCCGTTTACACTGATTTTACAGCGCAGGACAAACGCCTGGTGCTAAAAATCTTGGCGCAACCTAACGCACTCCGCCGCTTGTGGAACTCTGCATAGCACTGCAGAGTTTTTTGGTCACTTCGCAGAGTTCTGGATAGCGGAACTCTGCGAACACTGCCCAGACCTACTTCTAAACCTTTTTCCGTGTGGATAGTAAATCAATACACTGCCAGATATAATGCTTGACTCCTAAGTGCTTGTTCAACATCCCAGTCACATGTTAGTAATACATCAGTTCTTTGTATAATTTATCCTTATTTGTTCAATCTCCCACTCAGATGAGGAATCTCAATCGTTCAGCCTTACAGAATCTGTCCTTGGAGAAGCTTTACATACCCTGGCAATTTGACCTACTGTGATATTTAGAGGGAATTTCACTATTTGTGATCCATCTAATCAGCGTGTTGTCAAGTTTGTCATAGGAACATCAATAGTAATTGTTTTTTGCTTCTTTGGGGTAAAGAATGTGCTCTTCACCAGCAATCATCCCTCAAAAAGGTATCTGTGTGGTAATTGTATCACCAGTGACTTTGTATTGTGATACACACACATATGCAGACCACTGATATGCAGACCACCTGAAATAACACCGTCCTTGTCATCCGTTATCTTCAATGGCTGTTTGCTGAAAAACATGGCTTTGACCATTTGTCCTTTAGGTTCTTCTCTTCATGCATCCTTCTTCTTCAGATAGGGGTCACAAAGGGTGCATGTTCAAACTTTGAACATGTTTGAGACCAGCCATGTGTCTGTTAAATTTGGCAAATTTTCTAAATGTGTTGCAGTTAGTTCACACAAAACTCAGGACCCTCTTCACTATAGTAAATTTCCACATCTAGATTTTCTTGCGTGTAAACTTACTACTGTGCCAGGAAGTAACTTAAATTTATTTTGCTATTCACCATTTTTGGGTGAAAATGTACTACTAGGTGCAAACTTACTCGCTAACCCAGGTGGTGGAGCCAACCAGAACACGATTCAAGAGTGCAAAGTTATTACTAGGAACTTTTTACATGTAGGTAGAGATCTCCCATACCAGAGCAGAGAACACCATACAGTCAACTATTGGAAAAAATTAAGAAGTTCATCAATTTATGAGCAAAATGGTAAAAATATTTAATGTCAAATAAAAATGTAAGTTAACTTTAAATTAATCTAGAACTAACAGTTCAATGCATCAGAACAATAACTCAACAAATTAAATGTTTAATAATCAGTTTAGAAATAGTATTACATTATATTTATTTATAATTATTATTGTTTAATATCGTGTTTAAAAAATCCCATCATATCAGCTGTATATTTAATTATTATTTAGTGAAATTTATTAAAACCAATTGGTTTCGTTAATTTTTAATAACATTTTTGTTAAAAGATTGAAAGTTTTATTTAATTATTTTTAAACAAAAATGTAAAGATTAATTTAATTAAGAAAAATAATTGAATATACCTTAACAATTCAACATGTATTATATATATGCAATTCAAAACTTGAAATGATATATTTTATTAACATGATCTCCTCTGGAGTGTTAGAAGTCCCTGCCTCCATTATTTTCTATGGGGGTGCACTGCAGTACCTGTGAGTGGGCGTGTGTGGTGCTGAACTACTGCACTGCTGGACTGGAGTACATTCATGACTGTTTTGGGTCTTTTTTTATTGCAGTAATTTTAGAACTGCAGGTTGTGAATAGCAATGGGCTTACTCTTTTGAGGTGGGTGATGGTATTTGCTGTCCCTTCTTAAACTCCTCACTAATCCCCTCCCATTTAGTAGTACTCCCCATTTTCCAGGTTCCTTCCACATTTATTAATAAAACATACTACATATGTGTGCAAAGGCCTCTGCAACATTGGCATAAAGTGAATGTTCACCTTGATTAGTCTAGTTAATTCACAGTCAGCATCTCCAAATCCGTGTAAAACCAATCTTTCAAAGGCTTCCAAAAGTAAATGTTTCAGGTTATTTCTTTAAGTAAGTTCACAGATGAGAGTATCTTGGCTTTAACTATTCAGTAGTGTACTATTGTTCCCCTAACTCTAGATGGTTACATTCATTTTTCTTTCAATCGGTCAAAAGCTTTATTTGGCACAGATTATGTGGACCTTAAAAGCAACATGTTAAGGCAGTAAACAATTAACAAAGTGGTTAAAACATATATCTCATTGGACAGAAATACACACAGTGCCAAGACAGTTAAAATAAACTTAAAATGGATAAAAGAAAAATACACTAAAGTACAGGCATCATAGTTATTTTCCACCAAAATCATAGAGTAGCCATTGAAATTAAAATAAACACGATTTAAATAAAACCATTAAAACGCTACGGGTATAAACAGCATGGGATAAAACTTAATGCTTTAACCCCTTCTAGGTACTTGGACTCCCCGAGTCATCCAATACAGTTCTAATACGAATTACTCTAGAGAGAAACAGGGCAACCCTATGGCATACTGTCACATCTCCTAGTTCATACAAAAGTTTTAAAACCGTCTGATGGTGGATTATTCTTTCTTGTAAGAAAAGAGGTTTAAGAAGGAATTTCTTGGGAATCCGATAATATTTACAAAAAAATGCTAAGTAGTCTGCTCCGGGCGCTTATCAGGGGGACATTTTTGGGAGATTGCACCCCATCTTTCATTTTTTGGGAAAGCAGTCAGGTAATGGAAAATTAGAAGATGAAAATGAGTTAAAAGGTACCTATGATGTACATTGTTAATTAGTGTGAGGTACGATTTACATCCAGGCTGATCATTCCAAGCCAAGTACATCCCCACTGTTATCTTAGGGAAGCCTGCTTTTTCTCTCTGCACATGGCAGGCCTCTGAAAACATATTTGTTAATCTCTTTTTTAGAATATCTTGAGATATCCTCTGGGTGAGACCATAAATCCCTCTCTGACTGGCCAAAGCCCATACGGCCAGCTTTATTTACTGTAACCAGGGGATTCCATTCATCATATCTAGGCCCATACAGTCCTTGAGAGTTAACTTAGTGAACGAAGTTTCTTCTTTGGACAAGACTGATTGCCATAATAGTAGAGGTGTAGTTTCAAGGGTGCCCAGTAATAAATCCACACCCAATTCCCAATGAACAATGGATGCTCGAGTAGAACATGGTACTGACGAGTCTCTGTAGAAAGGCATTTTCTTTTATTTGCCACTCTTATCCTCGAAAGCCCAGATCCCTGCGCCATACACTGCTGTTGAAATTGTTTTGGCATTATGAAGGGTTAGCATCTGGGCAATAGGTTTGTTGCCTAATAGGTTTGTTGCCTAACTTAGAGGGGAAACTCATCAAGCCTTCATTGTTCCTAATCATATTTGAGGTACAGATCTCCCTGTGGCACTTCCAATCCAGTTTAGATGAGAACTGGATCCCCAAAAAACTAAAGGTGTTGGGATTTTGTAGCTTCCTCCCTTTGATAAAAAAGGTATGTAGTTTTCCTCCTGCACGACCACAACACATTGTGTAAGTTTTAGCAATATTGATTTTCCTACTCCTCTCTCCCACAAAGTCTGTAAATATATCTATTAACAGCTGCAGACTTCTTGGGGTATATGCTAAGACAGCTGCATCACTAGCATACAGAAGTACTGGGATCTGCCACATCCCTATCCTGGGTGCATCTGCACCCACCGCCAGAAGCTCTTCTTCCACCTAATTGATGTACAGAGGGAAGAAGAAAGGCCCCAGCAAACACCCTCTGTGGAACTCGTATCCTTATACCAAAAAGTTCCATCCATTCACCATATCAAACTTTTGCCTTGAAGTCTTTATACAAGTGGGCTAACAACTAAACAATCTCTTTGGGTGCTCCCTTTTTATCTAGACATGCCCAGAGCTTCCGTGATCAACTAAGCTGAAAGCACTACTTAAGTTGATGAAAGAAATGTACAAGGACCCACCCATGGATTGGGTGTACTTCCCCATTAGTAGGGGCCAGTTGAGCGATTGCTCCAAAGTCCCCAGGCTTTTTCTGAACCCATACCACGCAATAGAGAGAATTTTATTCTCTTCCACCAAAAGTTCCATTCTCTTTAAGTAACTCTCCTCAATAATTTGGAGGAAGAGTCAAGCAGGGAGATAGGGCAGTCACATTTCCGATCATCCCTTGAACCGTTCATTATAATGCATATAAGGGAGATAACCATGTAGGAGGTACAGAGACTGTTCCTGCCACGTTGAGGCCCTTAGTTAAGAGAAAGGCCCATAGATTGGGTTGGGCTCTATATACATCCATTGGGACCCCATCCGGTCCTGCAGCCTTCCCCTTTGGGCTGCTATTGATAGCCCTAACCCACCTCATCTAGGGCGAATGCTATACCAATGGATTGTTCAGCTGCCCAAAAACCTCCCTCATCTGGGATGGGATGGGAAAATTTTTACCAAAGTGGTCCACACATTGTGCTGGAGTAATCACAGAATCCAGGTCCGGGTCTATTCCCTTGGTGAACAGAGGGGAGTTTATGGTTCTCCAAAATAGAACACCATCTTTGGTTTTGGCAGCCTGTTTCAGGTTCGCCCAGGCCTCCCCTTAAAGGATTTTCTTTCTTGATTTTATGGCATTATAGTATTTCACTCCAGCTACCCAAACTGTAGTGTTCCTGGGCTGTTGATTTAAGATTTGAATCATGTTATTCCTGGCCTTAGTGCATTCGCCATCAAACTAGCCCTTCCTCACCTTTCCATGGGGTTTAGATCTCATTGTCAACAGTTGATCAATGGAGTTGGATATAATTATATGGGTGTCCCGTTTCTCCCTCTAGTTGGATTTTGGTGCGAACCCTATCAGAATTCGGTCCAGATTTTTAGTCACCAAGTTCTTTAAGAAGTTTGTTGGATCGAAGCATACACATTTAATTTTAAAGCCATTCTGACCTACAGGGACAATAGTTGCAATTTTCCCTGAATCTGGGTTCTTTGAAAGGATAGGATTTAAATTTAGAATCACTGGGTTGTGATCACAATTAGGCCCTACCAATACGTCTAGGACAGTTCCCCTGCTAAAATCCACAATAAGAATGTGGTCAATATAAATGCTGCTACCTCTCCCCTTAAGCATAGGTAAGAGGGGGAATCAGTAGTACCACAGTATTTCACTAATTTCAAATTCCATTTTAGCATCAGATTATTAAACACTAAGCCATATGAGCTATGTAGGAAATATGCTAGAGTATCCCCCCACCCCTAAGGTCAAAGTACCCACATAAGTGTTTGGAGGTACTAGGACATTCTGAGATATTAAAATCCCCTGCCCAAATGATAGAAGAATTCTGGTCAATAAAAAGCTCTAAATCGGCTTCAAGTGAACTAACTACCTCTGCCTTGAAAGACTCAAAAATGTTGTTCTAAACCTTTATAACCGCAATAGCCATGTTAGTGCCAGTGTAAAGGTGACAAATTGGCAGTAGGGAGACTTTAAAAAGCTCTTCTTAATGTGTGGGGCTAAACTAGTCGAAACAAGAGTCAACAAGCCCCCCCCCCCCTTAGGCCTACCACTATTCGAAGGGGACACAGGAGAATTTCAATTCCATCCTGATATATAATATTTAGTGACCATGTTTCCTGTAAGCACACAATGTGTGCAGATTCCATATAGATTGCCCAGTCCTTTGACTCCAATTTGCTGGCTATGCCAGCAATGTTCCATGTAGTAACTATTGTCTTTCTAAGCACCTTAGACTCCTTAGCAATAGCTGGGCCTGAAGTATCTGTAATATGACTATCATTGCTTGATGGAGATTGGCAAGGAGGGGAAAACACGGTTAGGGGGTCAATCTTGAGAATCCAGGTGCGAGAGAGCGGCAAACTATTGTATGTTGGCACCTACAGAAGTGAAGTCGCAGAGGCAATGGACACTTCACTTTGCCGCCTATAAAAGAAACCAGGGCTTCAATAGGCGTGGGCGGTCGACTTGAAAAGTGGACCTTAGTCAATATATTTCTAGTCACCAACCTATCATTGAAATTGTTAACAATACAGCCCTTATGATCAGGTTTTGGGGACTGGCCAACTCAACCAACCCTCCGTATTAGGTTAATCTGCTAATGCGAGAGCATCTGGCCCTTGAGTCTACTGTTAACCCAATGGACAACTTTATTCATAAGTTGGGCATGATCTTTTCTTGCATTTTGGCTCAGTGCAGGAATCCCCTTTAAAACCATCATATATGGAATAGCTTGTGGATGAAGTTGCAAAGTAGGTAAGGAGGTGGAATGGGTAGAGAAAGTGGGCCATACGGAATGCTTACCTGCTTGATCTGGAGATACCCTTGGGCCCTGCAAACGGACACCAGAAACACTGGGCTTATTAGACGGACGTCTCTCCCTATTCGTATGTTGTCCAGCCAGAGTGGGATGAACAGAACTGTATGGGGCATTTTGAGTAACCACCCCAAGCAAGCAGTGCCTCCTTAGTGTAGGCTCATATGAAGCCTGCTCCACTGATATACCCTCCCCGCAGCACTCCCCCCTTTGAGCTGATTGTATCACAACATTCTCCCCCACCCACCCACCTTCCCCTCTGCCAACAATTGACTCATTGCAGTGATAGCCTCCTCAATGTTTACCAATCTTGCAAGTATGGGAGTCAGGGCACAAGTAAGTTAGACATTTCATCAACCAAGATTGCTTGAGTGCCCCCATCCTTCAGTTGAATAACCGTGTTTGTAACCATAATTGTGTCCAAATCGTCTCTCAAAGCACACTCTCCTTGGGGCAAAATAGGGCTGGATCGTTTAGATTTAGCGGTCCCCTCCCCTCTTTTCTGATTCCTCACTTGGGGTTTCCTCTTAACTCCTTTGTCAACTGACCATCCCAGGAACTGCATATCTTCTTTCCGGGCCCCCAGGACCAGAATCGGCGACAGGGCAGGACCCCAGTTAGCAATTACAGACTCAGATACAGTCTCGGATACTGGGTCAGGTACAGGTCTTTCAATCAATTCATATGTAATATTATTAGGTTGAAAGAATCTAAATTCTTGATTACAGTTTATGGACCTCAGATCACTTCTCTGAGATTTAGGCTTTTGCTAACCAAAACCTCTTGTTCTTTGCCCAAAAGGATGGATTCAATTTGCATCGTTTTCACGCAATGTTCAGCAAATGTTTCATAGTTGGCAGTGCTCTTACAGAATTTGATTTGGACTTCTTCGCCATATTTCTTGGTATTGTTAATTGGATTGTCCTTTTAAGTTATGGTTGATTCTTTTGGCTCCTGAGATCTGTAAAGCTTCTGCTTATTTTGATGAAAGAGATTTGTGATTCTCTTCTTTCATCAAGCTTGGCAAAAGGTTGTCCATAAGCTTTTGGTAAATCTTGAATTAAGCAATCTTCATACAATCCACTCTCATTGTTTACAGTTAATTTTCTGGTTATACTTTTTATTAATGTGTCTGTTTCAGTTTTAGTGGGGTATCTTTTTTATACAGCACTTATCTGTAATAGGAAACTTGGCTGTGTTGGGACATTTCACTGCTCTGCAAAGTTTCATTCTAGTACCATCATGTTTGCTTCACTTTTGATCACGTGACCAAGATAGAACTCCATAGTAAATCTTTCACTTTAAAATATTTTGAGTAGTAAGCAATCACTTACATTTTGCCTTTATTTTTCAAACAGCTGCTTTTGTACAACTCGAACCGCCAATTAAGTTCTGAATTCCTTTTAAACTATACAACACAATCAAATCGGGCATATCTGGATTTACCCCTTCTATCACTATGTAGTTTGCTGGAACCAGATTCTTATGTTTATTACTTTGACTTATGTTGTGGCAGTTAATTTGTAATGAGTAGTTTTTGAGATACATAAAATCATTTCTACAGAACTTGCAAGGCAGTTGAGAATCTTTACTTCTTTGGAGTATGGAACCAAAGTCTTTCCCCACTGACAATTCACTGCAAGCATTAGTTCTCTACTAGTTTGCATTTTATTGTGTTCTCTACTAAGTAGTAAAAAGTAGCTCTGTATTGTCAACCATGTACTGTATACGAAGTATGGCATGCCTTATGCTCGGTCTCACAATAGTTACCATAATCATCACTGTCCTTCCGTTCGCAGGTGTTTTCCTTTCTAACATCTAAACAAAGGAGGTATTTGCACATGCCTATAATAAAACATTTTAAAAACAAATACACAACTTGAAAGTTTGGTACTGTGAGGCAGCATTAATATCCTCAATAAAAAGTATTTCTTGGAAGTAGTTCAGCAAGCTGTTTACTTGCCTCAGTCCAAAATCCCAAAAGTCAGTCTTACTTCTTGTTGGTATTTGGGGGAAGGAATGTAAAATTGTTTTAAGATTTCGAAACACATATTTTATAAAAAAAATCTCTTCCTTGTAAACAAAATCTGCCTGAATTTGCAGTTATCCCCACTGTGGAAGTTATAGCACTGCCCCCAAGTAGCTTGCACACAGTTTGAACATCCTGCAAATAATGATCTCTACACCACTGAATTTAAGGAAGCTGCATAATTAACTGTTTTCGCAAAGTAAAAATAGATTACAGCTTGTCTAAACCAGTTCCACTACAACAATGGGTCCCTCAAGACTCTATTCAAGAAATGCCTCTCTTCAACTTATATGCTGAAAGACTAGGATCCTTGCTAACTGCTTCATTTTTCTTAAACTGATATTATGAACTTTTTACAAAAACCAGGCCTTGATGTTTCATCGCCACCTCAAAACTAAACTCATTAGAAAATAATTTTGCTTATCTCATCCTGACAGAGTGATGCCCCTATCCAGTTTTAGCTAAACTCATTATATATTTACAATCATAATACATCCACTATGAAGGCCCAAAATCTCCTGACTACATTCTTAATAAGAAACACAATTTCCCCGCACATATTAAAGACTTGAACAGGAATGCTAAATGCTAATGAATACTTCTGCACAGAATAAAATCTTGCATCCCAGAACCAGTTTCTACACTCGTAATGGGGTGTAAAATATGTAAAGCCCTACAATCTGTCACCTCATGTTTTCTGGCTCGGAAAATATCCTCTCAGAGGATCGACACTCTGTGTGAGACTTCTCTTTGAACCACCTGGGCCCAGAAAGCATACCATCACCCTGACTTTTTTCTGGGAGTATTCCTAAAACTTGCAACTTTCTCCCCTGTGCTTGCCATATTAGTTCCTCCTACACGACCTTCAACTAAGTTCCTAAATGCCTTTTTTTCCAACATCACTTCTAGGTATGATTTTCACCTGTCCAACCTGTATCCAGTCAGCAAATTCCTCTTTTTTTGCAATGCCTCTCTCAGCTCCAGTTTAGGGTTCACTTACCATAAGGAATATCTGAAATCAGCATTAATGAAATCTCAGATTTTTGTACACATTATGATGTTACTTGTGAGATCTCAGATTTTTGCACACATTATACATTATATATAAGCAGGATATGATCCAAGATCAAAACTGAAGATAAAGAAGAGTATTTCCAAATGACTTTATTCTCTTTCCAACCCAAATTTACTTTTCTTTATGAAACAATTTGGGTTGGAAAGAGAATAAAGTTGTTTGAAAATACTCTTAGATTTCTTTCGTTTGTTCTTGAATGACAATCTGCTTTTCTATATGGATACTGATCTGGTAAAGGGACCAGAGTTCTGAGACGTTAATGCCAGGCTTTTTTCCTGCAGGGATGTGGAATTCCTATCGCCAACACATATTGTTTGGGGTCAAGGGCAACAAGTTTTCATGTTTACTTTGTCCTTGGGACAATTTGGCCCAACCCCCTGCAGAACAAACCCTTTTGCAGCCAGTTTACAGAGAAGGTAACTGTCTGTAGTTGAGGTAGCATGAGTGTACATATCTTAATGCTGTTTGAACTTGTATTTATGGTTCATTAATGAGAAGCCTTCGTTATAAGGGTGAGCGCTGAAATAAACGTTTTAATGTCACACTGCACTACTTACAGTGGTTCCAGGGAATAACTGGGAAAAAAGTGTACACATGTTTTGAAAGGTTTAACAATACGAGGCTAAGTAAGTACAATGCTCCCAGAATGCTCTCTGATTAGATGTAAATGTTTCCAGAAGCTTGTAGGCAAGAGTGATGATTCTTTGCTTTCAAAATAAAATGTTCAGAAAAAACATGGAAGTAGGGAAAAAAAAAGAGTTTCACTACTATGAAAGTTTAGGTGCTATTTCTTAGAAGCGTCATTTAGTAAAATGTATTGATTCATGCTAGTATTTCCAAAAACTATTCCTAAAGGAAAATCAGTGTAGCTATTTTAACAAGATTATGGGTATGGGGCTCCCTCAGCACAGTACATGCCCTGAGTGAGTCTTGAGGGGGGGACTCCAAGTTCTTTGGAAACCCCTTCCAGTTTTGTTACAGCACTGGTTGCCCCAGTAGTTCCTGGCACTAAACAAAACTACTTTGTGTGCCAATATGCTTGTGGAAGAGCAGAATGTGATCACTCACAGTAAAGCCAGGCGATAGATAGAGAAATAGAAATTTAATAAAAACAAAATGTCTTTGTTAACGCCAGACATAATTAGGGATCCAATTCTTAAAGAAAGTCACAAAAGTGCACCCATGGTATATGTCTTTGAATTAGTAGCTTTCATGAATTCGCAAGAACTTACAGAAGTAGACCTGGAAATTGTACTCCCAGAATATTTATGAACTGTATTTTAGCACGAGAAAATATGCATGTGTAGATTTGCTCATGTGAAAATATATTGAGCATTTACAAGTTCAATTTCCCTCCAACAACTTTTTTCCCAACCCTGGAAGAACTTCTACTTCTGTCATTGTCAGGAGTACTAGTAGATTTTCAAACTCAAAGGCATTCCAGCCCTGGAACTAATGCTTACTGTTTCCCCCAGCCCCAGTATGTAGATCTGTGCAAATGTGGCAAAATAAGAAAATTGCTATATTAGGGCTAGAACTTGCAAGTATTCAGGCCCTATTATAGTAGTAGCCCTGGATTAATCAGAGAGGCTATTATCGTACGTATTGCATAATGAGATTGTTGCCATAATTTGTCGCCACACTACATGGCACCAAAGGGACAAGCAGATTTTTTTACAGGACAAGTAGATTTCAGAAGCAACCTGCCCCATGGACAAGTAGATATTTTAATAGATTCCACACCTCTTTTTGACGTTATTCATCATTATATTTATGTTCTTGTTGGAAAGTGTTCTGATACCCCCTAGATCTGGTGCATATTATATAAAACTTCAAAATAAAAACAAAAAGGAACTCTAATTTGGCTTCCTAAGATTGTTATTTTTTATTCACAATTAATTTAATGAATATATAAGTTTTTGATTTCCCTGTAGTCCACCTGGGTTGTGGGTTGGACTGAGGCTAAGACTTATCATTCATCATGCTGAGCAGTTTTGTGTTCTTTTGGTATTCCCTCTGCTCCGTTTATTCTTGCAGCCATCATTTTGGGTAGCTCAGTGTAAAATTGTCTTGAGTGTTTTTCTTGTAGTTGCAAGAATCAACCTCACTCCTTCCCCTCCACAAAAAGCATGCAGATTACATAGGGTATGTACCCATCTCCTCCTATGTGCAGAAATGTTCAATATAGCGAGGATTGATATCAGTGGGAAATCAATTGAACTGTACAAAATCATAATTACATAGCAATACCAAGAGGAGAAAAACTTTTTTTTTTAATGGGACAATAAAAAAAATTAACAAGTACTGGCAAAACCAAAACAGCTACCTTGTAAATTGAAGTAGGTCTTCATGAATTGTCTGTATGTGTGAATGGATGAATGTGAGAATGACGTGCCAGTTAGATGAATGAATAGATAAGTGAGAGCACAGACTGATGAATGAACAAATTAGTGAGTGATTGGATGCACAGGTGCATGGGTACCTGAATAGGTGAACACATGAATGAGAGAAGGGCCACGGGCTGCATGTCACAAGTAATAGCAGATAGGTGGCTGGGCCATACAGGTTAGGCAGGGGAAGTAAGACAGAAAGGGACAGAGTAAATTATATGGAAGAATAAGACAAGCTCACTGGTGTTAGGGCACAGAGGCGGAGTTGCAGATTTAGGGTGAAGTTGGAGTGCAAGTGCAAAGTAGAATGTCTTCGAATTAATACAATACACCAGGATGAAGTGCTCTGGAGTATAAAAGGTTTATACTCCAGAGAGGAACGGTGTGAAATAGATGTCAACCGATTGGTTGTCAATGCAGAGACTGCATGAAGACAATTTATCTGACTTGATTTACAAGTGGTAGAAGACCTGCATTCCAGGCCTTTAAGATGTTTAAGATGGTATGATTTAGGTAAATATAACCACAACATCTGATCACAGTCAATACAAGGGTGAAAAAAAATATTGAATACAAAGTAGTGATCTTTAGATAAAAAGATAACCCCCATCTGCAATCACACAGGGTGTACACATGTTTCAACACCAGGCACTACACATTACAGCAGTATGCAAGCAAAAAGGTTTCAGGAGAAAATAGGAAATCTACCCGGCAGCAGAGGTTGAACCTTCCTGCTGAAATACACTGATCTTGAACAGGAAGAGTCAGCCACTGCTGCCAGATGCCATGCATCTCGAGTGGATTTGCAGCTGACAAGCTTGTTATCAGCTTGACGTGAGGGTGGCAACAAAGTGAAATTATACAACAAAAAAGTAAAGTTAATTTGAAGTTGTGGAATAGGAGTTGTAAGAACAGCTTTAGCTACCAAAATATGAATTATTCCATTTCGAATTGAAAGTGTAATAGGCCAGCCTGTAAAATGAGGGATTGTTCTACCAAAGCTATAAAAAATGTTAATCATCTCCCATCTGGTTACTCGTGTCACGGGAAAAAATCCAGTACTTCCTTAGGTCAAAAGGTGTAAAACTTCTCTAACCTTATCCAAAGGCCAGGCTTTTGTACTCAAGCACTAACCCATGGCCCTGATGATGTCTTGTAAAGTTTAGCTACTCCATTCCTGTCCGTAAGTAGCTGGTTTATACGCAAGAGTGTTTGCATGTTTATTACACACAACAAAGCAGCTTAATATCTCACAAACAACAAAGAGTCATGGGTGGTATCTGCATGTTTTTCTGACACTACTATTTTCAATCTCGTCACGTGACTGCATGCTTCAGCTGGGGGAGGGCGTATATGCAGAATGTGCTATCCCTGATCTATTTTATCCATGCATCTCATACAGGGCATAAACAATTGGTCAAAAAAGTTGTGATGCAATTTTCTTATGGTCTTCAACAGCTTGCCAATGCCACAGTACTGTGGCACATGCGCAGTCTGAAGGTAGAGGTACTATCATTCAATCACAGCTCCTGGTCGCCAACCCTGAACACCGAGATCAGCACTATCAATCATTCTCTTCAGCACTGTGGTCCCCTGCCACCCAGTATTGCTACAGTCTGCTTTCCATTCCTATCAGCATCCAGTGCTGATAGAAACAAAGAGTAAAGATGGATGTCCACTCTGAAACATCCCCAGTTGTGAAGCATGACTATTGTCTTACGTGAGGACGCTCAAGCTATTTTGTACCTGGTCTTACAGGTTTCACTAGTGGGCTCTTGGGTGAACCGTATGATTCACTCACACACAGAGAACAAGGATTAGAAGTGGAGACCCAAACGTGGTCCTACCGGCTAGACATGCAACATATTAGTTTGGGGGAAAACTGCCCTCACCCACTAATAGTGGCATTCTTCATCACAGGGCGATGCTAACATATTCCCACGCAAGCCAAAGTAAGGAATGGAGAAAAGGGAGGGGAAACAAATAACAAAAACCAACAAACGGGGATCAAACGCATAAAAAGCCATCATTCACATGGTTAAAACTATCTCAGGTGGTACCATGCTCAGTCTTCATTCCAAGGTTCACCGGATAGGATTAAAGGAACAATAGCAAAACGTGGTGAAATGGGGACAATATCACCCCTACACCCCAAATAGCCATTCTAAGATGATAGCCATTCAAATGTCTGCGTGTTTTGGCCATTTCCGGCACCCCTCAGGGTCACTCGGTCTTCATCAGGACCATCGATCCCCCTCAATTCCTGTTTCATACCCTACCTGTAGTGTATTCAAATTGTGGCCAAATATGCCTCTGGGTTCACTAGTGCCCCTGTTTTTTAGTACACACTCTCAGGATTGCCTATGAGGGAATATAAAGACACACATTTAAACCTTATTGCACAGAGCCTGCTCACTCCACATCTTACCTCTTAGTTCCCTCATGCTATTATATATGTATCCATGTACCCTTAGCCCCATCAAAATGCATGCACTCCATGCTCATTTACTATCCTAATCAAGCATTATTATTATGCAAATAAAGCGCAACAACATCCTTCACAATCCCATCACCCCAAATCACGACTTCGGTCTCAGAAAAATTGGCTGTGTGTGAAAGTCTACACTCACTGAGTTATCATTATCAATCTCCAGAACTGGAGTCCAGGAGGAACACCTCCCTGTAGTCACACACTAATTATAAACACAGGTAAATGTACACGTCTCTCTCTATGTAATTTCTCACCTCCTTCATTGCATTATCTCCCCTAGTCGAAACCATATGATTGACAGCAGGTTAAAGGTTGCGCAATGGAGGGCTTCTGGTTCGATATGAGGTCACTGCTTCCCTTACAGCTTCCGCACCCTCCTACATACTATGGTAATGATTGGAGAGTGAGCTGCTATGACTCCTGTGCTAGGACACAATCTAGCTTTCTAAATTGCCACTCACTAGACAAACCTACAACCACTCAGACAAGGTTAGAGAGGTTTCATGCCTATGAGCGTTGGGGTCTTTCCAATCATGCCTGACAACTTACGGTTGTCCAGTATCAGATCCACCATATCATCACCCACCACCGTTTCACTATGCTACTAAAGCTGCAGTAAGTGGACCAAGCAACCTCAAGTAACAGCTCTCCCCAAAAAAGTTCAGTTCTGGGCTATTGCTAGGTCCATTTCCAGGTAGCAGACTGAAGTGATGGCATCCCAGAGGGTGCAAAAACACCTACCACTCTTCATACTCACTCTGTGAGACACTCGGAGGCAGATTCAAGAAATGTGGTGCTGCACTGGGTGCAGCACCTCTTTTCTTACACCCTTAGCGACCCACATACCACCACCATGTGTGCGCTATATTTAAAAATAGTCGCACCATGTCGCAGGGCACGGGGCAATAGCGTCAACATTTTTTATGCTATTGATGTACTGTTCAGGGGTAGCACATGGGGCCCATTATAAATAATGGCGTGCCCCCTTTTAACATCTGCTCTGAGCAGGCATTAAAAATGCCGCAACAAATGGCACAAAGAAATCTTTCAGATTTCTTTGCACCAGTTTTAGGCCTCCCTAATGGGGGAACACCCCTTGCACACATTATGCCTGGCACAGGCATAATGTGGCGCATGGGGCTACAAAGTGGTGCAATGCATGCATTGCACCACTTTGTAAATCTGGCACGGCGATTTTGGCCTTGTTGTGCCACATTAGCATACAAAAATGAAGCAAATGTGACGCAAGGAGGAGCTAGGCCCTCTTACATCTGAGTCTCAGTTTCCATCTCCCTCACTCAAACATAACATTCCAGTTCTGGAAGACATTCGGAACAATCAACTACACACTTGGCCAATCAAGCACACTACATGTAAAGTGGCAGATAGTCCCTGCCTTGACCCAGAAAGCAATCACAATGTTGCTAGATGAACCTGCAGTTATCTCCATGGACGAGGTTATAGCACTGCCACCTAGTATCTTGCACACAGTTTGAAGATCCTGCTAGTAATGGCCACTACGCCACTGATTTTAAGGGAGCTGCATATTTCACCTACTAGTTTTACATCAAACAGACTGACAACTGCATTGTTTAATTAGTATGATATTGCTGTGAAACTACACCCTCTACCAAATTACATGATCAGGGATGTGGAATTCATATCGCCCGATGCCCGGAACATATTGTTTGGGGTCAAGGGCAACAAGTTTTCATGTTCATTTTGTCCTTGGAACAAGCAGGCCCAACCTCCTGCAGCACTAACCCTTTGGCTGCCAGTTTACAGAGAAGTGTCTGCAGTTGAGGTAATGTGTGGCCATATGTTAATGCTGTTCGAACTTGTATTTATGGTCTGTTAATGAAAAGCCTTCATTATTAGGGTGAGCACAGCAAATAAACGTTTTAAGGTAACAGTGCATTACTGACAGTGGTTCCAGGGTAAAAAAAAACGTTTAACAATATGAGGCTTAGTATAATGCTCCTAGAATGCTCTCTGATTGGATATAAATGTTTGCAGAAGCTTGCAAGCAAGGGTGATGATTATTTACTCTCAAAATAAAATGTTCAAAAAAAAATGCAAGTAGGAAAAAACAAAGGTTTGCTACCATGAAATTTTAGGTACTATTTCTTTGAAGCGTCATTTAGTAAAATGTGTTGATGCATGCTAGTATTTCCAAAAAATATTCCTATTGGAAATCAGTGTATCCATTTTCAAAAAGATTATGGGAAGCATGCAAATAAACAAGCACCTTCAAAGCAAACCGATTCAATATTTTCTGAGAGTCTTTTGGTTTTGTCAATGCATGTCTTGTTTTGACATGGCTTTTGTAACACTTTAATGTGGTGGGAGCTGCCAGGTCCTCACCATTGTAACAAACACTGGCATAAAGAAAAAAAAAAGGTTTTGGTCTCAAAAAGCACACCTTGCCACCAGTGGCATAACAAGCCCCCTCAGCCCCCCTCCAGGTGCCCCCCCCTCAGCACAGCACCTGCCCTAAGTGAGTCTGTAGGGGCTGGGGGGGCCTCCATGTTCTTTGCATGAGGGGGCTCCAGTTGCATTATGCCACTGATTGCCACAGTAGTTCCAGGCACTGAACAAAACTACTTTGAGTGCCAATATGCTTCTTGTGGAAGAGCAGATTGTGATCACTAGCAGTAAAGCCATCCAGTAGATAAGAGAAATTGAAGTTTAATAAAAACAAAAGGCCCTCGTTAACGCCAGACCTAATTAGGGTCCCATTTCTTGAAGAAAGTCACAAAAGTGCACCCATGGTAGATATATATTTGAATTAGTGGCTTTCATTGATTCACAAGAACCTACAGAAGTAGACCAGGAAATCATACTCCTAGAAAATATTGTGAATGGTATTTTAGCACAAGCAAATATGCATGTGTAGATGTGCTCATGTGAAAATCCATTGAGCGTATACAAGTTAAATTTCTCTCAAACCACTTTTTTACCAACCCTGGAAGAACTTCCACTTCTGCCATTGTCAGGAGTAAATTTCCAACTTTTCTCATTATAGGACAAGATTAGAGAATAGCTGGTGAAAATCCTTAAACCTTGCAAGTTAGTAGGTTTGCAGACTCGAAAGCATTCCAGCCCTGGAGCTATTGCTTACTGCTTCCTCTAGCCCCAGTACGTAGATCTGAGGAAAGGTGGCAAAATAAGGAAATTGCTATAATAGGGATTGAAACTGCAAGTATTTAAGCTCTATTATTGTAGTAGCCCTGGCATAATCAGAGGGGCTATTTTCAGACCTCTTACATAATGAGAATGTCGTAGCACTACATGGCACCAAAGGGACAAGTAGATTTTTTTTTTTACAGGACAAGAAGATTTAACAAGTAACCTATCCCATGGACAAGTAGATATTTTATTAAATTCCACACTCCTGCATGATGTCAGGGGCTACAAGAAGTTCATGTGCAAGGGGCTTATTGTTTTTTAGACACTTAAATTAGATAGAGGGCTACCTTTCACAAAATCTGATCTCAAAATCCAGCATAATCCAAAACACAATACAAAAATTTACATAAGATCCTTTTCCATACTCACTCAGTCCACAGAGTGGTACATGAATAAGCAGCCAAAGTTGCCAATGCTACTCCATGATGCAAACAGAGCACACTTAAAGCAATACAACTTATGCAGCAGCCATTCCAGAGGTAAACTCACAACTCTGTGGTAAACGCTGTTCACTTGCATCAGCCACCATTACCTCCATTAGTGAATATGGAAGTTTTCTTGCACAAAATTCAGCTTGTGTTCATTAATCTACAATCATTTAAAACAAACATTGGCAAACCCAATTGGTCTTGGCAATTGGTGACCTATTTCCTTTGGTAATGGGGTGGGGGTGATGAAGGGGAGGGCGGTGGGGATGATGAACTGAGGGCGGGTAGGTGCGGTTAACGGGAGTGGGTAGGGGTGTGAGAAATCGGAGACCCACGTTCTTCGCTGCTGCAGTGTTGAGGGCAGAGCGGCAAGAGCCTGGATTGTGACTCAGAGCATGACAGCAGCCACATAAGAGCCCCTGGCACAGCCCTCATTAAACTGCAAAGAACCCAACTTTTGTACGTTATCGTCTCACACAGGCTTTCTGTTTTTAGCTGTAGACATAGCAGAAGCATGCCTGTGCATACAAGAGGACTAGGAAGGGTGGTGGAGTTTCATAAAGTAGAAACACTATTAGGGTTTGAGAAAGTACTGGCAGGGGTCCTAGTAACGCTGCATATTCTCAATATGTGTGCTACTTGTGACACAAGTGTAACTAGACCGTTGCAAAAAGGGGGAGGTGCAGCCTAGCTAGTAAATGAAAAGCAGCTTTGAATGGAGCAGCGCAAGTCACCCAAACACGATGCGTGTGGAGAAGCCTTAATCTCAGAGATACACTTCCTCACGAACACTCAGAACAGTCGGTGAAAGGTCTGATCACTTGCGCCCCGCCCCTTTTATATTTAACATAAGCGAGCTGGTAAATGCAAGGTACTTGTACATTCCATACATAGGCAAACTCATTTAGAGAGGATATTCTCCGCTGTATTACCGACAGCAGTTTATGTGTCCTTATGTCCCTGGAGACCACAAACACAGCAACATAGGCACTGTTCAGCAGTGCTGCAAACACAACACCCTTAAAGAATTGTGCAGCCAGCTCTGTCACTGTATTCACGTAACACGGACCCCATACCATGTACAGTCGAAGTAACAACAGGAACCCTTGTGGAAGACGCTCTCCAGCAAATGATAAAGCAGTCCGGAAACTATGCCATTAAATGGCCGCTGTGTAGGTTTAGGAGTAGTTGGGTGGTGCTCTCGGGGAGGGCTAAACCCTGGAAGACCCATGACTCATGCATGTTATGGACAAATGGGGGAAATGCATAATGGAGTGACGAGGGAGCCAGCCGATGGCAATCCTATGTGCAGGGCTGAAGCCAACAATGTAGGTACAGCATGTCTTTTGTGCAAGAGAGCACATGCATGCTGTCTAGAGCAGAGACCTAAAAACCTACTTTTAGAGTGGTTTCATGAATGGTAGAAGTTTGCACAATTCTGAATTGTGCAAATCATATTTCCATCACTTCCATTTTTTAGCAGTTCTGCCTAAACATTGCCTGGCATGAAATATGGCTATAGTTACAGATTACCTCTCTTTGAAGTTTCCACTCAAAAGAACCTATTATGTATGCCTTTCTTATATGCTCGCTTGAAGAATAGTCGTTTTAAAAGAGCGTGAGTTTCCCAGAAATATATCTCTTCAAATAGCAAAACATTTCAATATCTACATACACGCCCCAGGCTTTTTCGACCACAAATAAAAATCCACCTCATTGCTGTGGGTTATATATTAAATGGCCTAAATGGTTAAAAGATCACAAATGGTGCAGTAAGACCGTTGGGTTATCGTGAAACAGTTAAAAGGAAGCTTTTATCAATGCAATGTCATATTTGATTATCAGTATCTTCTTAGTGCAAAGTATGGGAAATGTTGTTAAAACTAAAAAGGCACTGAGTAATTTACGTAAAATCTGATTATTATAAACAATTGTGTATCGTAAGACATGAGTAATAACTGAATAAATCAAACACTGCACACACTGTAACGATTCGCTGTCACCAAAGTGTACACAGCAAAGGTCTGTCTGTGTCTTGACTCAGATGTGTTAGGTGTGCGAAAGGGCCAAACTAAGCAGGCGATACTGCCAACGCTTGGCAAAAACTTAGCCCTCAAATACTTGCCAACCCTCCCGAATCAGGGGGAGGTTCCCGAACCTGGGCCTTACCTCCCGCCTCCCGACAGAAGATCTTTAAAAATCCGATTGCCTCCGCTTTGCTTTCGCCTCTAACCAACATCAGTAAGTGAAGGCAAGGGGAGGTAATCGGTACTAGGAGGGGTCTTTGTGGCTGTACTTCCCCATAAATCTAGCCATTGGTTAGAAAAAATGACCCGCCCCGGAAAAGTCAGCCCACCCGGCCCGGAAGAAACCGCCCCCTGACGCTGCCCCGGAAGTGGTAGCTCTGCTACACCGGAAGTAGTTGTCCAGCTTCTTGTGGACTGGTGCACAAGATCTTTCAGACGCTGTTTTCTGCTTCGCTGCCTTTGGTTCAGGAGGCGTGTGAACAGACCGTGGGGACATCCGGTCTCTGGCACTGGCAGAGGAAGCCCCGCCGGCTGCAGGAAGACAAAGCCAGCACTTAAGAGCTTCAGAGCGCGGGCATGCCAGGCCTCTGAGCAGCTGGACGAGGACAAGTCCCAGTTTGAAGTCAGAATCTTTTTATCAGGAGGGGGTGGCGGACGCCGAGGGAGCCAGCAGCATTCTTTGGGCTGCTAGGCTTAAGGAGCAGCCCGTGAGTTGCCTGCGGTGATACTTGTTAGTTACAGACCTACACACGTGGCGCCTTAGGGATCAACTTCCGATGACTTACCGGAGGAGGAGAGTGTGCATAGCGGCAGAAGGGGAGAGTGGGGGGGGAGAAATTCCTCCTTATGGGAAGATGCTATTTGCTCCCCTGCATCAGCTTGTCGGCATCTAGGAATGGGAATAGGGGAAGTGTGGGGTACCACGTCACCTCCTCCGCCAGGCTTTGGACATAAGGCGTAGCATTAATCTTCAGAAGAATGAGTTACCACGCGCTGGTACACCGCCTTCACGTTAGTGTTATGGACGGATTTTACTTAGGATAAAGCCTCCTAGGGAGTGCCACAACGATTGTGTTACCGATAGCACATCCGCTTCAGAGTAGACTCAAGGCGAGGAGCACAGAATGAGCCTTTTAGTCTAGAAGTTGTTAACAGGCGTGGCATTGCCTTTTTGGTCAGTGCCTGTGTGGCGATGAAAGAAAACGTAAAATAATGTAAGGCTGGGTCAAAGATGGTTTATTAGCAGAACAAGAGTTTACCTGCCAATTGCCAAAACATTCTCCAGAGCACAACATATAGATACGTTGCTCTTGCACTCAACGACAGAATGCGCATAAGGGGAAAAAAATAGAACTTTGGCAATATGACCTTATCTCTGCCCATCGTAATACACGCCCCCCCCCCCCCTTTTTCAAAAGAGCAAAAACAAAGGAGTAACACCATTTAACCGGGCATAAAATGCATGAATATTAAAGAAACCGAAAAAAGAAGCACTTTAGCCAAACAAATCATGCTCGGTGAAAATGAGGCAATGAAGCAGTTAGTATTTAAATTTGTTCAGTATATAAATGTGACTGCCAATACATATGTTATACTCTGGAACGGTAAGCACAGGCAGATGTTTTAAGTTTTTATTAGAAATTTAGATCTTACAATGAGATCTACAGTAATCGAAATTACATTCCTTAATGCAATTCTAAAAAGAGCTAATGCATTTCAAGATCTTACACCACATTAACTAGACAGTTTATCATCTCTATTGCTGTTGTAGCACCAACCTTTTTAAAAAGCGGTTTTAAAAATCTATATTGATACATTTTTTAAGGCAGGGTTAGCAAATAAAGCATGTTTCATAGTATGTATTTCATTTTTACATGTGGGTCATATTCTCTCCTTCCATAATACATTTTGCCATGCATCTGTCACAGTTTTTAAAGGCAAACTTATACATTTGTATAGCATTATACATCTTCACACTCTGTTCCAAATTTCAGTTCAGATACGCTGGAGGAACAGCTGCAAGACAAGATTGCATAATACAATGGAAACTATGTTGTGCTTTACGTATCTGTATATAATTTTCCTTGAAACAGTTTTTTATTGTATGTTTTAGATTTTTTAATAGTAACATAACTCTTATTCGGAATATCTGATCTAGACAAAGAAAAATGCTGAAGTGCAGTTAAAATATTAGCTAGAAATGATTCAGCTTCCATAGTTGGAGCTAGGCATTCCACTGCCACAACACTCCTCAAAGACGTTTCTTTAGCATGCCGAAGACAACGGAAACCATCATAATATAGCAGCCATTCCTCTCATGAAATTGCTTACCAAATCTAATTTCAACCTTATAACTTCTATTGACACAATGGAATTTAAAATGCAAATTGTGCGAAGGATCTCCCCCCTCTATCTTCTGCATAAAGTGCACTGGTTAATTTTCATTGTCTCTATGGTATATAAAAATGTTGGTGGGTTCTTTATTTTATATCCTGTTAAATGATGATTAAAGTGCCTATGATCTGTTGCTCCATAAAGTGCCTTTAGTGTATTTCCATGAGCAAACACCTTATTTGATATATGTGCAATATGTTTACTGTCAGCTAAATTAGTAGAAATAATTCTTCCGAGATAGGGATATGATTTTACTACTTCTGTAACAGAATAATTAAGAAACCACTTATAGTTTGTATTTATCTGATGCCCCTTTGGATGGAACCTTAATTTTATTTATATTTACTTTCAGGGAATGAGTATAAGGTTGAGAGACCTTTTGGAGTCAGTTCTAACAGGACAGTATCATCCGTATACAGGAGTATACCTAAGAATAAGGGGCATATTTGTACTCTGCATCGAATTAGCAGCATTTTTGTTTTTACTCTAATTTGGTGCAAAACGAACTCCATATTTATACATTGGTGCTAGACCCGTTTAGCGCCAAATTTATTGAGTTAAAGTCATTTTTTGGAAGTGGAGACCTACGTTGCCTTAATGAGATGCAAGGTAGGCGTTCTCATGCAAAAAATGACTCTATGGCCTTAACGCCATATTCAGGGGCATATTTATACTCTGCACTGAATGAGTCATTTTTTTCACTCTAATACATTGCAAAACTAACTCCATATTTACACTTAGACCCGTCTAGCACCAAGGCCCCGATTTCTACTTTTTTTGCGCTGCATTAACAGCATTTTTTGACAGAAAAGTGGCGCAAACGTACAAAATATTGGCCCATATTTATACTTTTTGGTGCAAAACTGCACTAACTCAGTTTTGCGCCAAAAGGTTTAGCACCAGCTTGCACCATTTCTGTGCACCAGCCGGGCACCATATTTATGGAATGGTGCAAGCCGGTGCAAAGGGTAGGATAAAGTAAAAAAAAAAAAAAATGACTTTAGTCAGGTCGGGCTAGCGATATAGAAGGAGGGAGTTTAGCACCACAAAAATGACTTTAGGCAGGTTAGAGTAAAAAAAAAAAAAGAAAGGCTAACCAGATTAGTCATTTTATGGTGCTAAACCTACCATGCCACTTTACTCCTGCCTTAGAAAAGGCAGGAGTCATGCCCGCCACCCCAATGGCCAGCACAGAGGACAAGGGTCCCCTGGGCATGGCCATTGCACCCTGTGCCATGTATGCCCTCTGGTGGGGTGTCCCGGGGGGGGGGGGGCACCTGTGGGCTTATTCCATGGTGTTCCACCATGGAAATAGGCCCACAGGTCCCCTAATGCCTGCCGTGAACCAGGCTTTAAAAAAATGGGGCAAAGCAAGCTTTGCCCCATTTTTTGACCCCTCCTCCCTCGCACCATTTTTGCATGGGAGTATAAATATGACGTTAAGGCCATAGTCATTTTTTGCACAGGAACGCGTACCTTGCATCTCATTAAGGCAAGGTAGGTTTCCACTTCCCAAAAATGACTTTAACTCCATAAATTTGGCGCTAGGCGGGTCTAGCACCAAAGTATAAATATGGAGTTAGTTTTGCACCGAATTAGATTTTTAAAAAATGACAATAATTCAGTGCAAACAGAGTATAAATATGCCCCTTAGCGTAAAAAAAGGACGCTAATCTGGTTAGAGTCATGTATTTTGACTCTAACCTGTTTAACATCATTTTCTTTTACGCTAGCCTACCCTTTGCACCGGCTTGCACCATTCCATAAATATGGTGCCCCGCTGGTGCTAAAAAATGCTGCAAGCCGGTGCAAAACTTTTTGGTGCAAAACTGCTTTAGTGCAGTTTTGCACCAAAAGTATAAATAAGGCCCTAAGTGCCTAATTTTGGGGCATCTCTGGCTGTCCTACCATTCACATCCGGAAGATCCACCGTATTGAGTGAAAAAAAGAAGCTGGTCAACAAGCATCCCTGTTTCAAGCTATTTCTGGTGGGGATTTTTGGAGTCATACGGTGCCTACCCCTTAACATAATAAAACACCACGTAGAGGTGTGAAGGGCAGTAATGAGTTTCAAAAGACCTCCTGGGAATCCCATGGCATTCAGCTTCCTCTAAAGGGTTGGCCTATCTACACAGTCCAACGCAGTTATATAATAAAGGCTGCATAGACAGGCGTCCCCTTCTTTACACATATTTCTCCAGTAAATATATATTGAAGTTCTATTGTCCAAGGTCGAATTACCTGTACTAAACCCTGCCTGCGCCAAAGGTATATTGCTTTTTCCTCTACCCATTTACGTAGGTTGAATAATACACATTTTGGAAAAAACCTTTCCTGTGCTGCTTATAATTCATGGTATGTTTTTAAGAGGCCATTTTCTGTGTAGTGGCAAGATAATACTACCCTTCCAGGAATTAGGAACCTTTCCTGTTCAATAACAGTAATGGAAGAGAGTCACTAAGTAAGAGACCGATAGGTCCAGATCCACTTATGTGATAGCAGTGCGTAATTAATACGGGCCCCTTGCACCGGTGCTCCTGGCTGCCTTAAGATAATGTAGTACCTCCAGTCTAGATGAAGGGGAAAGAGGAGGATATTTCCCATATATGATTGTGCCAGGGGAGTCCATATCACTATTGCTATCCACCTGTTTTATTTAAAGCGTAAACCGAAGTTATATATTTCTGCCATTCTGAGCTAGTAAAATTATTAATCTTGGGTTTAGAGAGAGCTGCTATTTTTCCCTATAATTTGCGAGAAAGCTTTTTTGATTTTTACATTTCACCACTTCTGTTATCCTTACCTAAATCTTATCAGTTATACCTTTTTTTGAATTCTTATCCACCTAATTCTCCTACTTTTTAGTCAAGAGATCCACTTGTTACATTCTTTTGAATAAAAAGTGTATTGCCTTCTTTGTAAGTGATTAATGACCTTATTGAAAATAAATAATTTATTAAAGCTGTTGGGCTGCCTTACAGAGTTTTTGTATTGGATACCCATGATATTCGGGGCTATCTTTCCAGTCGTATTCAGAGTTATTCTCACACATCTTTACAAATGTATATCTTTATACTGCTTCTGCTATTAATCACACTCTCACTACATCACAAACCGCATCAGGCAAAGATGGACGCTCACTGACTAGATGATGCTGCCCTTCGTGACTTACATCACACCACAAATTATACTGATAATTGTGTTGGGAGCCCCATTCTGCAATAAGATTCTCCTAGTAATTTGCAAACACTTTTGATATTCCACCATCATCCAAACATACCACATTTTAATATTTTTTCTAGGATTATAAAATGTTGTTTCACCATGTACATTCAATTTAGTGTTTTCAAATTTTTTGGAACATCACCTGCTTTCAGATGTTAGCTTTACAGTTGTGATACCCTTCGTATTTGATCATAGAATCTTGAATTCTTGACTCTGTAACCAGAGATTTGTTTTCAACATATCTCAGATTCATCAACTTCTGACTTTTAGCTTGCATCCGAGCTGCAAACATTGGAAACGCTGGGAAACTACTCCTCATTAAAGAAAAGGGTGTGATTTTACTAACTGAATTGCGGGTGGTTCTTTGTCCCCAAGGCATAGATTTCAAAGTTTGATATACACCCATTATGGACGACAGAACCCATTAAATGCAATCTTTCAATATTCTTGTGTACTCTTTCAGGCATGCTATTGGCCTGTGGATGATATAAGGTAGTGTGTTAATGAATAGTGCTGCAAAAAGTTAGGAAGGATTTAATTTCAAGAGAAATAAACTGTTCTTGGTTGCCACTAATGATGAGCAAAATACCTTAATGGTTTACGGCTAACCTACAAGAATCCAAATGCTCCTGCAGACGACTGGAATGGAAATGGAGGAACAGTAAATCAACCGAAGATCGCACAGCCTACAAGAATGTAGTCACCACGCACCAGCATTCACAAATACAAAGAACTCTTCGCCATCATCAAAGAGTTCACAAACCCCGGGACAGACACCTCATCCCTCCCTCCCGAGACCTCTGCAACGATCTCGCCACCTTCTTTCACTGCAAAGTCCAGGACATTTACAAAGGCCTCAGGAACTAAAACCCATCCAGACTGCCCACCACCACCTAACCAGAACCTGAACTCCTGGACCCCCATCACTAATGAGGGCACCCAAAGACTCATGAATTCCATCCACTCTGGAGCACTCTCGGATCTGTGCCCACACCATATCTTCAACCTGGCAAACGCCACCATGCAAGAGGAGCTCTGCCAAACTATCAATCGATCCTTCAAGACAGCCACACGGAGATCAACCCGCTGCTCAAGAAACCACCACGCAAGGGAGCTGAAAACCTACAGACTCATCTCTCTGCTCCCTTTTCCAGCCTAAGTAATGGAAAAGACCAGCAACTCACCGAAAACCTCGAGACACACCAAATCCTAGACCCATCCCAATCTGGATTCAGAAGCAACCACAGCACTTAAACCCCTTTCCTCGCAGCCACTGACGACCTGACTAATGCATCTGGTCTAAATAAATGTCCTCTTTTTGTGTGCCTGTAGACTGCATTTTGATATCCAGACATTGAGGTTTTCACTATGTGCTTTCTAATTACCTGCCTCTCACAAAACCATCACTTGAAAGATTGCCAGACATTTCAAAAGAAATGAATAAACTGGAATGATTGTAAGTGAATTATGCACCTCTGTGTTTCTGGGTTTTTGTTATTTTTTTTTTTTCAAGGCAGCCGTTCTTCCTCTTAGAAAGATATATTTTCTTTTGCAACATCAGAGACTCGATTCTGGGAACTGGCACAGCTGCATTGTTGAATTACTGTAACGCTCGCTGTGCAGCATGGTGTTATAAAGATTCTCATTTTGCAAATCATGAGAATGGTCAAAATATTGCATTGTGGCAGATTGGAAAACTTGGGAACTTTCATTCATAGTGGTGCATGTTTATGTCAGTGATAGCTTCTTTGTGGGTATTATCTGTACTGGTGTGAAAATCAGCAAATTCATTGTGAGACCCAAACCATGGGTCTTGCTTATTCATAAGAGCTAAAACACAAATCACCAAAAAGTTTTTTTTTTTTTTTTTGAATCCTCATTTACAGCAAAAGACCGGGGAGCTTACTGTCACCGCCCTTATCAGGTCCCGGCACTGAGACCGGATATCTGAGATGCTGCCTCCAACGTCATATAGAGAGGAGATACGGGGGAGAAGGGCACAAGACCGGATTCCCCATCTCCTCTCTGCAGCGTCTAAATTAATAATTGGACTCTTACTATGAGCGCCTCCCTGCTGATTACAATCTTGTTTTCCGCCAACCTTTTCATGGTGTTTCACCACCATGAAAAGACTGGCAGAGAACATGGCGCAAGGCATGGGCAGTGCAGATTCCCCCACTGCCCAGCACCCTCTGTGCTATGAGATAGCACTCTGCTACTATAAAGGAGCCAAGGGCGATCTCGTAGCACCATTCCTGCCGGTCAGACTGCTAGGATCGCTCTATTCAAGGTTTCCGCCAGTCAGCCAGGTCTGACCAGCGGAAATCTTGTAATAGGGCGGGGGAGACGCCATGGCGGTGGCGTCCTCACCGCGAGTTTTGCGGTCCCGCATTGGGACCACAAAAATCATAATGAGCCCTGAAGACTGTCTATGAAAAACAACCAGAAGTGATGTTCTGATGTTGAAGGCACATTAATGAAATAAATAATAAACCAGAACATTAAAACTTTAGTTCACTTTCGTTCATGCATAGTGTTTGTTGAGACCATGCCAAGGAAATGTCACAGATAACACTTGGAATGTGATGCTTTCAGTAGGAGAAGCTGTCTTTTCAAGATGCCTTCCCTACTAAAGCAAATAGTCTGTGAAGCTGCCTGTAGCATGATGGTGAGAGAGAAATATTCCCTTGGGATGATCCAAGATGCACTGATACGCAAAACAGTGGCTGATGGGAATTGACCCAAAGAGACCAATGAATAAAGAGAGTTGACCCAAAGCCCTCTCTCTGTTTTAGGTACATGATGTCTTGTAGATAGTAACAGGTGACAATCCAGACATAAAAATGAATGAATTAATCTATCCCCAAATTGTATAACAAACAATAAAAAACTGGATTATCTACCAGTAATCAGAGAACTTGTTTTCTAATATTTTCAACTACATATGCATCAATTGGGGGAGGAGGCCAGTCCCAGTGGAAACACATATGCGTCTGGATATACCAATATAATAGTGCTATATATTAGTGCAATGGAATTTGAGCTGTTTTGGCACTAGATTAACTAATGTTATATGTCAATGCCAATCCACTTAACCCTACTCAAAATTGTATGGCACTGGTAAGCGAAGAAGACAGGCACTCTTGACAAGTACCTCATTGTGTTGTAATTGTGGTAGAAATTATACCATTAATATGAGTAGTTTTATTCAGTTATTACACTCTCACACTCAGACGTACACATACATCCTTCTAATAATACATTTGTCCAAGTCCACATTTTCGAGCTTTGTCCCTGATGTAGAATCAAATGTATTGGTAACATTTATTGCTATAAAACAGTTTTTATTCCGTGTGGTAATATACTGAACAATATCAGGGGTATGCATTGTCTTTCTACCAATAAAAAAGGTGTTGGTCATCCAGAACCTGTCACGTCTGCAGTGTTAACATTCTCTGTGCAAGAATACTTACCACCATTTACTCATGAAGAGGTGAGTTTTTTAAAGTTATTCATGAAATATGGAAAAGTATTTGTTTTTTCTAATCCTTCCATTAAACATCCAGACATAAAGGTGCAATATCTGTGTTCTAGTAATGCTAGAATTCTGCATTGAGTCCTTTGGGTCCTGTCAATTTATGACATTGTCTGTCGATGCCATTTTCAGTTTTTGTTAAAGTAATTGGTTGATCTAGTTCCTATTGAATTTTATGTAAAATCATTATTGCATTGCAAATTAGTTTCTCTCTGAGCTGCTGTATTATAGGGTTTTAGAGACAAGTGTGATTCATTTAGGATATTGATTAAATTGAATGGAAATATATCAGCTAATTCAGGCTCATTACGTACATACATTAGATCACCATGCTTGTAGCTTAATTCCTGGCACCAATCTGAAATAATGTGGCACTGCTATTTGTGATGTTATTAGTTTTGTTGGCTAAAGATATAATTTGTACTTTAACCACTTGTATTTGTGAATTAAGAAGAGTATTGAAAAGAGCTTGCAAGCTTTTAGTCAAGCATGTGTGCAGTAGTCTAGACTCTAAGGAAGATTATTAAGGTGCCCCTTTTGCAACAATGAAGAGTAATCCTGAATATTAAATTTATTATTAGAGAGAAAATTCTGAGGATGTTTTAAGCTATTATGTGATGTCAAGACATCTTACTAAATTTACATGTTAAAGGGGAGTGATCTACCAATATCTATGGGAGAAGCTGTCCTCGAAGAACACTTTTTCTTGGATCTTAGTTTATACAACACCTGCACAAGGACCAATTTTTTAAAATCTTGGGCTCAGACCATTGAACCCTATTTAAATGATACATTTTCCGCTTTTTTAGGGCATTTATTTTTCATTTTGATGATCCGGCCAATAAGGACACGTCCTCTCTACTTGAGTCAATGTCTAATCTTGAATTGTCCCAGAGAGTTAGGAGAGCTATTCATTCCTCTGAGCACATCCTTGATGGTATTTTTTTTAATCATCCTCATCTCAGTATAAATGAAATTTGCCCTCTTAGTTGGACGGACTACTATATCATCTTTATTTAGTACCCCTTTGGCCCATCCCAACGTCAATCAAGTCTCTGTAGAGCATATTTTGTATAGAAATGTAAGCAAGATTACCACAGCTAATTTTGAACAAGCTCTCTATGGTCGTAAAAACAACTCCGTATTTCTACTGCGCTACTCGGCTGAAAGTTTTGATACATGGGCCTCTTGCTCCTTAGACTCCATGGCCCCTTTAAGAACTAAGATAATGAACATGACCAGAACCAAACCATCAGCCCCCTAGTTTTCAGTTGAACTTAAGGAGCTGTGTTTGAAATGTCGCCTTCAAGATCACAAGTGGTTGCTCACTTTTACCCCTGAGGGGAAACCCCTGGAAAAAAAACAACATAGGATTTAGCTGTTACATTACAAATCAGCTATGTTTTACTGATAAAATAAGTATTGCAGGTAACTATTGTTTAAAACTATCAAGACCTCCCCTTTTTCCCAGAATCAGGCTTCTACCTCCCAAGCTTTTTGTGATGGTATGGCACTCGTCTTCAGAAATAAGATCCTAGACCTATATCCCACCTTTGATCTTTCCTTAGAGGGTAACCCCCTGCCTGTAGACTCCTCTGGAGTACAATTGATGGAGTTTCCGATTATCTCTCGTCAGCAAAATAAAGAGCTGTTTTTGAGCACTAAATCTGTGTTTCCTTTGGATCCCTACTCAGCCAAAATATTCCATTTGGCTTCCGATTCTATTGCTGACTTTCTGTACAATACATTCCGAGATATTATTCAATCTGGTATTTTTCTTGTATCCTGGAAAAGAGCCATAGTCACACCACTACTGAAAAAACCTAATGTCGATCCAGATGAATTTTTAAATTATTGTCCGATCTCTTTGCTCTCTTTTCCAGCCAAAGTTTTGGAAAAAGTTCTAATTTTGGAAATGGTCTATTTCATAGAAACTCATGGCTGCCTGGACCCTTCACAAAATGGTTTAGGGCTGGACACAATACGGAGACTGCAGTAACCGATAACATCCACTGCCATATTGACCAGGGGGTGCAGCAATGCTTTTAATGTTTGACTTGTTTGCAGCTTTTGAAACAATATGGTCCGCATGTATGATTCAACAGCAGGAGGAGGTAAGGGTTGGTGGCTCTGCCCTCCGTTTGCTCTCTTCCTTTCTCTTGGACAAAGTCTAAGTTGTCAGCTTTGGGGGCATTAAAGCAGAGGCCTTTACTCTTCCTTGCGGGGTCCCAAGGCTCCACGTGGAGACCAACCCTCTTTAACATCTACGTGGCACCTTTGGCAGCCCTGCTTGCAGTCTTTTGACTTTGAGATTCAATGATATACTGACACCCATATTATCCTTTCAGTTTCCAACAATGTGACCGATGTTGGTGAGTCTTTTAGGCACCGAGAAATGGATGAAAAACAATGGGCTAAAACTTAATACTGGCAAGACAGAGGTCTTGGTCTTTGGTGCCAAAGACCCTATCTGGTCCAACATCTGGTGGCCTGTGGAGTGTGGGTCTCTTCCTACCCCTGTGAAATCTGCCAAAAATGTGGGTATTTTATTGGATAAGTCCTTGAGTTTTGACATCAAGGCTAGCCGCACCGTTGGCACTTGCTTTCATAGTATTAGAACCTTGAAGAAGAGCTTTCCTTTTATTCCCAAGGAGTTGCACCCGATGGTTGTCATCGCGCACATTACATCTCAGTTAGACTATTGTAATTCCTTAATCCTGAATGCCAACCATACTAGTGTTAATAAGTTGCAGGTTGTTTGAAACGCAGCTGCCCATCTCACTGTGAATATTCCTAGACAGGCATCAGTGAGAGAGGGGCTACGTAGTCTTCACTGGCTGACTATCAGAAAGAGGATTATCTTCAAAGCTCTCTGCATGTTACATAAAGTTCTTCCCTTCCAGAACACAGAACAGCTGAATGTGATGTTTCGGTGGTATACGTCACCTAGATCTCTTAGGTCTTCCCTGCACAAGTTCCAAGAGTTCACAAAGTTAGATGGGGCAGAAGGGGTTTCTCTGTTGGAGTGGCCAGGTTATGGAATTATTTGCCAGCCCACATTGCAGCTATAGAAATGTTTTCCTACTTTTAAAAACAATTAAAAACCTGGCTTTTTACTTTGTATGGTCCTGAGTGAGTGTTATTTCCATTTGCTTATGTCTCTGCTAGCTTTTTGATGCCTTCAAGTTTAATGCGCTTTTTAAATCCTTCTAACATAACATATTTTACTTCCTCAACACCTGTTAAATAGTTAAAAATAATTATAGAAAGATCATATTGAGATTTCAATTTAGGGCAGGTATAGAAATACAAACAGAAGTCATTATTAGGATAATGGGATCAACAGGGGTTGACCAAGTTGTACATAGTCAATATATTGTGTAGTGTTATGCGATAATGATTGTATGAGAATACTTTGGGCCTGATTACGACCTTGGCGGATGGGATACTCTGTCACAAATGTGACGGGTATCCTGCCCTTCGTTTTACAAGTTCCATAGGATATAATGGAACTTGTAATACGTTCAGCGGGATATCCGTCACATTTGTGATGGAGTATCGCATCTGCCAAGGTTGTAATCAGGCTCATTGTGTTTAAGCCTATCCCTATTAAGATGTAGTGGCAAATCAAAATCCCCTCGCCATAACTTTAAAAAATGGTTCCGTTATTTGGCAATTGTAAACATGTTATTAACCTGAAAATGCAAGTTGTTCTACACTAAAATTACCATCTCGTGCACATAAAAGCACATAGTTGATCACCAACACCCTCTCATGTTGTTTTTGTTTTAATTGCCCTGTGTTATATTGACCCAGAAAAGGTTTGTGGTTGAAGATGATGTAAGCTGTGAAGAAATATCAAGAATTTAATAAAAAGACGACCTTGCTTCATAAACCCCTGAGAGAATTAATTCTTGAGGTACATGCTATTTGTAGGAGTCATTTAGATTTATAATATAACTCCTGATCATTGACCTCACACTCAGTATATATCAACAAACTCTCCACAAACATACAATCCAGTCACATCATTTGTATAATTTATTCCACTATCCAAGGAGGCAAGAGGAAATATGAAAAGACACATCCCCACAATCTTATAGCTGGACTTTTTTCAGTATAGGAAAATAGAGGAGGTATTGAAAAAAAAATGAAGCCAATAAGTTTTTAATTAAGCGCAAACATCTGTCTCTGACCATGGAAGCAGTCCACAGGTGCCCTTCCCTGCCCCCAGGGACACCCCCTGCCACCCTCGCCCACCCCTGGAGGACACCCATGTATGGGGGGACCCATCTACGGTAAGTAGAGGTAAGTACTTTTTTTTTTATTTTTTTTTTTAGGTGGCATAGGGGGCCTAACTTGGGCCCCCCTACATGCCACTGTGCCCAATGGCCATGCCCAGGGGACAGAAGTCCCCTGGGCATGGCCATTGGGCAGGAGGGCATGACTCCTGGCTTTGCTAAGATATATACAATATATTGTATTTGCCATGATGGAGTGCATCAACGAAACATTTTTTTTAAAAACTTTCTTTGCTTATTTTCTGCACACCATCCACATGGACATTTACAAATACAACCAGTGCCAAGATTCACATAAACTCCATCCATCTAGCAAAACACTGATCACAATCATCCTCAGACCCCAACCAAGACTCCCAGTTACATTGCAACAAAGGCATTATGGCTAGAATTCTCATCCCCAACTTGTCCCCACCTGAGTCCAGGGAGACCATATTTTGAAGTACTTCTTGTGTACCCCCTGGATTTGTATTCTAGTTACTCAAGAATCACACACTGATTTATTCCAGCGTTCATTCCAAGATGGAGGGAGCAGAAGCCTCCTGCCAACGATGTTCTAAATCCCTCTAAGCCACCAAATATCCCATGGCTATTAGTGCACAATCCCCCTGAATCTCCCATGGAATCCATCACACAAAGTAGGGCGACCCTCAGGTCCTGATCGGTTGGTCTGTTTGGAACCCTTTGCAGTACATCATTTATGGCTTCCCAATATCAATCCATAATAAACTTTATTTTGGATAAAAAACATAAAAACAGAGTTAAAACAAAATGAAAAGCCTTTTTAAAAATATCCAATACGTGCATAATTTGTTGCGCTTAAAACAGCCAGCAGCAACAAAGGTAAATATGTAAGACATTTTTTACTTATGGCACAGTGAAGCACCCTACTGCCAGAGGGGGTACCAAGGCTTTACATTGTTAGCAGATACAATGTGCCCCACATTGAAGCCTTCAATGTCCATTGAAGCCTTTATCCTTGTCTATCAAAGTTAGTATAACAAGGAGAATACAAAACAAATTGCTCAAAGAACAAAATATTATAATATGTGGGCTCCCAATAGGCTTTCTTCAGTTGTTCTCTGGATAAAGGGACTGGTTTAGGCTCTGTACCCTAGTGTTCGTCAAGACCCAAAGCTGTAAGGGAGGCCTTGAATATCACTGCACACTTGATTTTGCTTCTTTTAACCAGATCTACGGTTTCTGTAAAGGAACAGAGCTAGTTTCCAGGGCTAGGACATTCCTCAATCGCCACCAGTACAAAATAGAACTTCATTTAGCCTTCTTCATAATTGAGTTTAAGCCCATGTCCCACATCAAAGGCAGCATGGGGGTACTCTAAGGTAACTTCACTAAAGATCGTAAAAATGTATGTTCAACAGGTGTCAATGACGTAATCTCAGCATAGCCCCACAGCTCAGCTCCATAATGCACTTGCTACTGCCATCGTTTGATAAATCTTAAGCGGTGGGAATATCTGTCTCATGTATGAGGAATTGAACAACTTGGTCACACCAAACGCATGTTGGCACAAATCTAATTCTGGGGAGATCAGGAAATACTTGCGTCCAGATAATTGAAGGCATTTACCCTTTCCAGGTGGAGGCTATTGACTCCAATAAATCCTTAAATTTGTTTAGGTCGATAAGTACACATAAACATCATTTTCCCCAGATTTATTTCAAGGCCCCAAGACAAAAGGCTGTGATGTTGTTCATAAGGGCCTGACGCCCTGACATGGTCTTGGAGGCTAGCAAGGTGTCGTCCACAAAAATAAGTATTGGTGTTTTGTAGCCTGCGGTCATTGGGGCATCATTCCTACACTGCTCCAACTGTGCCACTACATCATTTAAATACAAAGAAAAGAGGTTAGGGGCAAGAACACACCTTTGCCATACCCCCTCTCAACTATGATGCACTCTGTAAGCTCACTTTTCTGGCCCCATTGCACTTGTGCTTATGTTGCAGAATGTGGCTGAACAAAAATGTCAACCTATGGCAAGGGGATCCCCATCTGCCTTACTGTCTCCCATAGCCTGCAACAAGGGATGAAATCAGAACCAGTTTTTAAATCCACAAAGATTACAAATAATGAGCTTTCTGAATAACTATGGTTTTCCAAATTATAGACAGAAATCTGAACAACTAATCTATAGTGCTAACACTTTTCCTGAACCTGGCTTGTGGGTCTAATATGACAGCTGCTTCTTCTATCCAGGATTTAAGGGTGCTCAGGATCTTGCTGCAGAATATCTTCTGTGAAACGTCTATAAGACTAACTAGTCTATAGTGCAGGGGTGGATCTCTGGGGCCATTTTTGTGGATGAGAATGATTTTAGCCACTTTCCAGGAGAGTGGGAAGCAGAGCATCTCCCACTGTTGCATGTGCAAGTTTATTCAAATATAAAGTTGTTTGCTATATCAGCTTTGAAAAGATCCCCCAGATTCTCATACAGTCCAGCCGCTTTGCCTGACATGATACTAGTTATGGCACTCCTAGTGACTGCCGGATCTATGAACAAGTCAGATTTGATTGTAAGGCACCCCACCTTTGTCCAATCTTGGGGGTCAGAGGCACCTTCTCCTAATGTGTCATAGAAGTCTGAGAAGTGCTTCCACCATAATTTGGGCCAAATGTTTTTATTTAAAATTGCACTTCTACACTCGTCCCCACCAACCACTAGCTTTCAAAATGTTTTTTAATCCTTCTCTGTTACGGCATCCAATATTTTGTCCCAACATTTGGATCCCAGGCCCGGCGGATGTATACCTGGATTTTTTTGTATTGTGCCCTCTTTGGATCACCTCTACCAGTTTTGAGCGCATGAATCAGATCAGTTTTTGCAGCCTTGTATTTTTTTATTAAACCATGAAGAACTTTGTTTGACATAGAAGTGGTTGATCCTGACATAATGGTGAAAGCAATCACTAACTTTACAAAAAAGAGTACTTTGATTATCACGAATGGCATGGTTTCTGGCCTCAACAGTGATAGTTTCATCTTATGTCATTTAGGGCTACATTTGGCACCCTATTTATGGAAGTCAAGTTTTGGTGAACACTCAAGTCCAATTTAGGGTATACATAATATTGGTGGGCCTAATGTCCCTGCTTAATGCTTTTGGTACATTCTCCAGGCATGCTATAAAGTCCCCCAATGAGCCGAGTAAAGCATTGTGGTCACTGTCCTGCTTTTCAATTACCACCAGATCCTTAACAAACCTCCATAAGGGCAAAGAAACAAGGATATAATCTATTCTGCTGGTGTGTCCTGGGCAGTTTAAAATGTGTCGAGCTTGGAGATCAGATCTTGTAAGGCCATTACATGCCCTGAGCCCAAAAAGCAAGAACAAAGACATTAATTCACATGCAGCATCTGTGTGCAACTTCACCGACGGCCCCTCAAGGGCAGAAATACCCCATTCACCATATTCGGCCTCTGTGGGAAACTCGCCATTAGCATCTAGAGGCTCAAAAGTTGTATTAGAGTTTTCAGCAACAATCAGGGCTTCATGTGAGTCAAAAGCCCCCTGTGTGACATAAACATCTTCAGAGCAGGGGTTTCCCTGGCACCTCGCATGCATTGCACCACTGTGTAAATATGACGTGGTGATTTTTGCCTCGTTCAGCCTCAGTGGCGTAAAAAAAACGACTAATGTGGTGCAAGGAGGCGCTAGGGCCTTGTAAATCTGGCCCCATATCTCATGCAATAGGCATTTATCAAAAGAGTTAATAAATGTACTCCAATCCTCGTGGCCAACCTAATTTTTTAATCCTGCAACATTCTATGAACAATATTTATTCTTTCCTAATCTTTGGCTAAATCCAGTAACTGGGCTGGAGAAGATGACACTATTGCTTTTTCAGGTGACACCCTGCCTTTCTCCACTAGTGCGTTCATGCAAACCTTTTTACCAATCTGCACAACGTGTAGCCCCTATTAGAAAGGACAAAAGAGGACCCAGGTCTACATCAATCGACCATCGATGTCTCGGTTTTATCTGTAGCAGTGGGATGGAAGTGCAGAGCATGAAGCTTTAAGCATGACGGTTTAAGTTTAAACTGAATCTGGGTATTTGAGCAAGGGTTTTTCCACAGACCACGTCCCACCATCCCTCAATGAAATAATTATATCTAAATTTCAATTCAATGTATTTGCTATTTGTCCCTATTATATTATGAAATCTTTTAGCGCCAAGATATATGAGCAAATTATTGAGCGGTAGCTATATACCGATCTTATTATATGTATACATTTATTTTTGATTGACTCCTTGGGTTCTCTTGCCCCCTGCTAAGTTCCGGCACATTTGTCAGATAGACACTAGCCAGGTTCCTTGGTTCATTACTATGCCCTTCACTATTAGGATCCTTCATGCTTTCACTTTAAACATGCTGTCTAGATGTGGGCTGTGCAACCCGCTCTAATATATGTGTTATGTGTGATGTACCTCTAATCTGTAGTGCTTCTGCCCTAGGTGGACCTTAATGCATAAGACTAATTTCTGGGAAAGAGCACACTTGAGTTTTGGCAAATAAGGGGGAGTTGCATTGGGACTTTTGACCTCGACCCTGGAAGTTCATAACGCGATCTGTCTTATGCCTATTGTGATCATTAATTAGGGTGATATACAAATATTTGGGGAAGTCATACCTTCTTACTTTTTCAATGGGACTATAGTAATTGAGCCTCTCAATCTCTCCCATCAATGCTACCACTTGGGATTTCAAACTGGCAATTTCATCCTGCAAATTTCTAACAAGATTTATTATATGACTACTTTCTCGGGTGCTCACTTTCCCCTCGCCCAGGACCATGCCTGATTTAGCCACTTGGGCCCCCATTATGAGTTTGGCGGGTGGCGGAGCCCACCCACTAAACTCTTTTGGGCTGAAAACCACCACTCTGGTTTTCTGCCCACTGGCCCTATTACGAGTTTCCCGCTGGGCCATCATCGAGCCGGTGGCAATGTTGCGGTGCGTCGGGTTCAACAGCACCCATTGTGCTTTTCACTGCCTGTAATTCAGGCGGTGAAAAGTGTGACAGGGCTGTCCATGGGGGGCCCCTGCACTGCCCGTGCATGGGCAGTGCAAGGGCCCCCGGAACCCTGTCTCTGCCAGCCTTTGCATGGATTAAGACCGCTGGCAACTGGCGGTGTCGGTGGTCGGACCGTGGAGGCTCCGCCACAGTCATAATATGGAGGCCGGACCGCTGCTTTGGCAGTGGTCCTACTGCCAATGCGAGTCTGGCAGTCCGAGGACCGCCAGACTCATAATGAGGCCCATGATCTCCAACATCTACAACTCAATCAGGACAAGGGTCACTAAATGGTTGGGGGTCAGCTAGGGCTAAGAATCTCTTTGTGCAAATTATCACAGGCTCTACCGGTACAACAACACATTCATTAGCTTTAACAGTATTCATGTACATGTCCCTCAGGGACTCTGTGGGGGCAAACAGAGGTAGGTTGGCCAGTTTCAATTTCGACTTGGCTGGGTTAAATGAGTGCCTTTGGGATGGCCCCGCCATGCCTCTTCCTGGTGCTGATGGGTGCAGAATGGTTCCGCCATTGGTGAGGGCTTTGCCCAGGTGTGGCCCACACCGCAGAGAGACCAAGCACGCTATATGGAGATTACAGAAAAAGATGCAGGTGAGGGAACGTCCAAGGGCCGCCTCCTGGAGCCCTAACTCAGCTTGGACTCTTAGTCCCCCCTGCAATGTAACCAAGAGTCCTGCGCTGTGGGGAGACCAAACACACTATATAGCACTTGCAGAACAAGATGCAGGTGCTGAAGAGTTGAAGGGCTGCCTTCTGGAGTATAGTCAGCTGGAGTATGTAGCCAAGATTCCGGCACTGTGGGGAGACCAAATGTGCTATATAGTACTTGAAGAACAAGATGCAGGTTAAGGAAGGTCAAAGGGCCATCCCCTGGAGCCCAAAGTCAACTGAGACTCCTAGTCCCCCTTACGATGTAGCCAAGTGTCCCGCGCCACGGGGATACCAAACATGCTATATTTCACTTGCAGAACAAGATGCAGGTGTGTGAGAGTACAGGGGGTGCCTCCTGGAGCCTAATGCCAGCTGGGACTCGTGGTTGCCCTTACGATGTAGCCAAGCGTCCCACACCGTGGGGAGGCCAACCACGCTATATAGCAGTTGCAGAACAAAATGCAGGTGCGGGGGAGTCCAATGGCCACCTCTTGTCTGCTCAGACATGTAGTCCCCCTTACCATGAAGCCAAGTGCCCACGCGGCAGGGAGACCAAATGCCCTATATAGCGCTTGTAGAACGAAATGCAGGTACAAGAGAGTCCAAGGGCCGCCTCCTGGAACCCAGAGCCAGCTGGGACTTGTAGTGCCCCTTACGATGTAGCCAAGCGTCCCAATAGCTAGCAACGGGCACTCCCAATCTGTGTGAAAGAATGTTTGCTGCTCGTCCCATTCGCCAGAGTCGGTGTGGAGGACAACAGAATCTATGTAGGTAACTAAATCTGTATTAAACAAAATCTCATCACTATCCCCAACTGACGGGGTGCCGTCTTGAGTTCAACCCACTCCTCCTGTTCATGGACCCCTAGATCTGCCTCGCATTGCACCCGTAGCTTAAACAGTTATTATTATGAGATTTATATAGTGTGGAGATGCCTCCTTTCCCCAGGGTATCCTGAGAAGGTGGCGCTCCACGTGGTTGCCCTCTTGAAGGGAGACAAGTCTGTCATGATATACATCCAAAGCATGACTTAGCTGTAAGTAACAATAAAATTGTGACCGCTGAAGGTGAAAGTCAACCACTGGGTCCTGGAAGGACCTAAGGCACAACCCCTCCACACATCTTGCAGCATGAAGAATCCTATTAAGTCTAATTTGGTGAAGCTGGCTAGTAACGCAGCTCTAGATACCCAAGTGCCTTTCCACAAAGTGGCTGCTGCTGTCACCCTCCTGTGCCAGTGCATGTGCATTAATGCAGCTTACCAGCATAGGAAAGGAAGACGAGTAACAGGAGGAAGTGCATATGGTGGTAACTTACCATAGATCAAGTTTAGGATTCCGTAGGCATCGAGGAGCTCATGCTCCAGATGATTGGCCTGGCCATTTCTATCCCTGTGTAGCCATTCGTCTACCAGCACCAGATGAGACGGCCAATAGTATAATTTAACATCAGCCCAACCCAATCCTGCCTCATATGCGGTCATTCAGCACTTGGCAAACAACACTCGCAGGGTTTTGTTGGCCCATAAGAAGGCATCGATTTGAGCCTGAAGGTTTGGGAAAAAAGTCTAGGGAGAATGTATGGAGTATGTTGCAGAATGCAGAAGAATAGTGGGAGATAAATCATTTTGGAAAAAAGCACCACTCAGTGGCAATGACGCCCATGGCTCAAATTCAATTTTTATCTTGCCGAGTTGTGGAGCCACATTTAGATCCCAGTATCTCAGCTGGGTAAAAGCCACTGTCATACCCAGGTAGCAAAAGCTATCTCCCTCCAGCAGGAGTCTGGCATCTATCCACCCACCCTTTCATTATCCCTCTCATCGGCACCAACACAGACTTCCCCTTTTCACTCGGAGCCCTGACAAGTCACCATAAATTCTGAGGATTTCCATCAGATGGAGGATAGGGGTCTCTGGATATTGGACAAATAACAGCATGTCATCTGCATACAGGGAGGCCCTATCTTCGTTTTCACTGTTCCACCGGAAACCCTGCACTGTAGCATCTACCCTGAGTAGCTCTGCCAAGGGCTCCACCACAAGGGCAAAGAGCAATGGGGACAGTGGGCATCCCTGTTGAGTATGTTGAGAGAATTCCGTTAACCCTAACCTGGACCCGCAGGTCCCTGTAGATGGTTTGCACCCAGCCAATGAACCAGGGGCCCAACTGCATTTTATGGAGAACTGCTAAGAGAGGGGTCCAATAAAAGGAGTCAAACATTCACTCCACATCAATTAACAGCAGAGCACTGTCCTCGAACAGTCCTCTGTGCCAGTTCCAGATGAAGGCAGCAAAAGAAGTGTCTAGTGCTCTTCACAGGAATGAAGCACTTCTGGCCTGGATAGGCCAATATGTGGATCACAGTCACCAGTTTTATTGCAAATATTTTGGGAAGTATTTTCACCTCAACATTCATCAATGATATGGGACGATTTGAGGTGGAATCCTTGGGGGGGTTTCCCAGGCTTGGGGATGACTGTGATGGAGGTCCCCCTCTAGTCAGGAAGGAGTCTGCACCCCACCAGGGCATCCTCAAATAAGGCCAGCAGATGCAAGGCAAGCATAGAGAAGTACCTCTTAAAGAATTCTAGGGAAAAGCCATTGGGGCCAGGTGTCTTATCCAATGGCATGGACACAATAGCTTGCTGCACTTTCTCCACAGTGATAGGTAAGTCCAGGTCTGCCCTCTCCTCCCTAGAGAGGGTCCTCACTAGGTGGTCAACCACAATGGGGCGATCTCTCTCAGGGACTCACTAAAATGGGAAGCGACTGCTGCAGCGATTGGTACCGCTGCCCAGAACACCTCCCCCCAGGCATGCAAATCTCTGAGAAAATTTCACAGCTCCAAGTCAGGCTTGCATGCCAGTGAAATAGCTTCCCTGCCTTGTCCCTCAGTACATATACCCTTCCCTGGGAGTGAAGCCAGCCCAATTGGACCGAGCAATGAGTGCCTTCTGGAAGGCCAATCTAGCCTGGCTTAACTGGACCCTAGTCGAAGGGCAAGAGTGGGTGGCCTGTTCACATTCAAGTCGGAGTATATCTTGTTCATGAGTCAGCAAAGCCACTACGCACACCGTAGTCCTACCTTTGATGCTCACCAAGGCCATCCTGCAGATAGTGACCCTGCAGCCTCTCATATTGTTCTTGAGGAAGAGACAGCACTGCCATTGTGGTCAAAGTAATCAATAAGTGTGTCATGGGCATGTTCACTGAAGGAGTTAACCTGAGCTTGTCATCAGCCTGTCTCCTGGCTGTCACCACCAAGGGGAGTGGTCTGAAGAACCCCTTGGGAGAATCCATGTCGGGGAAATGGCCTGACATTAATGGTTGAGGCAAAAATATAGTCAAGGCAGGAAGAGGTACCGTGAGCATGGGAGTACAATGTGTAATGACGGGCGTCTTCATGGTGTTGCCACCATACAACAACTATGCTGAGGGTCTCTGCCCAGTCAGACAGATGCCGTGACCTACTGATCTCTGACTGTGAGTGTGTATCGAGTCTGGGGCACAAGGGCATCAATGCCCCACCCCAAAAAGAGTAAACCCTAGGGAAGGGGGCAGTCGACAAACTGTGTGAGACCTCTTCCTCATTTTGGCCTTAGTAGTCAAGGTATGGCATACACAATAACAAGTATTCACAGACTGCCGTCCTACAATCCCATGAGCAAGAAATAACAGCCAAGATGGTGAGAGTACGATATGTCTCCTGGAGACTGCATTTATAGGGTCAGTGGTCATCAAGGTTGGATGTGGTGAGTTGGAAGGAGTTAAGAGATAGTCTAGAAACATGCCACCTTAAAGAAACCCAAATGTGTAAACTAAAACCAACATGAATCAACAGCCCCCTTTTTTCCTCCCCCACCCTACACATCTCCACATTAAGCATCTAGCACCTGAACAAGGACTCTAGGTGAGAGTTCCGAGAACTACCCAACAAAAGAAAGGGCGAGCAAAACAGAAAATGAAACACAACAGGAAGGGGTGAACCCAGAGTTATATAGTAGATACGAGAACCCAGCAGGGGAACCCAGCCAAGCATTGCCATTACAGTCAGGTAACCGTATCAATGACAGGTTCCGGTCGCCGCCACCACCACAAGCCCCAAGTTAGTCTTTGAGGAGGCCACCTCCGTCCCAGGGCACCGATACTACAACACTCCAGCAGTCTCTGTCTCCGAGAGGTGTCTTCACCTATTCATTCTAGTTTGACAGGGAAGAATTGGGTCTGTTGCCCCTGGTCATACCCGGCGGGTTAGACTCTGATCGATGACCCCCAAAATCGGGGTGCTCCTCAAGCCAGGCCCTGGCACTTTCAGGCATATCAAAAAAGCAGATTTTGTCCTTATGAGTCACTTTGAGCCAGGCTGGGAACTGTAGCATATATTGAATTTGGAGCGTCCTGAGTTTTTCTTTAACAGCCGAGAAGAAGTAACACTGCTACTCCTACTCACTGCACGCACACCGACTGCACGACATGAACACCATCAAATAGGCTTATCATGGCCTTGTTTCACAGTATCCTTTATGAAGACCAACTGGTACTTCGTTTTTGAGATTATAACTGCTAGTACTACAGACCTCTATTACTCCATTTCCATTTTGGACTCCATGGATTATCTGTGACCATGACCACTGTGTGCAAATGTTCTGCTTTGTGGCCTTCGAAAAGTCAAATGTGACGAATGTATCAGACTAGTTGGATTTACCATTGCTTATGAAAGAATAAACCTCAATTGACTACTGAACAAATTCCGAACTTTGAACTCATTTTTCCACTTTGGATGATACGACTTGGACTACTGTGGTGTATCCTGGTGTATATTTAATGCTGCTCCTGCATCTAGAGAGTATGATCAGGGAATAGTATCACGAAGGCTTGACTCATAATGGACCTTCCTTATTCAACTGGCCTCATCGACAGTGACGTCCTGGTCTCTGTAGTTCAGGAGCCAGGATCAACGGGCCAGAGGGGCCCCAAGTGGCAGTAGAACCACCAAGGACCTATGTGTCCTCTCCAAAGTATGGAGAGAGCAGCTCAGTGGGGATCCAAGACACCAAACATGTAGTAGCAAATTGCTTCTGTCGCCCTTCCTCCTTCCCCTCAGGGATCCCCTCAGTGCGGATATTATCTTGTCTGCTCCTTCCTTTGGTATCCTCAACTATGGCATCCAGCTGGCACACCTTTCCCAGGACGACTGTTATGATAGACTGAAGGGTACGGGTAGTATCCTCCACTCCAGACAAACAGCCTTTGGCTTCTGTGACCCTTTCAACCACCTTTTGAAGGTCTTAGTGAAGTAGCTTAAGGTCCAGGCTAAGCTTACCTGTTTTTTCCTCAAGGGACGTTCTGGAGTCTTTGATTGCCTGCATGGTGGGTGTTGTTGAGTCGCTCAGGAGTGCCAGCCCCATTAGGGCCAATTCCAGACCCTCCCACTTGCATCCATCTCGGGCTGGTTTAGTGAAATAATCAATTTTGCTCTGAACAGTAGGATTAGTATGTTTGTCCCTACCCATGTTGTCTACACAGGGTACAGAGGCTTCCAAGCAACCTGATCCAGACTAAAGATAAGAGTAAAGGGCCCAATCAAACTGGGTCCACAAAAGTCTGCAGGATAGTGGCAAGGAGAGATGGGCCAACAGTCACTTAGCATACTTAGCAGCCAGCAATCACCACACAGGTGTCCTGACAGGCTCCAGCTGGGCCCTACTGCTATGGTGCCGCAATGGCTCTGAGTCCCGGGTACTTTCAACAATGTGGTTATGGTAGGCTTCCCCACTCAGCGTCCATAGCGTGGGGGCCTCACTCCCAGCCCGCATGTCGGAGGGTGCCTCCAACATCTCTCAGTACCCCTGGAGCAGCTCTCATTGGAATGGAAGCCCTCCAGTCCTTGCTTGTGTCAGCTTCCCTCCGTCCTGAGCACTCAAGGGAGCCCCAAGCCTTACTCCCATGCAAATCTGCACTCCCACCTCCAGCACCAGGTCCAGGACAGGCACTTACCACCACTGCCCAGGGGGTCACACCTGGTTCCAGCATCCTGAATGGCCACTCTACTGTGATGCAGTGGCTTCCTCCATCAAGCAGAGTATCTCCCCCAGGGCCTGCTCTGTCAGAGGGTGTCAGGCACAGGGTTTTGTCGACATATGCCTCCACCAGGGCTAGCACAACCAGGCCACACCCAAACAGTCTTCTCAATAATGCCGCTTACAGGACGCGATGCGGAGCTCAAGGAGCAGTGTCAGCCATCTTCGTTCATTGGCCCTGACCCCCTGAGATGCATTTCTAAGCTGTTCAACATATCTGTGGATCTCAAGTGTTATGCACCTACGGAAAAAGCACAGTAGGAAAAACATAACTTCTTATCCATCAGGTTTTGAAATTACCACAAGGCTGACAGGGAATGTGCTTATAACAAAAAACAAAATATGCACTTTTGTTAAGTCAATATCTGAGAGTGCATACTAGTACGACTGGTTGCTATCAAGCATCACCAATGTAATTGGGACCCCTTATGAAGTAACCTTAGGATCCATAGGTCTCTATCTCAGGTATATTGTGGACTGACTTGCTCCCTGGTCATTGGGCTGCCATCTATGATCCCTCCTTCTGGCATTCCTGTGGGGTTGGAGCTGCTTTCCATTTAAGGTACTAAGGAATCGGGCACAATTCAATAGGGCAGCTTGAGCAGGAGCTACATGACTAACTGAGGCCCTGGCATTGTAGAGGACTCAGCAGCATCAAGGCATCGCTTAGAACAGAGCATGGTAATGGACTGAGAGCTGGTTGCTTGTCACTGACTGGACTGTGGTCTCAGATGTGTTGGTGATATAACAGGACAATTGTAGGCTAAGAGGAGTGATCCCCCTTGTTGGGGAGTTAGATAAGGTGTGGATTGAAAAAAGCCATTTTCCCCAGTATTGACTCCTAGGACTATTAGTTTTCCCATGGAGAGTATGGCATAAGGATACTGTTGCAATGGAACTCGTACGGTGTGATGAGCGCGTGCAGCCCAACGCACTGCACGAGCAACATACCTCACGGGGAGAATGTTGCTGGGGTGGAATGTTGAGGGCGGAGTCGGTAGAGGGAAGCGATGATATGGGAGGCAGAAGGCATATCTCTTCCCCTTTATTGTGTGTCATATTTACTTGGCGTTGCATACGAAATAAACTGAGAAGAATCCAGTTTTCGACTGAGGCTCATCTTTACAAATTAGTGAAGAGTTCAGTGACACACTCTTCCAGAACCGTGTGCGCCACTGTGATTTAGATGCTTGATATGTAATACAGGAAAGTACACGTGTGCCATATGAAGATCAGGAAACTCTGCATGTATATATAAATATAATAATTAGGAACTGTCCAGTAATTGTATTTCTGTTTTGAGAAACCACGTCGTTCAGCAGCTGACGTGACGCATTGTTTCGTAGCAACCTTATTACTACCCCAGCTGACGCACATATCTATGTGCGCAACGTCTCCTAGCAACCGGATTACGACACGTCTCAACATCTGACAGGATCGAAGACTCCGTTCAGAGTAATCATTCTTTTCATGATGTTGCGCAACGTTTACTTGCAAGCTAAGGGCCATATTTATACTTTTTGACGCAAAACTGCGCTAAGGCAGTTTTGCGTCAAAAAAAATTAGCGTCCGGCTAACGCCATTCTGAAGCACCATGCGGGCGCCGTATTTAATCAATGACGTTAGCCGGCGTTAGCCACCGGCGCTGCCTGGTGTGCGTGAAAAAAAAAAGACGTACACCAGGCAGCGCCGGCGTAGGGGGATATGGAGCTTGGGCGTCAAAAAATGGGGCAAGTCAGGCTGAGGCAAATGTTTCGCCTCAATCCGATTTGCGCCATTTTTTTCGACTCCCAACCCCCATAGAAATGACTCCTGTCTTAGCAAAGAGATGAGTCATGCCCCCTTGCCCAATGGCCATGCCCAGGGGACTTCTGTCCCCTGGGCATGGTCATTGGGCATAGTGGCATGTAGGGGGGCACAAATCAGGCCCCCCTATGCCACCCAAAAAAAAAAAATAATAATACTTACCTGAACTTACCTTAATGTCCCTGGGATGGGTCCCTCCAGCCTTGGGTGTCCTCCTGGGGTGGGCAAGGGTGACAGGGGGTGTCCCTGAGGGCATGGGGGGGGCACCTCTGGGCTCCTTCAGAGCCCACAGGTCCCTTAACGCCTGCCTTTTCCAGGCGCTAAAAAACGGCGCAAAAGCGGCCGTATGTCATTTTTTTGGACCCGCCCACTCCCGGGCGTGAATTTTGCCCGGGAGTGTAAATACGGCGCACATGCCTCGGAGTAAATTTTTTAGACGGGAACGCCTACCTTGCATGTCATTAACGCAAAGTAGGTGTCCACGCTAAAAAATGATGCAAACTCCATGGACTTTGCCGCTAGACGCGTCTAACGCCAAAGTATAAATTTGGAGTTAGTTTTGCGCCGGAATTGCGTAAAAAAAACGACGCAATTCCGGCGCAAACAGAGTATAAATATGCCCCCAAGTGTTTCTGATGTTGGGCACGATCCTGTGCCACCGGCAGCAACATCGAGGCAACAACACTGAAGAACACATTTTGACAAGATTAGCATCACATTGTTGGTGCTTACAAGTGTACTTATTTTAGATTTAGTGACATGTGTCAAAATTATCTGGCTTTAAGATACATAGGGGGTCATTCTGACTCCCGCCGGCCGCGGTAACCGCAGGGCCGGCGGGAGCCGCCAGAATACCGCTGCGCGGTCAGAAGACCGCCGCGGTGATTCTGGGTTTCCCGCTGGGCTGGCGGGCGACCGCCAGAAGGCCGCCGGCCAGCCCAGCGGGAAACACCCTTCCATGAGGATGCCGGCTCCGAATGGAGCCGGCGGAGTGGAAGGGGTGCGACGGGTGCAGTTGCACCCGTCGCGATTTTCAGTGTCTGCATGGCAGACACTGAAAATCTTTGTGGGGCCCTGTTAGGGGGCCCCTGCAGTGCCCATGCCATTGGCATGGGCACTGCAGGGGCCCCCAGGGGCCCCACGACACCCCATACCGCCATCCTGTTCCTGGCGGCCGAAACCGCCAGGAACAGGATGGCGGTATGGGGGTCGGAATCCCCATGGCGGCGCAGCAAGCTGCGCCGCCATGGAGGATTCCCCAGGGCAGCGGAAAACCGGCGGTACACCGCCGGTTTTCCGTCACTGACCGCGGCTGTACCGCCACGGTCAGAATGCCCATGGGAGCACCGCCAGCCTGTTGGCGGTGCTCCCGCGGTCCCCAACCCTGGCGGTCTCGGACCGCCAGGGTTGGAATGACCGCCATAATGTACAAACCATACATTAAGTTGATATTTATACATTAAATAGATATTTGCAGTGAACTCCACTACCAAGTACATTTCAAAACAATGGAAGAATATGGCTTCTAGAAATATATATAATTTGTCTCCTCCATAAGCATACATTCCAATGTCTGGAAACCTATATTAAAATGGGAAGAGTGGTGAGAATAGTTTGTCAATTATATCTCCACATTCGATGATGATGATGATGATGAAGATGAGCTAACACCTGAAAAGAAAAAGAAAATTCTACTGCATTGTCTAGGAGTGGGTGGCTTAAAAGTGCACAATGGAATAAATAAACAAATTAAACTTGCAGAGGATGGAAATGTCTACACGAATGCACTGGATGATTTGGATAATTATTACAAACCAACTGTATGTGTTGCAGTTGACCATTACACATTTTTCAATAGAAAACAGGCTAAGGATGAACCTATTGAAGACTATGGCCCTCATTACAACCCTGGCGGTCGATGTTAAAGCGGCGGAAAAAAAATTGAATCACGACCACGGCGGAAACCGCCAACATAGACAGCCACTTTAACACTCCGACTGCCACGGCGGTACAAACAGCACGGCGGTAACCGCCAACAGACAGGCGGAAGACAATGTACCGCCAACCCTATCACAACCCGGCAATCCGCTGCCTTTTCCGGGGCGGAACCAACGTGAATAAAAACACGGCGGAAACAGTACACAGAAGGGAAAATCATTCACCTCTCCACACCCCACGAGGAACCAGGATGCCATGGAGCCAGAACTGCAGATCCTGGCAGCAATGGTCTTCCTGCTCCTCTATCAGGAGCTCCAACGACTGCGGCGACGACGAGCACAGTGAGTACTGCACCTACAACATAGGGAGGGGGAGGTAAAAGAGAGTGACACACACACGCAACATGCAACACCCCCACCCTCACCCACAACACCATACACACAAATACATGCTGCAACATTACATTTACACCCCCCCACTGGTAGAACGCAAGGACAAAAGGAAATGATTTGAACGATTGTAATCAATAAAAATCCAGTAGTCGAAACTCCAAATCCAGTATATACAATTATGTACACCAAATACACAAGTCCGGATAGTGCACCAATCATTGTCCGTGGACCACTGGGCCCAAAATGCATGGGCGAGGACCCACACTAGATACCTGACTTGAAACGGAGAGAACACTGCAGGGGCATCAGATCAAAATTAAACAGGCACCTCAGGGGGAAGGGAAAGGGGGGCACCTCAGCCGGATGAACGCACAACGCCACTGCTCCACGAGGGGGCTCCATGCCCACAGTTTGGTCCTGGGGAGTGCAAAGCCACAGTCTCACAAGTCTTTTCAGTGGGTGGGTTGCCCACTGCTTCATCCTGGGGAGTGCAAAGCCACAGTCTCACAAGTCTTTTCAGTGGGTGGGTTGCCCACTGCTTCATCCTGGGAAGTGCACAGTCTCACAAGTCTTTTCAGTGGGTGGGTTGCCCACTGCTTCATCCTGGGGAGTGCAAAGCCACAGTCTCACAAGTCTTTTCAGTGGGTGGGCTGCCCACTGCTTTATCCTGGGGAGTGCAACACCACAGTCTCTCAAGTGGATAACTCTCTCCACTGGTTCTGGAGGGGGCTTTGTGCCCAGAGTGCTTCATCCTGCCAAGGACTGAGGTAGTGGATGCCTTTCTCCACTGGTTCTGGAGGGGGCTTTGTGCCCAGAGTTCTTCATCCTGCCAAAGACAGAGGTAGTGGATGCGATACTCCACTGGTTCTGGAGGCAGCTTTGTGCTCAGAGTGCTTCATCCGGCCAAGGACTGAGGTAGTGGATGCCTTTCTCCACTGGTTCTGGAGGGGGCTTTATACCCAGAGTGCTTCATCCTGCCAAGGACTGAGGTAGTGGATGCCTTTCTCCACTGGTTCTGGAGGGGGCTTTGTGCCCAGAGTGCTTCATCCTGCCAAGGACAGAGGTAGTGGATGTGATACTCCACTAGTTCTGGAGGGGGCTTTGTGCCCAAAGTGCTTCATCCTGCCAAGGACTGAGGTAGAGGATGTCTTTCTTCACTGAAAGTGATGCTTCATGGAAGCGCCCAGGGTCCTGGAGCTCACCACCAGCCTCGGACGACTGACCACTGGGGATGGCAGCCATGTCTGCGGTGGTGCCACTGGCTCAGGATGTCGCGGGGCCGCTGGCAGTGCTCACGGCGGTCAGTCGCGATAGTGCTTGCGGCAGTGTCAGTCGCGGCGGTGCTTGCGGCGGGCTCTGTGGCGGCGGTGCTTTCGGCAGGCTCTGTGGCGGCAGTGCTGGTCGCAGTATCTGTGGCAGCGGTGCTGGAGGCGGGCTCTGTGGCGGCGGAGCTGGTTGCGGGCTCTGTGGCGGCGGAGCTGGTTGCGGGCTCTGTGGCAGCGGTGCTGGCGGCGGCCTCTGTGGCGGCGGGGCTGGTTGCGGGCTCTGTTGCGGCAGGGCTGGTTGCGGGCTCTGTGGCAGCGGTGCTGGCGGCGTGCTCTGTGGCGGCGGGACTGGCGGCGGGCTCTGTGGTGGCAGGGCTGGTTGCGGGCTCTGTGGCAGCGGTGCTGGCGGCGGGCTCTGTGGCGGCGGTGCTGGTTGTGGGCTCTGTGGCGGCGGTGCTGGTTGCGGGCTCTGGCAGCGGTGCTGGCAGTGGGTTCTGTGGCGGCGGGCTCTGTGGCAGCGGTGCTGGCGGCGGGCTCTGTGGCAGCAGTGCTGGCGGTGGGCTCTGTGGTGGCGGTGCTGGTTGCAGGCTCTGTGGCAACGGTGCAGGTTGCGGTCTTCTAAGCCGTAAAGGTTGGCGTCGATGTGGAAAGAAGGTGTGAGACTGGTCCCTCAGTCGGTGCCACCATTCCCTCTCCTGACCAGCCCTTCAGTTTCTGGCCCTTCCCCACCTTTGATGATGGCGCAGCTGTCTTGCCACTATCCCCTTTCGTTTTCCCTGACCCCTTGGTGGCAGGTGTTTTCTGCTTCTCCCTCTGGGATGTGGGCAACTTTTTTAGCTTGGCAGGTGGCGGAATGTCCTTGCTCTCGCTCCGTGGCACACTGGCAGCCCTGATGGTGGGTGCACTCTAATAGCTCGCAGTTGCTGGCACCACTGTGCCTGGCGATGTGGTGGCTGCGGTGCTGGGTTGGGACCTGGAAAGCCTGGCCCTAGGTGACGGACGGACGGGGGGAGGTGTAGGGAAGAGGTCAATATTAGCCAGAAAAAGGCACACTGGGACGGGTAGATGGATGGGGTTTGGGAGTGGAGGAAGAGGTAGTGGTTGTAGGAGGTGTACGTCTGCTGAATTTGGGTGAAGGTGCATGGGCTGGAGGCTGTTGTGAGGTGGATGGCTGTTGGGTGGGTATGTGCCTGCGTTTGTGTACTTTGGGAGGAGGGCTCACTGACACACTGGGAGAGGACAAGGGATGTGTGAATGGTAGTGGGGGTGGTGATTGCACGTGAGCGGTGTGTGATGATGGGCGTGCTGGTGATGGAGGTAGTGGCTGAAGATGTAGTGAATGCAGGTGTGAGTGGAGACGAGACTGGGAGGGAGGAGGAAGACGTGGAGGAGGGGGACACAGTGGAGGCAGTGGATGTTGATATATCTGCATGGGTATGATGCTTGTGTGAGTGCCTGTGGGATGTGTGGTGAATATGTTTGCCTGAGCCACTTTTGTGTGTTGAGGTGTGTGCATGCTAGTCTGATGGTGTGCTTTGGATAGGCTGAGGTAGAGGGGATTGGGTCTGGGTGGAGGGGGGAGGCTGGACACCGGGACAATGGCTGCCATCAGTGCTGAGGCCAGAGCCTGAAATGTTCCCTTTTGGGCTGCCTGGCCAGAATGAATGCCTTCCAGGTATGCATTTGTTTGTTGCAAATGCCTCTCAACAACCTGGATGGCATTCAGAACGGTAAACTGCCCAACAGTGAGGGAGCTCAGGAGGTCAATAGCCTCCTCACTGAGGGCAGCAGGGCTGACTGGGGCAGGGCCTGAGATGCCTGGGACAAAGGAAATGCCTAACCTCCTGGGTGAGCGGGCACAGGACACACGCTGAGGGGCTGCTGGGAGGGCGGTGCTGGTAGGGGGGTGGTGGCTGTACCTGTTGATGCGGGGGGCACAGAGGGGCCCGCCACCGCAAGGGAGCTCCCATCAGAGGAGGAGTCGCTGTCACTGCTGTCACCTCATGTCCCCGCCGTGGAGCTCCCCTCGCCCTCTGTCCCACTGGTGGCTTTGGGCCAAGTGGAATGCAGCTCCCTCCTGCTCCGGTGCCACTGCTCCTCTGCCTGATGATGCTATTTCACACAAGAACAGGGAGACCACAAAAAGGGGTGGGGAAAGACAGAAGAAAGACATGTTCAGTGCATGCAACACCACTACTGTTGGCGGACACTACAGACACAGCAGCCCTCTGCACTACGCCATGCACTTATTGTTCCTAGATTATTCACATGCCCATGGGGTACAAGGCCTAAGCCCGATTGCTGCACACATGAAAGTCACAGGAGCTTGACTAGGTGTAGATGGCACTAACCACTAGTGGGGTTGGGGTTCCACTGAACCCGCCTCTCAAGGGAACTTGTCTACCAAGCTCTCCCTGGCGTAGTGGAACCCACTGCCCACCTCCCTCACCCAGATACCTCGTAATGCACACAGAGTCAGATGAATGTGACTGTACTCACCCCTTGTGGCTGCTGTGATGCCCTCAAGCGCTCATCCAACTCCAGATACGCCACCGCCAGGATCCGGAACATCAGGGGGGTCATGGTGCGACGGGCACCCCTCCCACGTTGGGAGGCCATCCCCAGCTGGGCCTCCGCCATCTTCTTGCTCCAGCGGCGAATGTCCTCCCAACTTTTCCGGCCGTGGGTGCTCCGTCTGTGGTGGACCCCCAGGGTCCAGACGTCCTTGGCGATGGCACGCCAAATATCCTTCTTCTGGTGGGTGCTGATCTAGAGTAATAGTACAGGGGAAAAGGAAGATCTTTATCTGTCCGGACCATCATACTCATTGGCCCACGTTCCCACTCTTGCCCTGACACACATACACTTACCGTCCGCTCATGCAGGCCTCAGTCCCCCCGATGTGTCTTCCATCCACACCACTCCAAACAGGCATTGCCCATGCAGCATGCTCACAGTGTACTCACCTGTTTGTCTGGAGGACCGTACAGTTGTGTGTACTGGGGTAGGACCCCATCCACTAATTTCTCCAACTCCTCCGAAGTGAAGGCAGGGGTCCTTTCCCTAGACACATGAGCCATCGTCGCTTCCAGACTGAGGTCACAGCAGTACTTACAGTGTAGGTCCTCTCCTGTTGAAGGTCAGTATCAAGTGAGTGAACAGACAGAAAATGCTGGTCACGTCCGCGACGGTGCGTACCGTCACCGCCGGCGTACATCGTCATGGCTCCTCGGACCCATAGGGTCCCATGTTAATCAATGCAGGATTGCGCTGTGGTCTTCGACCGCCTACCGCGACGGTGTAGAACGCCAGAGCAGTTACCTCATATCCCCTTGTCCCACCTTACAGGTCAGGCAGCCGCCATTTCAGGGGGCCAATGGGCATTAATAATAACTGCGTCACACCTATCTAGGCTTTGCATAGACACAGTAACAGGCACATTGCGGATTAATAGATGTGTGCAAATGACAGTTTGTGATACCTCAGTGTAGGCTGACTCTCTGCTCCCTGTTCTCCTCCATAGGGCACGTCTGCTGGGGCAGGTGATGAGATGGCGGCTTCCTCCGGTGTACAGACCGCTGATGGACTCGTCGACAATGGAAGAGAGACACGTAATAGTCACCTACGGACTTGATCGTGCAACAGTTCATGAACTCTGTGCCCAGTTGGAGCCAGACCTGATGTCAGCTATCCGCCATGCCACAGGGCTACCCCCTCTAGTGCAGGTCCTGTCAGTACTCCATTTCCTGGCAAGTGGGTCTTTTCAAACAACAGTGGCCATTGCATCAGGGATGTCCCAGCCAATGTTCTCTAACGTGCTGTCCAGAGTGTTGTCTGCCCTGCTGAAACACATGCGCACCTACATCGTTTTCCCTCAGGTGGAGGATCTGCCCGCAGTGAAAGGTGACTTTTATGCCCTGGGACATATCCCCAACATTATAGGTGCCATTGATAGGATACATGTGGCCTTGGTACTCCCACGCAGGAGTGAACAGGTGTACAGAAACCGGAAAAGCTATCATTCGATGAATGTGCAGATGGTGTGTTTGGCAGACCAGTACATCTCCCATGTGAATGGCAAATTTCCTGGCTCAGTGCATGACGTTTACATTCTGAGGAACAGCAGCATCCCTTATGTGATGGGGCAACTCCAGAGGCACCGTGTGTGGCTAATAGTTGAGGACAAGGACCCTATACAGTGTGAATAGGCGTCTGGGTATGGGGTTGTCCCTACGGGTTAGTGTGTGTCTAACAGTTGTCCCTCGAAGTTTGCAGGTAACTCTGGGTACCCCAACCTGTCATGGCTACTGACCCCAGTGAGAAATCCCAGGGCAAGGGCAGAGGAACGCTACAATGAGGCACATGGGTGAACTAGGAGGATTATGGAGAGAACATTCGGCCTCCTGAAGGCCAGGTTCCAGTGCCTCCATATGACAGGTGGTTCTCTCTACTACTCATGAGAGGTGTGCCAGATCATCGTGGCCTGCTGTATGCTGCACAACCTGGCTTTGCGACGACAGGTGACTTTTCTGCAGGAGGATGGTCCAGAAGGAGGTCTTGTGGCAGCTGTGGAGCCCGTGGACAGTGAAGAAGAGGAGGCAGAAGAAGAGGATATCGACAACAGAAACAACGTTATCCAACAATACTTCCAGTGAGACACAGGTAAGAAGATGTCACTGCCTCACACATCTCATACTATTGTTTGAGCTATCAGAAGTCTGTCATTTTCACCCAGTGTATGTACCTTGACTTGTCACTTTGACTTTCCATTTTACAGATGTGGGTCCCACTTTGTGCCCTCTGCTATATTTCCTCCAGCCCTACAGCTGTGTTTCATCGGTATGTGGACAATTAAATTGACATTGCTATATTCCATAGTTATTGCAATTACACATTAGTGAAAGCACAGACTGACTCCAGATTGTTTTGTGATTGATGTGTGTTTATTTCTGTGCAAATAAGTGGAGGGGGTTGTAAAATGGTCAGGGGGGATAGTGGAGGAATGTCCATGGCAAAGTCCAGTCTATTTGTTTCACAGGTGCATTGTCCAAAAGGGCATAGGAAGTGGAGCAAGGGCAGTTGAAGGATGGACAAGGTGACAAAGTGGGACAGAAGGGGGGGTCTAATTTCCTGACGGGGGTCTTGGCAATGTTCTCTGTCTTGTTCCTGGATCTCAGTGACGGTTTGCGGGGTGGCTCTCCATCTGCAGGGGGTGAGGTGCTGGTGTCGTGGTCCTTTGGCGGTGCCTCCTGTCCACTAGCGCCAGCGGAGGTATCATGTTCATCATCCAGGCTAGTGTCAGGTGCCCCTTGTTGTGCCACAGTGTCCCTCCTGGTGTTGACAAGGTCCTTCAGCATCCCTACAATGGTGACCAGGGTGTTGTTAATGGACTTCAGTTCCTTCCTGATCCCCAGATAGTTTTCCTCCTGCAGCCGCTGGGTCTCCTGAAAGTTGGCCAGTACCGTTGCCATCGTCTCCTGGGAATGATGGTATGCTCCCATGATGTTAGAGAGGGCCTCGTGGAGAGTGGGTTCCCTGGGCCTGTCCTCCCCCTGTCGCACAGCTGCCTTACAAGTTCCCCTGTTTTCCTGTTCTTCTGTCCCCTGAACTGTGTGCCCACTGCCACTGCCCTCAGGTCCCTGATTTTTTTGGGGTGGTGGGTTTGCCTGGGTTCCCTGTAGTGGTGAACACACTGCTGCTTGACGTGTCCTGAGGACAGAGGGATGGGCCCGCTGGGTAGGTGCTGCGCTGGTGTTTCCTGAGGGGGAGGCTCAGTGGTGGCTTGTGCCAGTGTCAGGGGAACCGACGGTCCCAGGTGGGCCGGGCTGGTCATCTTGATCCAGTTGTGCAGAGATACTGTCATCACTGTGGGCCTCTTCTGTGGGGGGAATGGATATGTCTGGAACCTCCTGTCCGGTGACGTTGGGTAGGGGTACTGCAGGGGTGTAAAGGCATGATTATTGCATCTGTGTGTGCCATCGTGTGCAATGGGTGAGTGACCCTGTACTCCAGTGCTTGCATTCTTGTCTAGGTCCTTGTGTGATATTTGGTTTGGGGTCTGTGTGGGTGTCTGTAGTGGACATGCTTTGGTGATAGGTGTCCCTGCTTTGGTGTTGCATGCAGGGCTTGGTGTTGAGATGGGTGGGTTGTGATAGTGGAACATATGTGAGGTGTTGGAGTGATGGGGTGAGGGTGAGGGTGGGGGTATGTGATGGCATGCAGGTAGGGTGGGGGACATAATAGTTAAGATTTGACTCCGAGTCCATTCCTCCTGCTACTCCTGCGAGGCCCTCAGGATGCAGTAATGCCAAGACTTGCTCCTCCCATGTTGTTAGTTGTGGGGGAGGAGGCGGGGGTCCACCGCCAGTCCTCTGTACTGCAATCTGGTGTCTTGAGACCACGGAACGCACCTTCCCCCCGTAGGTCGTTCCACCTCTTCCTGATGTCATCCCGTGTTCTTGGATGCTGTCCCACTGCATTGACCCTGCCGACGATTCTGCGCCATAGCTCCATCTTCCTAGCAATGGATGTGTGGTGCACCTGTGATCCAAATAGCTGTGGCTCTACCCGGACGATTTCCTCCACCATGACCCTGAGCTCCTCCTCAGAGAACCTGGGGTGTCGTTGTGGTGCCATGATGTGATGTGGGTGATGTGTGAGGTGGTGTGTGTTGTGATGTGTGAGGGAATGTGTTGTGTGTTGTTTGAGGTGCGTGGATGTTGTGTGAGTGATGATGGTGTGTGTCTGTGGATGCTAGTGTTGTTTCTGGTGGTGTCTCTCTCTGGCCTTCTTTCAGAATTTTTGGTAGTAAGGGTCTGTGGGTGATGTGGGTGTTTGTTTTATATTGGATTGGGTGTGGGGGAGTGGTGTGTGTAGGTGTATCAGGTGTGTGTATTTTGATTTGTCCAATGTGGTTGTGTTTTGTAAATGTTTGTGTATTTTGAGCGTGGTGGTGTGTACCGCCAATGGAATACCGCGGTTGAAAGACCGCCGCGTGGATTTGTGGGTCGTGATAGTGTGGGCGTATTCCTGTTGGCGTGATGATGGACGTTTTGTTTTCGCCAGTTTATCACTGACCTTTGGTGTGGCAGACTTGTGTGGGTGTCTGTATTATGGCGGATTCCGAGCTGTGGGTCGTGATAGCTGTAGCGGAATTCCGCCACCGCAGCGGTGCGTTGGCGGTCTTCTGCACGGCGATAAGCAGCATTTACCACCAATGTTGTAATGAGGGCCAATGTCTCATCATTGAAGAAATTGGATATCCCTTGTCAGTTTGGAGTGTTACATGACGAACTGAAAAGAGATCAAATAGTGATGACAGCATCTAATGAACACATTCTGGAACAGTTATGGGCGAAGGAAGAAAGACCTCTCTAGGAGGTAATTGACACTGTGAAAAGAGCTGAATTGACAAGGTGTGCAAAAGCTGTTTTGAAGGATGGAAATGGCAAAAATACGGAACAGATAGTAGCGACAGTGAGTGGTAGTAAGTATCCAACTCATGTTTTAACCAAGAAAAAATATGGAGATCAAACTGCATTGGAAGGGAGAAGTAAACAATTTTATACTACCAGAAAGAAATGCTCTAGATGCGGTAGTGCAAATGATTTGGCAAATGATAAAAGATGCATAGCGAGTAACTTGAAGTGTGTGAAGTGTGATGTGATGGGACACTTCCAGAATGTTTATGGTGTGTATTGGTGGTATTGATATCTCGTTTGTGGCAGATTCGGGATCACCGTATACCATTATTAACAAAAAATGATGGAAAAGGAAATTGGAACGTATTGTGAAAGGAAATTTGGAACAACCAGATGTGTCTCTCGGAACATTTACAGGTGAACTGATTGAGATTATTGGCTACAAAATACTGAATTTTTTATTTAAAGATAGGATGAACAGAGGAAAGTTATATGTTTCAGCTAATGGACCATCGGTGTTGGGGTGGATTGTTCAAGGCAAACTGGGTATAACCTTAGACCTAATAGTTCAGAACCACTTAATGACAATACATTCTGAAGTATGGGGAGAGCGTGTGCAAAAAAGAATTCCCACAATTTTCACAAGTGGCATAGGAAAACTAAAGGGTTTTTGTCATAAGATACAGTTAAAACAGGATGCCAAACCATGTGTACACAAAGTAAGGAACATATCTTTTGCACTTGAAGAAGATGTAAGGAAACAGTTAGAAGAGTTGTTAAGGGATGACATAATTGAGAGGGTAGAATCATCAGATTGGGTGTCACCTGTGGTCGTGGTGAGGAAATCCAATGGAAAACTGAGATTGTGTGTTTACTTGGGCGATCTTAATAATAATATACTAATTGACCAGTTTCCATTACCTAGAATCAATGAAATGCTGGCATTCACGAAAGGTGTAAAGTGGTTTTCAACTATTGATCTTACTGCTGCTTACCATCAAGTTTGCTTGCACCCTGATAGCAGGAAATATACTACATTAATAACACATTTTGGATGTTATAGATACAAGAGAGTACCTTTTGGTTTGGCATCGGCAGCTGCAATGTTTTAAAGACTAATGTATGAACTATACAAAGGTATAGAGAATTTGTTGATATTTCAAGATGACATATTAGTGATGGGGAAGGATAGAGCTGAGCATGATAAAAAAAAAGTTATAAGTGTTGTGTATTTTAAAAGAGAAGGGCTTGACAGCAGAGTTAAGCAAGTGTAAATTTGCGCAGGAGCAAGTGACTTACTTGGGGTATGTACTCACTAGAGAAGGAATTAAACCGAAAAGAGAGTTATTAGAAGCAATCAAGAATGCACCTACTCCGAAAAACAAGGATGAAATGAGGGCACTTTTAGGTTTGGTGGAATTTTACGCCAAGTTTGTGAAAGATTTTTCATCTCAAATTTATGAACTTAGACAACTACTTAAAGTGAAAAACAAATTTGAATGGTCCATACGTCATCAGGAGAGATTGGAATTTCTCAAAAATAAAGTGTGTGGTGCTCCTCCCCACAGAGTTTGATCCAAATTTAACAAGCATAATCACTAAAGATTATAGTTGTAGAGGAGTGGGTGTGGTGCTTACAGAAAAGGAGAAGTGTGGCAAGGAAGTGACCATTGCTTTTGCTTCTCGTTCTTTAACAGCTGCGGAAGAAACGTACTCAGTCATAGAGCGAGAAGCACTGGCGTGTGTATGGGGTCTAGAGCATTTTAGACTATACATTTGGGGGGAAAAGAGTTATATTGTGTAGTGATCACAAACCCTTAATCAAAGTCTTATCTACAAAGAGTCTATAAAATGCTTCACCAAGACTGGCTCGTATGTCAGTAAAGATGTTTGATTTCAATTACCAAGTACAGTACGTTCCGGGGTAAAAAAAAAGTGGTTGCGGATTTTTTAAGTAGGTTACCTTTGTCATCTAATGTATCAGGAGAAGACATGAGTGATGATTTTTGTATGACAAATATAGTAGAATAATGCCCAAGTATAAAGAAGAAAGAGTGGGGCATTTCCCAATGAAATGATGAGATGCAAAGTAAGTTAAGTAAAATTATATTGGAAGGATGGCCTTGCAAAAAGAATATTGAGATAGATTTATTGCCATATTGGGAAGTGAGAAATGAATTATCACTAGAAGATGGGTTGAATATGAGGAATGGGAGACAGATTTCACCTGAGACATTGCGTTTAGTCTATGTAAGACTAAACAGAGGGTCAAACACTAGTATTGGTGGCCAGGGTGTGACTTGGAGATTGAGAGGAAAGTCAGGAATTGTATGGAATATGAAAATTCTGACAAGACTCAAATTACTCTTAAACCTCCACTTCATCCATCGAAAAGCCCAGATATGCCATGGGAAATACTAGGTGAGGATATTGTGGGGCCCATTCGGGAACATGAGGAACCAGTATATGCTAATATTCTAATCAATCATTTCACTAAATGGCCAGAATTGGAGATTATACAGAATGTAAACACCAACAGCATTATTACGTTTTTGGATCGAATTTTCATTAGAGTAGGTTTACCTAAATGTATTGTAAGCAACAATGGACCACAATTTATAGCAGATGCATTTTAAGACTAAGGAGAAATGGTATCACACATAACACCACATCAGTATACCATCTAGCAGGGAATGGGGCTGTTGAACGTTTTAACCGGGTAGTCAAATGTATTATTCAATTGGCAAATAATAATAACCTAGTGTGGAAGAACGAATTGCATAAAATGATATAGGCATACAGAATTACACACCTAGAAAGTACAGGGTCAAGTCCATTTGAACTTATGAGGGGTAGAACAGCTATGTCCAAGGATAATATTGGATGGATGCGAGCATTGACGGGAATTGATTGATCACCTGATACAGTTAAGGGGAAATTAATTAAATCACAGACTGTATGCAAGAATATCATAATTTTAAACATAAATGTAAACCAGTGTATTTAGAAATTGGTGACATGGTGAAGGTCAAGAAAAGCAAACTATTAGGCAAAGATCAGAGTTGTTTTTATCAACCTATGACAATACAGATTTTGTTTTGTAATTCTGTAATATTGAGCGATGGGAAAGTTTGGCATTTATCATCTTTATCCTTATGTAGGAAGAATTGTGAGGGTGGGAGTAAATCGGACAATATTGAACTCAAGAATGCCAAGACAAAGGATTATGAATGGTTGAATGAGGAGAACGAGTCACAAGAAAAACTGTCAGATTGTTCCAGTAGAACCACTAGAATTGGAACATCAGGAGGTGGAAGTGAGGAAGTTTTTTGTGAGGAAAACCATGTGCATTCATAGAATCTTTACCATAGGAGAGGGCCAGGAGGGGAAAGTGTTGGAAATGTTAACAAAGCAAGTAGAGTGGGACAGTTTGTGATTAGACCCATGAAGTTTAATGATTAAATATGTGAATAATGTTTGTTGGTATAAAACCTATGTTTCACATAGTAATTAGTATAACAATAGATGATTTAAGTGTACTAGCTAAAAACTGTGTAATGTACATTTGGTTGTGTTTTTTTTAATGAGTTAGGAATATGTTGTGTATTAGGATCAATGAATATTATTGTTATGGTTTATTATGTTATAGGAAGGGGGATGTGTTGCAATGGAACTCATGCATTGTGATGAGTGCGTGTAGCCCATCACACTGCACGAGCAACATACCTCACGGGGAGAATTTTGCTGGGGTGGAATGTTGAGTGTGGAGTCGGTTGAGGGGAGCAACGATACTTCCCCTTTATTGTGTGTTGTATTTACTTGGAGTTGCACACAAAATAAACTGAGAAGAATCCAGTTTCCGACTGAGGCTCATCTTTACAGGTACCCTGCTGCAAAGAGTTTTTGATTTTATCCTGCAGTTACCAGGAGTTAAGACCAGGGAAACTGCAGTGGACTCTATGTATGGGTCCATCATGCAGCACAACTGTCTGGCTATTTATTCTAAAAAGTACTGCAGGAACACAGGGCATGTCAGTGCTTCAGAGCGTTCCCAGGCAGCCATGGCTCTTAGCACCAAGAACTTGTTGACTTCCAAATCCCTCATTTACTAGTGTGCCCTCGCACACACAAACACTGTTTTTAGTGGCAGCCTGCTGCTGCCACAAACCAATAGATTGTGTCTTTTTCCCGTGTATTTCCACATGGATGCACAGGGGAAACATGAAACTAATGGGAGGATAGCCCATTGTATTGCAAGGCCAATGAACACAGTGCATATATAGACATACGCTTATAATTAGGACCACATTAAATTGCCTCATGTGGAATGTGAGGTACCTTAACAATCCACATAAGGTTCACCAGCTACTCACTTTCCTTGATAGGCCCCACATATGGATAGCCCCACCTAGACTCGAACCCCTCCACTATGTCAGCTGTGGGCAGAGCATCAAATTGCCTTATCATACTCTATAAATGCCCACAGGGTCATGGCACGGGGCTCTGTCAACAGGGCTCACTGTGTGACACCCGGGGAAGGTATGCTCTCCTATAGGGTTGTCTAGGCTCCACACAGATCACCGTGGTGTGCTGTTATGGACCCAATATAGAGGACTTGGGTCCTCTAAGTTTGGACTTCTATTCCACCTTCTGGGGAATTATCACTGGCACCAAGCTGCAATCGCTGACATGGGGTGGGGATTTAAATAGTATCCTACATAGAGACATGGACAAATATCCAATGACCTGAAGGCATGAACCTCAAATGGCACACAGGCTGACAGCCATAATGCAGGAGCAGGGACAACTAGATGGCTAGAGGCACAAACTCTCGGCTCGCAAAGAAGGCCCATTTTACTCCTACACACACAATATGTGGTCCGACTGGATTTCAGGTTCATCACATCAGATGTGGGTGGCTGGATGCTGGCAGTGAGACCATTAGCCTATGGCCTCTCTGATCACTTGCTAGGTCTTCTACAACTCTGCATACTAGACACAGTGCCTTTTGGGGGGCAATGGTGACTAAACCTGGAGACAGTGTTAGACCAGATGTTCTGTGAAGAGGTGCGGGAGGGGAGACTGAAATATTTCAAACACAACACAGGTACTGTAGATCACTATAGTACTATGTGGGATGCATTTAAGGTCAAAATATGAGGGATGTGTATAGCTAAGCAGTATAGGGTACACAAGACACTATGGGAACATTTAATTCAGCAGGATCATGAGATCAGATCCCTGGAAGACACACTAGGGAACACCCACAGCACAGCAAATGTATGACAGAATTGCCAACAGAAAGAGGATGGAAATACAGGAGCAAATATGCCCAAGCACCTGTGGGGGGGTTAATAGGGAGGGTGAATGACCAGGGACATCACTGGTGCTGATGGCAAAACATCTGCAACCTGCCACTGAGGTGGCAGACATTGAGGACACAAAAGGAGAGCACCACCAAACCACTGACCACATTCTAGATACAATTGCCCCATCTTGCACCGCCCTCTATACATCACAATATCCAAGAACCACTCCTCAGGTGGCTAACTATCTGGAAGAAACTGTTATTGCATGGTTAGGGGATGGCCAAAGAGAATTTCTGCTCCAACCATTTGGCCAGGATGAACTATGCACAACCATCATAAGTTTCTAAAAAAGCAAGACGCCGGGACCCATGGGCATCCTGGCTGAAGTTCATAAAAGATGTATTGACGTCCTAGGCCCTCATCTTATAGAGGTATATGATGAGGCCCATAGGCAACATAGATTACACTCCTCTATGAAAGTTCTCCATAATTACACTGCTGAAGCCTGACCAACCATAGATGTGATTCTTACAGATTGCTCTCTCTTATTAACTGTGATGCCAAAATACTAGCTAAACTCATTACTAACCACCCCAACACTGCAGATGCTAAACCTGGTAAGGCCAGATCAAGCAGGGTTTATACTGGGCTGGTCCATGTCCCACAACTTATGAACCCTATTTGCACTATTCACCAACATGAATTAGGGCATTGAAGCTGCTGCCATATTTCTGGTGCCTACCAAAGCATTTAATTCATTAGAGTATGGCTACCTCTTCTCGATCCTTGAACGCATGGGGATACCAACCCATTCACTACATGGATCAAACTGCTATACACAGCACCAGTGGCTCATCTCCAAATAAACAACTTTAAGTCCCAACCTTTTTTGATTGTCCGAAGAACTCGCCATGGTTGTTCCCTGTCCCTATCCTATTTGCTCTAGCTCGGGAGCCACTGCTACTGAGTTGACTCTGCATCACAAAACCAGGACATTAGCCTCAATCTAGTGATGAGAGGATATGTCAGATTCAGAACACTGGCAGGCATTAAGATAAACTGGACGAAATTCCAGATCTTTCCACTAACAAGCGCAACCAAACACTTTTGGCTAGATTACCCACTGGAATGGTGAGATGATACCATGAAGTATCTGGATATTCACAGTAACCAAGAACCACAAATAGTAAATTGGAGAAACTATGGGGTGCCACTGACCCAGATAACAGACCAAATCATAAGGTGCCTCCCACTTCCGATATCCCTGGGATTGTGCATCAGCCTCCTCAAAATGATAATCATGCCATATCTGCTGAATCTTTTCCTTAACATCCCATAACACCTCAGCAAAGTATTCTTCTGCCCATTCCGACACATGGTTTGGGCAGGAAAGGGGGCAAAAGTTGCATGGGACACACTTATATTGTTATATCACATTGAAGGCTTTGAAACGCCAGATCCTAAATTATATTACCTCAGCACATAGGCCCACTTTGCATACTACTGGCACCATCCTGTCCCGCGCATGCCACATGTGGCAACAGAATCGGACAGCGGCAGCCCAACCTGCGTCACCAAATTGGTGGAAATGCTGTGCACACAGCTTCAATATAAAACCACCACAGCTGCTTGAGCTATCAGGGCATGGTGAGGTCTATGTAAGAGAAGAGCATGTGACATCATGTACTCACACAAACTGCCATTGCATGACCACCTGCTGCTACCACCCGCACCAGAACCCAAGGCCCAGTCTAAAGTAGACTAATTAGCTGTCATGAGATGGGGCGACCTGTATCAAAATGGAACATTCCATATGCTGGGAGTCTTGTACGGGACGTCTCACTTGCATCCCCTAGGCTCATTCCTTTATTACAGACTGAGAAACCTGCAGACTGCTGAGCCCCGGGTACCCCTCTGAGCCAATATTTCTACCAGCAGTAGATACCTTACTTATCAACACTACCACTAAATACCTAGCCTCAAGACTTAATCGAGAGATGCTTGTGGCCCTGCCGCAGGCAGCACGCTCAGAAAGAAGACGATAGGAAAGTGAAAACTGTTTGGAAATCACCCAGAGAAACTGGAAATTCTTCTGTACCCAAACAAGCACTATAACTGCTAGCAGCAGATTGAGAATTATACATTTTATGTTCCTGACTAGAGCATATTATACCCCAAAACTCTGCAACACTTTGGACTACGGGCAAACTGTGAGTGCATGTACTGTTCCTGCATCTGACATGGGCGTGTCTGCAGGTGTTGGCCTATTGGAATGACATAGAAAACTCTTTAATGCAAATGCCAACATCTGATATCCCACTTGATCCCCAGAGTGGTTCTATTGGGCTGGTCTGAAAAAATCAACACAACCCAGAAGAAACATCCAGCCATTGCATTACTCCTGGCCAAGTGCCAGGTAGCCTGTTGATGGCGACGAGGTCGCTGCTGAAAGCTCAAACTTTGGATACAGGACTTGACCGATTGCGATAAGCAGCTTGAAATATATGCAGAACTCCTCCCCCAGGCCTCTAGGCCTAGAGACATATGGAGCCCATTCAGGTACTACCTTACTCAGCAATTAGAGAAACTAGTGGCACACAGGGGGCCCCTGATGAACCTCTTCCTCACACATCACTAAAGTGAGCACAAAAGTGACTAGGACTGTTACTATGTGCAAGGAGGCGGAAGGTGCGAGTGATATAATACTGGAGATTACTCCAACATAACCCAGCCCGTGAGCAGAAAGATCTACAAAAACCAGTGTACCTGGTGGAGGCCCATCCTGGCATTGAGCTCTTGATCAGAAGTCTACATGATATTGGACATTAAAACTCTATATAAATACCCCATATAGAATGTGTCTTCACGAAGAATTTATGATAGATTGGGATGTTGTTTTCTGAAATGATACAATATGAAACTGATAAAGATGTATTTTAAAAAAGAGAGTGAAGATGAAACAAGTTCATTCCAGGCCTTTGCCACAAGGTAGGAGAATGAGCGTGCACCTCACATAACCAGTCTCATCCTGAGAACTACAACCAAGGAAGACTGAGAAGAATGTAAAGCCAGAGTATAAAAACAGAGCCTCCAGTCAGATACCATGGATCAGTTCTGGACAAGGCACGATTAGCCATAACTAAAGATTTAAACAGGATTCTCTTTTTTACTGGTAGCCAATATAAAGCATGCAGATGGGGGTGACATAGTTGCCTGACGTGAAAACGTAGCAGCAGCATTCTAAATGGCCTGAAGTCTTATGATCAGATAATTGGGAACACCCAGATATAAAACATTGGCATAGTTCAGCCTAGATGTAATAAGAACATAAACCACCATCTTCGTAGAAGATTACAGAAGAAGAAATAGAATTATTCAGTGTTCTTAAGAGACCATTGTATCAAATCAAATCATTAACATTTATAAAGCGCGCTACTCACCCGTGCGGGTCTCAAGGCGCTAGGGGGGAAAGGGGGGGTTATCGCTGCTCGAACAGCCAAGTCTTTAGGAGTCTCCGGAAAGCGGAGTGGTCCTGGGTGGTCCTGAGGCTGGTGGGGAGGGAGTTCCAGGTCTTGGCCGCCAGGAAGGAGAAGGATCTCCCACCCGCCGTGGAGCGGCGGGTGCGAGGGACGGCAGCAAGTGCGAGGCCAGCGGAGCGGAGGGGGCGGGTGGGGACGTAGAAGCTGAGGCGTCTGTTGAGGTATTCCGGTCCCTTGTTGTGGAGGGCTTTGTGTGCGTGGGTGAGAAGACGGAAGGTGATCCTTTTGCTGACTGGGAGCCAATGCAGGTGTCTCAGGTGTGCGGAGATGTGGCTGTTGCGGGGTACGTCGAGGATGAGGCGGGCCGAGGCGTTTTGGATGCGTTGCAGGCGGTTTTGGAGTTTGGCGGTGGTCCCGGCGTAGAGGGTGTTGCCGTAGTCCAGGCGACTCGTGACAAGGGCGTGGGTCACGGTTTTTCTGGTGTCGGCGGGGATCCAGCGGAAGATCTTGCGGAGCATGCGGAGAGTGAGGAAGCAGGCGGAGGACACGGCGTTGACTTGCTTGGTCATGGTGAGAAGAGGGTCCAAGATGAAGCCGAGGTTGCGGGCGTGGTCTGCGGGGGTCGGTGCGGTGCCGAGGGCCGTGGGCCACCAGGAGTCGTCCCAGGCGGACGGGGTGTTGCCGAGGATGAGGACTTCCGTTTTTTCAGAGTTCAGCTTTAGGCGGCTGAGCCTCATCCAGTCTGCGACGTCCTTCATACCCTCTTGTAGGTTGGTCTTGGCGCTGGCGGGGTCCTTGGTGAGGGAGAGTACAAGTTGGGTGTCGTCGGCGTAGGAGGTGATGATGATGTCGTGTTTGCGTACGATGTCGGCGAGGGGGCTCATGTAGACATTGAAGAGTGTCGGGCTGAGCGATGAGCCTTGAGGTACGCCGCAGATGATCTTGGTGGGTTCTGAGCGAAACGGAGGGAGGTAAACTCTTTGGGAGCGGTTAGCGAGGAAGGAGGCGATCCAGTCCAGGGCCTGGCCTTGGATCCCGGTGGAGCGTAGGCGGGTGATTAGGGTGCGGTGACAGACGGTGTCAAAGGCAGCCGAGAGGTCGAGGAGAATGAGGGCGACTGTTTCACCGTTGTCCATCAGGGTTCTGATGTCGTCTGTGACTGAGATGAGGGCGGTTTCCGTGCTGTGGTTGGTTCGGAATCCGGTTTGTGAAGGGTCGAGCAGGTTGTTGTCTTCCAGGAAGGTGGTCAGCTGTTTGTTGACGGTCTTTTCTATTACCTTGGCTGGGAAAGGTAGAAGAGAGATGGGGCGGAAGTTTTTCAGGTCGCTTGGGTCAGCCGTAGGTTTCTTTAGTAGGGCGTTGACTTCAGCGTGCTTCCAGCATTCGGGGAAGGTAGCAGAAGAAAAAGAAGAGTTGATGACGGTCTGGAGGTGCGGGGCGATGATGTCGTCGGCTTTGTTAAAGATGAAGTGCGGGCAGGGGTCCGAAGGGGCGCCGGAGTGGATAGAGTTCATGATGGATTTGGTTTCTTCCGTGTTGATGTGGGTCCAGTTGTTGAGGGTGATGTCCGGGGAAGCGGGTTCAGTGGTGTATGGTTGGGTCTGGTGTCCGAAGCTGTCGTGGAGGTCGCTGATCTTGCGATGGAAGAAAGTGGCGAGGGATTCGCACAAATCCTGTGAGGGCGTGACGGCGTTGGCGCTGGCGCTGGGGTTGGAGAACTCTTTGACGATGCTGAAGAGTTCTCTGCTGTTGTGGCTGTTTTTGTCTAGTCTGTCGGTGAAAAAGTTCCTTTTGGCAGTGCGGATCAGGTGGTGGTGTTCGCGTGTAGCGTTCTTGAGGGCGGTCATGTTGTCAGCGGTGTGGTCCTTGCGCCAGGCCTTCTCAAGGGCACGACAAGTTTTCTTTGATTCTTTGAGGGTGTCAGAGAACCAGAGAGGTTTTTTGGTGTTGGTCTGTCGATGCGTGCGTTTGAGGGGAGCAAGGTTGTCAGCGCAGTTGGAGATCCAGTTTGTGAGGTTGAGAGCTGCGTCGTTGGGGTCGGTGGTGAGGGTGGGTTGGTTGGCGGCGAGAGCGGAGAAGAGTTGCTCTTCAGGGATCTTGTTCCACTGTCGATGAGGGATGGGTTGAGTGCGGAGGTGGGAGGTCTCGCATCGGAATGTGAAGTGGACGCAGCTGTGGTCGGTCCAGTGTAGGGCAGAGGTGTGGCTGAAGAAGACGTGTTTGCTGGCGGAGAAGATAGGGTCGAGCGTGTGTCCGGCGATGTGGGTGGCGGTGTTCACCAGTTGTTTGAGGCCGAGGTTGGCGAGGTTGTCGAGCAGGGTGGTGGTGTTGGGGTCGTTGTTTTGTTCCAGATGGAAGTTGAGGTCGCCTAGGAGGATGTAGTCCGGTGAGGCGAGGGCGTGCGGGGAGATGAAGTCGGCGATGGCGTCGCTGAAAGAGGCGCGAGGTCCGGGCGGACGGTAGACGAGGGATCCTGTGAGGGTGGTCCTTGGGTCGGTGCGAATCTGAAAATGCAGGTGTTCAGCGGCGAGGGGGGGGTCTTCGGTGGAGGTGGTGACGCTGATGGAGTCTTTGAAGATGATGGCGACACCTCCTCCTACTTGGTTGGTGCGGTCTTTTCTGGAGATCTTGTAGCCTTTGGGGATGGCGGTAGCGATGTCTGGAGCAGAGGAGGCGTTCATCCATGTCTCCGTGATGAAGGCGACGTCCGGGGCTGTGGAGTCCAGGAGGTCCCAAAGTTCAACGGCGTGCTTGTGGACGGAACGAGCGTTGATCAGGATGCACTTGAGGTGGTTGATGGCGCGTGGGCTTGTGGTCGTGGTAGTTGCGTGGTGGAAGATGAGTTTGCAGGAGTTGCAGGCGAAGGGTCCATGGGTGCGTTTGGGGTGAGCTAGGAAGCAGGTTTTGGAGCGCCCTGGGTTGAGGGCGTGGAGGGTGGTGGGGTCGTAGCGGATCAGCGGGGCTTGGGGGAGCTGGGGACCAGGGGTCGTGGCGCTGGGCGCGGGCCAGGCGCAGACGGGCGCAGACGGGCTTGCCTCTGGCGCGCCTCCGGCACGACAGCGGCGTGCCGGCTGCGCGCGCCCGCTGCGCATTCGCGCAGCGGCCGCCATAAGAGGTAGGAGGGGGGGGAGGGGTCAGCTGGGGGCGAATGGGAGCTGGGGGGCGGGGACAGCGCGAGGGAGGGGGGGGGACAGGTAGAGTGAGAGGAGCTGGGGGAGGGGGTTTAGGGTGGAGGAGGGTGAGTGTTAGGAGGTTTGGAGATTAGGGAGAGAGATAGGAGTAGGGTTGTGAAGATAGGGGAGGGGGGTTGTAGAGGTGGGTGAGGGAGAGAGGTAGAGTGAGAGGATAGGGAGATAGGTAGTAGAGGGGGTGGCGGGAGGGGGGGAGAGATAGAGAAATAGATAGAGAAAATAGATAGAGAAGTCGATAGATAGGGAAATAGATAGATAGACAGATAGGTAGGTAGGAGGAGGTGGAGAGTGGGGGAGTTAGATAGTGAGATAGGGAGCTAGAGAGATAGGAAGATAGGAGGAGTGAGGGAGGTAGATAGCGAACGGGTTAGCTAGGGGTGAGAGAGGGGGAGGCGAGTGAGGGAGGGGGATGAGGAAGGAGCAGGAGGGCAGGCTCGGGGGAAGAAGACGGAGGAGGTAGAAGAGCCGAAGACAGGAGAACAGAAGACAGAAGAACAGAAGACAGAAGAACAGAAGACCAGAAGACAGAAGAACAGAAGAGCAGAAGAACAGAGAAGAACACAGAAGAACACAGAAGAACACAGAAGAACACAGAAGAACCGAGAAGAAGAACACAGAAGCACCGAGAAGAACAGAGAAGAAGAACACAGAAGACCGGAAGAACACAGAAGAACAGAAGGGAAGAACAGAAGAACAGAAGAGAAGAACAGAAGAACACAGAAGAAGATTGCAGAGGGGGAGCGAGGAGGAAGAGACAGAGAGGAGGAAAAGAAGCAGGAGCAGGAGAGAAGGTGAGTGGCGTGGGGCAGGGCGAGGGGCTGGGAGGAGGGGGGTACTTACAGTTAGGTGGGTCTCAGGAACACAGGAACTCGGGAACTTGGAGGAGCTGCAGCGGCAGGGGGAGCGACCTACCCTTGGGTCAAGGGTCGCTACCACTGTCGCGCAGCGGCCGCCATAAGAGGTAGGAGATACCTGTGGTTAAAAGTATCAGAGATTGTCAAACCTCACTCCTAGATGTTTTACAACTGTTGACGGAGATGGCAGAGACAGTGCCTGATCTGGTCAACAATTGAGCCACCAGTTCTTATAGAAGGACCCACATAAAAGAATTCCCACCTTTTCCATATTACATAGAAGCCAGTTAAAGAATTCAGTGAGATGGGCCTTCAGGGGACGGCAATCGATGACACCCGCTTTTGCAAAAGAGAAAAGAAGCTGGATGTAATTTGCATAGCACACAACCTGAAAGCCAAAGGATTCTACCAAGACTGCTATATGGGCCATCAAAACATTGAAAAATGTAGGGATAAGGGAGGAGCCCTGAGGCATCCCAATTGAGAGAAACTTTGATTCATAAGAAAAAGGGGCCATCCAGACTGATTGACCATGATTTTCCAGAAAAGATTCTATCCAATCTAACACTAGACCATCAATTCCAAGATGTTCAATGTGTTGCAAGAGAAGCACATGCAGTATGGTATCTAACGCTGCATAGAGAACTAACAGAATCAACTCCGCCTTACCACCTTGATCAAGGGGTAATTTAATGCCTTCCGACACTTCAAGCAATGCTGCCTCTCTATTATGTCTATGGCTAGGAAATATGTACATACGTATGTAATATTTGTATAGCACAAACCTGGCCAAAAGCAGTGGAGCGCTGTACAGCGCCAAAGGAAAATATATAATAAACAAATGATTTGAGAGGTGGCTGTGTTGCACTGTTACTTCATCATGGTGTCGTTTTCTTTAAAGAAATGCATCTTCAACCTTTTCCTGAATTAGAGGAGGGTTGGTTGGTCCTGACTGATACTGGGATCCAACAGTTGTTCCAGATCCCAAGTGCATAAATAGAAAAGGGATTTTGCATTGCCAATTTATTTATTACACACGCTTGGTGTGCCGTGTGCCACTTGAGATGGTGAGCTTGTCAGCCAGAAAGGCAGGGAGCAGGTTGTAATGGCTTTGTAAATGCTGCAGCAGGTTTTGAATATGGTGCAGACATACAAGATAACCAGTGGAGCTTCATCAAGATGATGCTCCGGAGACAGACTGAAGCTCTTTAGTGACATGTCCAACTGTGACGGGCCGTTGCAAACAGCAACGGACCCGCCCGATATCTTTTCCCTGACTGACCCTGCCGTTCCCGACCCGGAAGGGGAAGATGTGTCGACCAATCCCCTACAACATCCGGGAGCCAAAGGGCAGAGCCAGCGGCTTCCGTGGTTAAATCCAGAGGCGGAGACAGAGAGGGGGAATTGCGTGGAAGGAAGCCTCACCGGGAGCCGAGGAGATGCCGCGGAGAGGACGACGAGGCACAGCACCCCGGAGAGACCCACCGGGAGCCGAGGAGACACCACTAACAACAGAGGAGCTGGAATACACCACGGGGATCCGAAGACCAGCACCAGCGGCGCGGGATGCACCCAGCAAGAATTCTGGCCACGCTTGGGGATAAGCGTGGCCTTTCCAGGTGCGTGGCAACACTAAGGGGCATATTTATACTCCGTTTGCGCCAAATATGCGTCAAAAATTTTGACGCACATTCAGCGCAAATGTTGCCCCATATTTAAACACTGACGCCCGAGCCGGCGCAAAGGAAAATTCCGCAATGTGCGTCAGTTTCTGGAAGCGGCACCCCGCCCTGCGTTAATGACATGCAGGGTAGGCGTTCCCGTCCAAAAACCGACGCACACAGCCGTGCGTCGTATTTATGCTTCCGGGCAAAAATTACTCCCGGCCGGTAGGCGGAGCTAAAAAAAATGACGCAAAGCACGAATAGCATTCAAATTTAACACCTGGGTCAGGGCAGGCGTTAAAATGGGGCAAACACACCTGTATTTAATCAGAACACACAGAACAAACAGCAGAGCAGCAGAGCAGCAACAGGGAGACATGGAGGTGATTTTGATTCAGCGTGCACGTAGACGCAGAGCCCTGCAGCAACAACAGCAGCTACAACAACAACAGCAGGGACCCCAAAGGCAGCGCAGAAGGCAGGAGAGGATATTCCGCCCAAGAACAACCCTGCATGGCCTCAGGGAACGGAACATCATCCAGAGGTACCGGTTGAACTGGCAGGCCATTCCAGCTGCCCGAGAAATATTGAACAGCAGTTGGCCCCCACTTTAGTGACTCCCCGCACTATCCCAACAGAAACAAAGCTGCTTGCCGTACTTCACCTGCTGGCAAGTGGCTCGTTTCAGACAACTGGTGCCCTGGTTGGTGGAATATCCCAACCATCATTCTCTGCATTCCTGCCAAAAGTACTGGATGCCATCATTCGACTGACACCCCTCCACATCTGCTTCCCTAACACACTGCAGAAGCAGCAGGAAACTAAACAGGGGTTCTACACCATCAGTGGCTTCCCGCACGTCCTTGGTGCAATCGACTGCACACACGTACGCCTTGTGCCACCTGCTGCGACTGAACACCTCTACCGCAACAGGAAGCACACACATTCCATCAACGTGCAGGCCATAGTCGATCACCAAGGATTGATCAGCAACATTGTGGCTAAATATCCTGGGAGTGTACATGACGGATTCATCTTCCGTCACTCTACCATCAACCAACACTTCCAGGATGGACGGTATGGCAATGGACTACTTGTTGGTAAGGACAAAAATTCTACTTATATACAAACTGCACAGCAAACCTCTAGGACAAACAACACATACACCACAATAGCAACACCTAGACAGGAACACACTGAGGTACCCACATCACTAGCCATGTTTCAGAAGTCACCATTGAACCTGTCACACATTTGATTTTACTCCACAGCTTAATGTGAAGACATTAATGAGTGTGGTTGCCTAAATGTCACCTTGCAAATTGGAAGTCTCACAATAACCTGTACACTAATACATTGCATAAGTTTTAAGGGATGGGATGGCCTGGGTACTTTCACATGAACGTGTTAACTACACTTTCATGTTTCAACTCTGCATGGAACTATCATCTCACCCCCAGTGAAGACACACGGACACCTGTATGACAAGTCACAATGCTAGGGAGGGCACACTGTACTGAAAAAACAAATACATACTGCTGTCAAACGGTTAGCCAACAAACACTTGCTCAGCCAAGGAAAAAAAATCAATGCAAAAGTTTTCATAGGTTGTCACATTAGTACACAAAAGAGTCACAGACAACACAAGACAACTACTGCCATCAAAGATCTGTACAACAGTGCCTCCTACATCTAATTGATCCCATTCTGTGTTTTTCTTTCAGCTGATCAGGGGTATGGCATCCAGCCTTGGCTAATGACACCATTTGGGAACCCAAATACTGCTGCAGAGCGGGCATACAATGACGCCCACAAGAGGACACGCAGCATTGTGGAGCGGACCTTTGGGATCCTAAAGTCAAGGTTCCGCTGCCTTGACATAACTGGCGGTAGCCTACTCTATTCCCCAGAGATGGTCTGTAAGATCATACTCACTTGTGCCATATTGCACAATATTTGTGTAAAAAGGAACATTCCCCTCCTTGAACCGGACCCAGACATGCCTGAGGATGACGAAGAGGAGGATGCTGCCCTGCAACAGGAGGGGGAACAACCTAACACGGCAGCAGGAGTGCGTAGGCGGCAACAGCTTGTCAATAATTTTTTTTCTTAATTTCTTATAACAACTCGTATTGCACAATTGTAAATAAACACAGATAACAAACACCACGTCATGCTTTGGCCTATTCATTTCTGACCACCTTTAGTTTGAAATTGCTAAAGAAGAATGTCGTCTCATTGAGCAAGAATGCTATACCAATCATCACACCAAAAATAAACATCACAAATGTATGCACAGAGGGTAGGATGTGACATGATACATTACCATACACAGAGGCCAACAGGAGTACAAATGTGGCAATTATACATGCCTGATCCAGACACCTGAGACAGTCTCGCACCCAGCCCAAAAATTTAGATCTTTTGAAAGTCTCATCACACATGTTCAGAGACATGGTGGGACCATCCATGTGTACGTGACCATGTAATCAATAGCTTCTCTCAAGTGTGTGATATGAGCAATACCCAATTGGAACAACATTAGCTGCCACTAACTCATGAGGAGACCTTGAAGTTACAGTGACAACATACACCCAGACAGGTGATAGTGGATCCACATTCCCACACACATGTACACATATGTCATCCAATCAACCAAATATTTGAAAGCAGCCCATCACAGTAGTGTCCCAGTTTGAACCTAGCAGGAAGAATATAACATGCCACTAAACCAGGTAATGCTGAAAGGGCCACAGACATCAACTAAATATTTGTCATCAGCACATGAGGAACGCTGAGATTTTGCAAACATAGTCATTGGAAAATGGTATGCCAGATTGCTCCAACTCATCAATAGTGCAAACGTCAAATGGGCTAATGAGATGAATGAATGATTAACAGTGATTCATACCATATGGCCTTACATTAGCCTGCTGCTGCAGGTTTTGCATAACAGAACAAATAAAAGCCATGGATACATTAGCTAATCTGGATGGGGAAATCCTAGGGTGCTGGGGGCCTAAGTCCACCTCTACCGCCCCACAAATATACAAGAATCTTGTGCTTGTGAACTAAACACATGCATAAGGCACATGTGTGGGCTACATGTCAAAAGTAAGTGACTATTGCACTCCCTGTTCGGACTATAGATAAAAGCATCACCATCATAATTGTGGACACATTTTGGAGAAGGAATACATCATGGTATCCCATCCATCATTCCAAAATAGCCATCAGCAATTACCCAAAATATGTGGACAAACATGGTTAATACATTATTTAACGTATCATAAATATTACAGTGTGAATGCCTTCTATACATACAACAACGGACATGTGTCATAGCTAACCACAAATGTGTATCACATATCACCGTTTGGCCATGACAAATCACCTTCCCCAAGTTTAAAAAATGAAAACATAATTTAAAAATTGCTCAAATATCTACACATACAGCATGGGCAACATAAATTTTTCACGTACAGGAGTGCACAGAATGCAGAGTCAAATATAAATTTTCATAAATGTTTCTCATATTTAGCTATGTAATTAAACTTTTCATATCATATTTTTTGACTCTGCATAATGTGCACTCCTGTACGTGGAAAAATGATGACGCCCATGATGTATGCGTGGAAAATATGACGCAACATGGACAATATGTTGGACATCTCATGTACCTTATTAAATTATTAATTCTCATATCATATTTTTTGACTCTGCATTATGTGCACTCCTGTACGTGGAAAAATTATGACGCCCATGATGTATGCGTGGAAAATATGACGCAACATGGACAATATGTTGGACATCTCATGTACCTTATTAAATTATTAATTTTCATATCATATTTTTTGACTCTGCATTATGTGCACTCCTGTACGTGGAAAAATTATGACGCCCATGATGTATGCGTGGAAAATATGACGCAACATGGACAATATGTTGGACATCTCATGTACCTTATTAAATTATTAATTTTCATGTCATATTTTTTGACTCTGCATTATGTGCACTCCTGTACGTGGAAAAATTATGACGCCCATGATGTATGCGTGGAAAATATGACGCAACATGGACAATATGTTGGACATCTCATGTACCTTATTAAATTATTAATTTTCATATCATATTTTTTGACTCAGCATCATGTGCAATGTTATGCGTCATAAAAAAATGACGCACATTGTGTATGTGTGAAAATATGACGCATAACGGGAAAATAAAAACGGCGGCCATTTTATGCAGGAAGTGATGTAATAGGATATCCTGTTTACTAAATCTGTACTGGGAGTTAACTTTCACTTTCACTTTGCAGTCTCAGATTTATCTAGACTGTGTGGTTGTGTGAAAGGTGTTGTCCTGTGTTTAACTGCTTTTGTGTCCTGTGTACCTTGTATTTTGTCTTTTTGTGATCCTAGTCTTGTTGCATATTATTGTCTCAGTCTGTTTAGTCTAGTTTTGTCTAATCCTGTTTTTGTTTGTATTGTCTGTGGGAGTCTGTTCTGGGTAGCATAATTTTGGGGTTAGTTGGGCTATTTTTCTCTTTTTTCTTTTTCCTTCACAACTCTACCTTTCCCCATTTCCCACTTTTACTTTATTATTTCATTTGTCTAATTTTTTCAGTAAATATGTCAGGTAGGCCTCGCCTTTCCAGGATGGGTGAGGATGAATTGGGGGGATTCATTTGGCTAGTTTGCCATTTCCTCCCACTGATGCTGGAGGCTGGGGGCCGTGTGATACAGGGGTATCACACGGAGGCAAGGAAAGTCCGGTGGGGGAAGGTGCGCCATCACCTGGTCCGGGTGTATGGGAGCATGCGGAATGTCCATCAATTAAAGCACCGCTGGGCAGATCTGATATCCAGGGAACAGGACCTGCTGGACCACCTTGGACTCAGGATTGGTGGCCATGTTGGTGAGTACAAATCAATTATATGGGAATAATAGAAATCTGTGTGGGGACATGTGATGATAGTTACCCAATCTGCTAGATAAGTAGCTGACTGTGTGTAATGCTAGGGAAACCTAGGCCCATGTTTATACATTTCTATCCCCGATTTAGCGCCACATTTTCACGCAAAAACGGCGCCATCTTACAAAATATATTTGTATTTTGCTAGCTTGCCCCATCTCTGCGTCAAAAAATGATGCAAATGCTGCACTACAAAAGTATAATTATGTGCCCTAATGTGTATTTGTTGCACAATGTGTAGTAAGACCAATGCTAGCAGTCAGATGGCTCATGTTTTCAACACATACCAGATGCCAGTAGCTGTATGTAATGTAGTGTTGCATTTGTGTCAGACAAGCGACACGTTAATGCCTCTATTTGTACTCTACAGGTCATATTGGCCAGTGAGTAAGTCATGTAGAAACAACATACCTACATATGTTGACGCCATAGCTAGACAGAAAATTTGTAACCCATGATGATGCTATAAATGTGTGTTGCCTTCACGTCACATGAAGTTAGATATGTTGGCCACACATATGTCACAGGTGTGTCTGGTTGCTGTGTGTTGAACATGTCCACCTAGCCTGTTTGATTGTGAGGGGTCATGCAGTCCTCAAGTAACCAGCTTTTGGATCTCTCTCTGGGATGCACATGCTGAGATATATGGAAGACATTATTGTTGGGGCATACTAATGGAGGGGTATCTTTGACAACACCTGACTGTCCTGGCCACTGCATGTGTGTAGTAGGGTGAGTAACTGTAGCAGGAGACTCATCCAATGTTAATGTTGAATACAAATTCATCCATGCAGTATGAGCATGTGGGAAAGTGTATCATTACCATGTCATATTCACACAGTGTCATTGTAACTGCAATTATTTGTCACTGCACCCAGTCTGAGTATATTCTTCCTTTCATGCTTTACAGGTGGACCAGCCCCGTACACCGTGGGAGAGGTGGCACATTTTGAGGACCCAGATACCTACAGTGAGTGTGGCCTGAGTGCTATTTTTATTGTTTGCTAGTGATGCATGATGGACTACTGTGTGTTCAACAGAATTCATGATTTGATGCGCTGGCCGTTCATTGGCATTGTTGCTTTAGTGGGATATCAAATAGCACTTCTGTTTCCGTAAACCAATACCTAGCCATCTTTCAGATTTAGGGTCTGTAGGTCATTCCAGTTGGGCCGCAATGGGGAATGGGATGAGTCATTTGGAATACACTGGTCAATGTAAGACTTGGTCGGGGACTTGGCATGAACTGAGTCTGCATATCAGACTGACATTCTCCCATATAGCTTTGGCAAATGGCTTTGATGAAAAGTGCATCTTCCTAGTTGAGGATGGACTGTGTACACTGTAGGTTGGATCTTCCGGGGGCATGTACTGCCACAAGGTGAACTTGAAGTGTGTGTGACTTGAGTGCAATGGCCTAGGTGTTCTGTCGACTCATGATAATGGGTGTTCTTGCTCCTCTGTGTGTGTTGTAAAACATGCCTCACTGATAGTATGTGATGTTGGCCTAAGTCATGGCATTTTGACATGTGTGGACCTTGGATGTGACAATGTTAGGCTGACTCCAACGTGTTGCTAACCCTTCATAGGTGTTGTGTGTGAAGGCACATACTTGTTGAACTATCTATACACTCCTGGGTGTGCATTGAACATGGGATTGTTGGTTGTTATTTCCACACCACCCTCAAAGACTGCCATGTTAATGTGAAACAGGGTACCTAGGACTGTAGCAACCAGTATGTTACACGTACTTGCGACCTTTTGCGACTTGATTTAGAACCTAGGGCCAGATGTAGCAAACTGTTTACAAGTTGCAAATGTCATAAATTGCCCTTTGTGATTTGCAAACGTCTGTTTGCTATTCAGAAATGTATTTTGTGATTCTGAACATACTTGCAAAATGCTTTTCCAAATCGCAAATAGGAAGGTGTTTTCCCCTCCTATTTGCGACTCGCAGTGGTATGCAATTCCATTTGCAACCGAGTACGTGGTCGCAAAGGGAGTCGCAGTTATCATCCACTTGAAGTGGATGGTAACCCACTTGCTAACTGGAATGGGTCCTGATAGGAACTCTTCCCCTTTGTGAGTTGACCAAAATCATCATGTACAAAACAGCCAGTGGTCCAAGGGACCACTAACTGCCCTGAAATAATCCAAGATTGAAGATTTTTTTTTTTTTTCTAAGTGCAGCTCGTTTTCCTTTCAGGTAAACGGCCTACACTTGGGGAAAAATAACCTGCTTTATTTAAAAGCAGTCACGGCCATGGAGGTCTGCTGTTCCCAGCAGGCCTCCATCCCCGTGAGTGCCCATAGTTGCTAAAGGGGCGCAACTTGGAACCCACCTCATTGATGTAAATGAGGTGGGTCTTAGCGACCCCATAGCGACTCGCAGACGGTGTCGGAGACACCGTTCTGCATTGCAAATTGCTAGTCGCAATTTTCCATCTTCCTACATCTGGCCCCTAGTGTACACATTCGGTTATGGCCCATGGGTTCAATATTAGCACACAACTAATTACAAATGGCATTGAGTGAGGATTGTGATAGTTATCACATAGAGTGACATATATAGTGAAGTCAGTATGCGGAAGAGGTGCAGCCATAACGTCAGATGCCTTAGGTATAATTTGGATGAGTAGTTTAGGGTGATGTCATCCATCACGTAGAGACATGGATATGTTAGGTGTGAGATGGCCTTATGTATGCATGCTTCACATGTCCTTCCTCTGAGCCTTTCAGTGAACTATGTTGTGACAATTGCTGCAACCAATACATTTCTAGTAATGTACAAATAACCCATTGTGCTATTCCACCCAATGCAATTCCAAAGGTAAATATTTGCCTTTTCTCTTCACAGCTGCAAACATGAGTGCCGCAGATCGCAACCATTTTGAGAGGCGTGCCATGAGATACAGGCACATCCTGCAAGTGCAGTGTGGGTACCGGAGGATGGCCCGCAAATATCATTCGGATCGGGCCTCCGGGGCGTGGTGGGCCACACCACAGGCTCCCCCTACATTGCCACCAACAGCCACCAACACCACATCCACCAGGTCTCCCCAAGTGGCCCCAGCAACGTCGGGAACAATAGACCCTGGCTCTTCCTCCAGACCTGGACCCAGTCGTGTTGTGATACCAAGTCAGTCCAGTGGGCAACCAACTCCTGCCACAACCTCAACCTCCGCCGGCACACAAACAACCTCAGACCCTCCTGTTGACCCAGCTGCCTTCCTGGCATTAACAAGAAAAATGGACAAGCTCGTCAAGAAGGTGGACAACCTGAGGGAGGATATGGGCTATATTAAAAAGCGGGTCCGCTCCATCAGGCGGACACTACGGAGGGCGAACCTGTAGGACGTTTGCCCTGTAGAACTTTTACCCCTCCCCTCTCTCCTCTTTCCTATTTTCTACTGTTAGTTGGGTTTTGGGGATTAGTATTAGGTAAGTATAGGTATTTAGCTTAGTTAGTGTTAGGGAAGAGGGTGGGGGGTCCTTATTCTTTCTATCTTTATTTTTTGTGTGGGTGGGTGGGTGGGGGGCAATGTTGGGATTCCTGTTAAAAATAAAAAAATAAACAAAAAAAATATACAAAAAACTTTCAAAAAATTACAAAAAAATATATGTTTGTTTAGGATAGTATAGTATGTGTGTAGTTTAGTAAGTGTTGTCCTGCATGTGTCCTGTCTCATAATGGTGGATGGGGGGTTGATGTTTAGATCGTTTCGTTACATGTGTAGAGTCAGTTTAGCTTAGGTTAGTTAGGGACAGTTGTGGGTTAGTAGTAGTCAGGTTAGATTAGTGTAGGTTTACCTTTCCCTTAGTTGCCTCTTGTGTTACTCAATATAAATAAATATATAGTTAACCCTTTACATGATGCGTTAGGTGCTACTTTATCATGGCCTTGACATCAGTGTAGCTGAATGTTTTAGTATGACATTTGTGTCCTATGCTCGCCATCCCCAGGAAATTGAGGTTTAACATGCCAGCTACCCATGTGCTAATTTGGTAAGTATCCACCATTTGGGAGACCCACCATTGGTAGTGTGCATTGATCACCAAGGTTTTGTGTTGGTATGTATCCTACTTCACAAAGAGTGCTTCCAGACTTGTTATTGTGGGTAAATTGAGAGGTCGGACAGCAGTGTGAAGTTCAGGGAGATCTTTGTAGATGAGGAGTTGTTCACACTCTTGTCTTGTTGCTTTCATTGCTGACCTACATCATGTGTGTACTGATTCTGCATGACTTTCCTTCATGGAAGTATACTCCGTAAGGGTGATTGATGCAGTGTAATTTGATAATGTTTCCTTACATTTTGCAGCATTATTTCTTATTTTAGTATTGCATGGTGCCTACATTTCTCAGCCACCATTAGTTGTCTAGAATAGCTATAGATGGTGCATCATTCTGTCCAACACAGCATGATTGTGTGTGATTAGTCCCTTCATCAGTTATTTACACCAAGATGGTAAGGCTATGATGCAATCCTGGCCACTGCACAGATGTTTCAGAATACATGAAATCAGGACAGTGGTATTGAGAATCAACATGGTTGCCACACAGGCACTTTGGAGTTAGGTACTGCACAGTTGAAGTGTGAAATAACACAGAGACATAATAGGTGTGCAAGTGCTATTTATTTATAGGTGCTGTAGTGCAAAATGTCCATTCACCATGTTTGCTGAGTCCGTTCTGGTGCATTCTTACATGGTGATCCTACAGAAGGGGTGTGGATGATGCTCCTGACATGCTGGGGTGATGTCACAGACAGTGCAGAGGGACAGGAATTGGCAAATAGTAGGAGAGAGACATTCACTGGCAATGGGGACAAGTCATACAGTGGATTGCAGAACAGTCATTGAGTGTAGTTGTAGTGAGACTGGCATTTGACAAAACATAGGACCTTGGTCAAAGTAGGCCATGGTGCAGGGACTAGTGCTTCCGGGTACTCTTCCGTGTGAATGTTATCTGTTCCATGTCTTCTTCTTCTGATGTGTGTGTTGCCTGGTTTGTCCTTGTTGTTGTTGGTTGTGAAGGGGCAACACACACCTCAGTGTTAGAAGACATGGAGGCAGACATCCCGGGGGCTGCTCCCTGTGGAGTTATGAAGGGCAGTACTGCAGCAAGGAGGGCCTGCTGGTTTTTCAGAATGGCAGCCACATCATGATGGTAGGCAGCCAGGTCGGCCCTGAGGGTTTCTATGTTGCATTCGTGCACACGTTGACTGGATTGCAGTTGTAGTTGTTGTGTCAACTGGATGACAGCTGTGTAGATTTCCTTCTGTGTTTTGCAAGTTCCTGCAAGAGAGATGTCCGGGTTTGCATAGCAGCTGCCTGATCCTCAGAAGACATCATGCACGAACGCACCCCCTCAAGGCTGGCTGCCATAGTTTGCATCCCCACCCGCACCTCCTTGGCCAGCTCCCGCTGTACCCCAACGACGGTTCTTTCGAAGCTGGTGCCAGTGTCGTCAGAGTCCTCAGCTGTGTTGGAGCTGGCAGGTCTTACAATTGGGGTGGCGGGTGGTTCTCCTGTGGTGGCTGCTTCTTCTGTGCTCCTCCTTGTGACTGAAGGTGGGGTTTGGAGGCTTTCAAGGACCATTTGGATGGTCTCCTGTGGAATGTTTATGGGCTCGTCATCCATGTCATCAGGGAAATCAGGGACAGGCATATCGTCAGGAGATCCATGTTCCTCTGCAATGAAACAGGGTACAATTAGTGTGTCTGTGTTGTGACAATTTTGCACTAAGATACAAGCCTTTGGATGCCTTAACTTTGTGCTCTGTTTTTTTTTTTGGTATCTGCTGTCCTTCATATGGGCATTGTTGTAGGCCTATGGCCCACCTGTGTGTCACATGTATGATATGGAGCTATCAGACTTGTCTGCCTGATCGCCTCTAGGTGTTGCTTTGTCAAAATTTAGGAATGGGCATGTTTTTGTCCTACTCCTCCCTCCGTGTTTAACTATTCTTATGGAGGGACATTTTGTTGGGTGGGCTCTCATTATCCTACATGAGATTACTGGCTTTCCAGGCAGCAGGATAGCTAATGGTGTGGGGGACTAAGTCTGACACATTTGTAATTAACTCTGTCACCCTGATTCTTTCTTTTTGCTCTGGCTAACTAGCAGTGCCTCTGGTCTCCCACAGCAAAGGAATGTTTAGACATCCGAGCGCATGACATCTTTGGAACTTCTCAGGGAAGTCGTGGTCACTCAGATCCTACACAATTCTCTTCTTTTCCAGTATGTTCTCATACACAAATGACAAAGACAGTACTTGTTTAATATGATGATTTCATTGTACAACTGACTTGTACATATTTAGGTGTGAGCCACAATAACCCAAACAATACAAACTGTTAGAATTGGAATAGTCAGCAGGAAAGTAAAACATTTGTACAAAGCTATCATGCAGCCTAACTGTTTCTACTATCCCTCTGCTTGTTCTATTATAGCACAGCATGTTAAGCTTGGAGCTTGCCTGTCTGAATCACTGGGGAGACATCATCCCTCATATCAGAGCAATGGCCTGTGATCTGGTTCTGCATCTGCAGCAAGGCAGGCAGCGTCTTGTTGTGGTTCTCTGTTTGGAAACTCCCTCTTGCGTGTCTTGGGACAAGGAAGTGATTTTATGAGTCATATGTCATCGTGATGACAAAGTGTCCCTATGCAGGAATGCCAAATCTTAACCCCTATCACGTCTATCGGCAATGTACCAGACTGTATCCTTGACTGGGACACAGAGTGAATATGTTCTGGCAAACTCCAGTGCAGAAGTAGGCAAAACAGTGTGATTTGACTAATTAACAACACCGTAGGACTGGCTATTTGCTAAATTAACTGATAGGAAGGCCAATAAAAAGCATTTAGTGCAAAGTGCTCTGAGGCTCTTAGATGTGAGCAAATGAGTAAAAGTACATTCAGGGCAAGGTGCACAAAGGCCTAAAGCCTGAAGCTAATGCGCAAAGTATACGTTACACTTACAACCCTACACTTTGACTGGCTGTGGGTGTTGTGAATGCCCTGGCAGCACACTTGCCTCTCAGGACCTGCCCCAAACACTTTTTATTCACATTGCCCGAAATGTACATGTGACGTGGCATATCCTATGCATGTCAATGTTAGGATGTGGTATGGATGTAAACATTGTTGATGTTTGAAGATGATGTTGGGTCATGCGTGTTTAATTGGATTGGTGTGTTTATCGTATGAAGGTTCTATTTGGTTGTCAGACTGTGCAGGTGTGTTTGAGTGACCAGTTGCCTGTGTCCCCTCCTCAATGTTGTTGTCTGAGCAGTATGACATTAGTGATGTAGCCTTGTTAGCCAGGCACGTGAGAGACCCTGACGTATGCAGCATGTGTGTGTCCTTAGTGCTGTGTGGCTCCTATTGCTGTTTACTTTGCCTTATGTATGCGTCAAGTATGGACATTCGGCATTTGAGTGTACTGGTGCCTTTGTATTATTTCTATGAATAGTTGCAGATGTCATCCTCACCCCCTAATTTAGGTATGTATGTTCCATGGGGAGGTTCCTGCCATTTGGTACTATAGCTGCACAGAGATGAGAGGTGTTCTTGTCAACTGTTGTGGCAGTTACATTGCAGTTGTTGTTTTGGCTACTGCATTACTGATAGGGACATAGTTAATGTAGGATAGATTTTGCAAGACAAGTGCCTGGATGTGAGTTTGATGTAGTGGCCTTCCCACCTGTCGCTGCTTTCCCTTGGCTCTATTGTTGTACTTACAGGATGGCCCCATGGGACTGTTGTTGGTGCTGTATTTTGTCGTGCCCCAGATTCAGTCTGTGCTGGCCATGCCCCCCTGCCGTGCCCCTTTACCCATGCCACTTCATATATGTGCTGACTTACATGCATTGTGTAGTAGGTATACCCCCCCCCTGCTTACAGTCCCCATTATTGCAATTTAATTCCCCATGCTACTTACCCTGCATGTGCGTTGTCTCGTGGTAGTCTGCGCTGTCCTGTCCTTGAATCCCTGTGACGATCTCCTCCGGGATGACGGCTGCGACCATCTCCTCCATGTGGTCCAGGGCCTACTGTTGTCCTGGACTCCCCCCTCCAGTCTGCATTGCTGCCTTCCTGTTCCTGGCCATTTTTTCTTTTGTCCTACGTTTGCAGTCATGCCAGCGTTTCTTACACTCGGTGACTGTTCTGCGTTCTTCAGCCACACTGTTGATCTTGTCCACAATTTGTTTCCATATGGCCTCTCTCCTACTGAGTGGCAATTTAGAGGTGATGAACAATTGGTGCTGGTGTTCCCTCACCTCTTTCACCAGGATTTCCTGCTCCTCTGCACTGAAGCAACACTTTCTTTTTTTTCTAAAAATTTCCTGGTTCCGGTATGGATCCTCCTGGCTGGTTCCTGGTCTGCTGTCATCCTCCTGGGGTCTGTACTGGCTTCTGGGATCCATTTTGGCTCTCCTCTGCTGAAAGGGCAGTTTTCGCGCTAATATCTGACGCAATAGCATCAAGAAAAACAAAGCTTTCCGGTTTGTGCTGTCGTAAATCGACCCACAGTGATTTGCGTCGCGTTAACGTTGGTTTCCTTTACGACGTAACGCTGCTGTGTGCGTCACGAAATAATGACTCCCACCTGTTGGTTGCTCCGCCGTACGTCACAGTATAAATTTTACGCCCGCACGGCGCATCGAAATGGCGTTAGCCGGCGCTAATTTTTTTGACGCAAAACTGCGTTAGCGCAGTTTTGCGTCAAAAAGTATAAATATGGCCCTAAGTAGGGGAAAATAAGGGGTGGACGGGAGGGGACTGTAGGAGGCTGGACTGGCTTGTAGTGGGTACCAAGAGGTACTTACACCTTGCACCAGGCCCAGGTATCCCTTATTAGTGTAGAGGGGTGTCTAGCAGCTTAGGCTGATAGAAAAGGTAGCTTAGCAGAGCAGCTTAGGCTGAACTAGGAGACGAGTGAAGCTCCTACAGTACCACTAGTGTCATATGCACAATATCATAAGAAAACACAATACACAGATATACTAAAAATAAAGGTACTTTATTTTTATGACAATATGCCAAAGTATCTCAGTGAGTACCCTCAGTATGAGGATAGCAAATATACACAAGATATATGTACACAATACCAAAATATGCAGTAATAGCAATAGAAAACAGTGCAAACAATGTATAGTCACAATAGAATGCCATGGGGGCACATAGGGGCAACACAAACCATATACTCTAGAAGTGGAATGCGTACCACAAATGAACCCCAAACCTATGTGACCTTGTAGAGGGTTGCTGGGACTGTAAGAAAACAGTGAGGGTTAGAAAAATAGCCCACCCCAAGACCCTGAAAAGTGGGTGCAAAGTGCACCTAAGTTCCCCAAAGAGCACAGAAGTCGTGATAGGGGAATTCTGCAAGGAAGACCAACACCAGCAATGCAACAACGATGGATTTCCTGATGAGAGTACCTGTGGAACAAGGGGACCAAGTCCAAGAGTCACGATCAAGTCGGGAGTGGGCAGATGCCCTGGAAATGCCAGCTGTGGGTGCAAAGAAGCTGCCACCGGATGGTAGAAGATGTGGATTCTGCAAGAACGACAAGGGCTAGAAACTTCCCCTTTGGAGGATGGATGTCCCACGTCGTGAAGAGTCGTGAAGAGGTGTTTCCGTGCAGGAAGACCGCAAACAAGCCTTGCTAGCTGCAAGGGTCGCGGTTAGGGTTTTTGGATGCTGCTGTGGCCCAGGAGGGACCAGGATGTCGCCAATTGCGTGAGGAGACAGAGGGGGCGTCCAGCAAGACAAAGAGCCCACTCAGAAGCAAGCAGCACCCGCAGAAGTGCCGGAACAGGCACTACGAAGTGGAGTGAACCGGAGCTCATCCGAAGTCACAAAGGAGGGTCCCACAACGCCGGAGGACAACTCAGGAGGTTGTGCACTGCAGGTTAGAGTGCCGGGGACCCAGGCTTGGCTGTGCACAAAGGAAATCCTGGAAGAGTGCACAGGAGCCGGAGTAGCTGCAAAAAACGTGGTTCCCAGCAATGCAGTCTAGCGTGGGGAGGCAAGGACTTACCTCCACCAAACTTGGACTGAAGAGTCACTGGACTGTGGGAGTCACTTGGATAGAGTTGCTGAGTTCAAGGGACCTCGCTCGTCGTGCTGAGAGGAGACCCAGAGGACCGGTGATGCAGTTCTTTGGTGCCTGCGGTTGCAGGGGGAAAATTCCGTCGACCCACAGGAGATTTCTTTGGAGCTTCTAGTGCAGAGAGGAGGCAGACTACCCCCACAGCATGCACCACCAGGAAAACAGTCGAGAAGGTGGCCGCATCAGCGTTACAAGGTCGCAGTAGTCGTCTTTGCTACTTTTTTGCAGTTTTGCAGGCTTCCAGAGCAGTCAGCGGTCGATTCCTTGGCAGAAGGTGAAGAGAGAGATGCAGAGGAACTCTGATGAGCTCTTGCATTCGTTATCTAAGGAATTCCCCAAAGCAGAGACCCTAAATAGCCAGAAAAGGAGGTTTGGCTACTTAGGAGAGAGGATAGGCTAGCAACACCTGGAGGAGCCTCTCAGAAGGAGTCTCTGACGTCACCTGCTGGCACTGGCCTATCAGAGCAGTCCAGTGTGCCAGCAGCACCTCTGTTTCCAAGATGGCAGAGGTCTGGAGCACACTGGAGGAGCTCTGGGCACCTCCCAGGGGAGGTGCAGGTCAGGGGAGTGGTCACTCCCCTTTCCTTTGTCCAGTTTCACGCCAGAGCAGGGCTGGGGGATCCCTGAACCGGTGTAGACTGGCTTATGAAGAGATGGGCACCATCTGTGCCCATCAAAGCATTTCCAGAGGCTGGGGGAGGCTACTGACACCTTTTTCCAAAGGGAGAGGGTGTAACACCCTCTCTCTGAGGAAGTCCTTTGTTCTGCCTTCCTGGGCCAAGCCTGGCTGGACCCCAGGAGGGCAGAAACCTGTCTGAGGGGTTGGCAGCAGCAGCAGCTGCAGTGAAACCCCGGGAAAGGTAGTTTGGCAGTACCCGGGTCTGTGCTAGAGACTCGGGGGATCATGGAATTGTCTCCCCAATGCCAGAATGGCATTGGGGTGGCAATTCCATGATCTTAGACATGTTACATGGCCATGTTCGGAGTTACCATTGTGACACTATACATATGTCGTGACATATGCATAGTGCACGCGTGTAATGGTGTCCCCGCACTCACAAAGTCCGGGGAATTTGCCCTGAACAATGTGGGAGCACCTTGGCTAGTGCCAGGGTGCCCACACACTAAGTAACTTAGAACCCAACCTTTACCAGTTAAAGGTTAGACATATAGGTGACTTATAATTTACTTAAGTGCAGTGGTAAATGGCTGTGAAATAACGTGGACGTTATTTCACTTAGGCTGCAAGGGCAGGCCTGTGTAAGAATTGTCAGAGCTCCCTATGTGTGGCAAAAGAAATGCTGCAGCCCATAGGGATCACCTGGAACCCCAATACCCTGGGTACCTCAGTACCATATACTAGGGAATTATAAGGGTGTTCCAGTATGCCAATGTAAATTGGTGAAATTGGTCACTAGCCTGTTAGTAACAATTTGGAAAGAAATGAGAGAGCATAACCACTGAGGTTCTGGATAGCAGAGCCTCAGTGAGACAGTTAGTCATAACACAGGTAACACATACAGGGCACACTTATGAGCACTGGGTCCCTGGCTGGCAGGGTCCCAGGGACACAGACAACTAAAACAACATATATACAGTGAAATATGGGGGTAACATGCCAGGCAAGATGGTACTTTCCTACAGGGACTACAAAAACTACAGCATTTGTTTGTTTTCTGGTAACCTTTTAGGTTTTGTTTAGGGATATTCAGAGTGAAGGGGTGTGTGATGGAGGGGATTGGGGTGAGGGGACGGTACAAAACTAAAGAAACCACAGGAAGGAAGAAGAAGGGAGGAAACAAGATCCCTAGAACAGAGACAGAAGTAGAAAGAGACACCGGAGGCAAGCAGTATTAATAAGAAAAAAAAAAGGAAAAACACAGGAAAGTAGAAAGGCCCTAGCAGGGGGAGAAAATGAGCGACAAGGATACAGGAGGCAATGAAAGGGGACCCAAGAGAAGAGAAAGAAATCATCAACATCTTGAAGAAAAGAAAACCAAAAAGAGATAGAAAGGCAGAGAGGAGATAGAAAGGGAAAAGGGGAAGGAAGGACAGGAAATAAGAAGAGAAGATAAAACCTGTAACTAAGGACAGCCTACTTATCGGTTCTTTATCTCGTGTTTTCCCACATGTGCCTCCCGGGAGCCCTGTAATGTGAAGATAAGAAGAGGAAGCACTGAAACAGACATCATAGATAAAGGACACATAACACTATTGGACTTATATATTGCACAAAAAATAAAATTCACCTTAACAGTCGACCACTGACTAAGTGTCCTCACTGCGCCGCCCGACCACACCAACCAACTGCTTCTAAAGACCGTCACCCAAAAGAAACACAAGATTAATCATTTGGGCAGAACAACTTCTCAGTGAAACATTTAATTGACACTTCTCAAGATACCACATACCACAACGGGATAAAAACAAAAGAAACTGTTCATGCTCAGTCAAATGGTCTCTATATACCAGTAGGTCAATTGACCAATGCCTGTTAATTTGTATAGTATACCTCTTATACAACACTGCTTCTCAATCTGCTTCATACTGCATGAAAGTAGGGGGATGGCGTGGGGAATTGGGTGAGTGGACAGGACAGTTAGGGCCATGTTTATACTTTTTGACGCAAAACTGCGCTAACGCAGTTTTGCGTAAAAATAATTAGCGCCGGCTAACGCCATTCTGAAGCGCCATGCGGGCGCCGTATTTAATCAATGACGTTAGCCGGCGTTAGCCGCCGGCGCTGCCTGGTGTGCGTGGAAAAAATGACGTACACCAGGCAGCGCCGGCGTAGGGGGATATGGAGCTTGGGCGCCAAAAAATGGGGCAAGTGAGGCTGAGGCAAATTTTTCGCCTCAACCCAATTTGCGCCATTTTTTTCGACTCCCAACCCCCATAGAAATTACTCCTGTCCTAGCAAAGACAGGAGTCATGCCCCCTTGCCCAATGGCATGCCCAGGGGACTTCTGTCCCCTGGGCATGGTCATTGGGCATAGTGGCATGTAGGGGGGCACAAATCAGGCCCCCCTATGCCACAAAAAAAAAAAAAAAATGACTTACCTGAACTTACCTTAATGTCCCTGGGATGGGTCCCTCCAGCCTTGGGTATCCTCCTGGGGTGGGCAAGGGTGACAGGGGGTGTCCCTGGGGGCATGGGAGGGCACCTCTGGGCTCCTTCAGAGCCCACAGGTCCCTTAACGCCTGCCTTTTCCAGGCACTAAAAAACGGCGCAAAAGCGGCCGTACATCATTTTTTTGGACCCGCCCACTCCCGGGCGTGAATTTTGCCCGGGAGTGTAAATACGGCGCACATGCCTCGGAGTCAATTTTTTAGACGGGAACGCCTACCTTGCATATCATAAACGCAAAGTAGGTGTCCACGCTAAAAAATGACGCAAACTCCATGGACTTTGGCGCTAGACGCGTCTAACGCCAAAGTATAAATATAGAGTTAGTTTTGCGTCAGAGTTGCGTAAAAAAGAACAACGCAATTCCGGCGCAAACGGAGTATAAATATGCCCCTAAATATTTCCCAGTGCATCAATCTGACATTTACGTTATCACTCGAACAAGCCCTACTCTTGGATGCCAAGTCCTAAAGAATGGGACATCTTGGCATGATCTGTTAACTTGGAACAGAAAATAAACTTTAAAAAGGTACTGCAAAATTAAATCCATTATTAAGTAATATAGAGCACACTTATAAGTGCACAACACAGTAATATTCATTAGTAATAAAAGTTCATAAACTGAATAAACATACATAAAAGGTGAGTATGTGATATGTGCAATGGAGCGTTCCGGGAGTACATTTGACAAATTAAGCCAGGAGGCAGAAGGCCTAGTGAGTGGTTTGTAAATGTCAGCATACCCACTAAGTAATGTCAAAGTGACAGTAAAAATGTAGTGATCCAAATTATTTTGATGCACTTACTTTTTTAGCACACTTGCCGGTGGATCACTGTACTGCAACTTGATTAGTAAATGTAACTATGCACCAGCCTTCCGTGCCTTCTAAGTCAAATGCAGCAGCCTGCCCCTGACAATGTTTCCTTCATACAAGGCTAATAGGTGTATGTTCAGAAATGTCTTGCATGTCAGCCAATCTGGACCTGTGATCTTGCTGCTCATGCAGGCCACATTGGCCTTCTCTGACTCCCAGTCGTAAACTGAGGTGCTCAGCTCTCCGACATTACAGAGATGTGCTGCAAGGTAACATTGCCTCTGCCCTAGAGCTCTCAGTAGGAGCTGACTACAGTGCTTAATACTATGAAGTATGTACACTGTGATTTAACATCCCTCTATGCTCACCATCTCCCCATTAGTAACTCTGAGCCCAGGAGTGTCACTAGAGCGTAAGTGTGACCTGCACTTCTCAATCTCCCCGCTGCCACTTGGCAGCCTAACCTTGGAGCCAATCTCCTTGCAGCTACCCTGAAACTCTCTAAGCCTTTTTAAATTACCCCAATATTGTCCTATCAATTATAACCTCTTCTTCTGCTGCATTTTCAGATCCTCCAGTTTTGCTCCAAGAAGCATGAGCTCTCCTCTACAAGACTTAAGTCCACCATTCTCCTTAGCAATGCAAATGGCCCTTATATACACTTTAATGTCCTCTCATATGGTGGCCTGTTCTAGGGCAGAACCACTCTTAATGTTGAAGTACAAATGCATATGTGCCTGTATAGCTTTGCAGACACCACTTCAGGTTTACATTTTTAAATTGTGGATTTTTCTTCCCACGCAGGCTACACATCAGACCCACTTTGATAAAACATTGTGGATGCTCTGATAACATTCTCAGAAATGTTGTCACACTTTCTATCATGTAGGCCAGCGTGAGCACTCCCAGTTTGCTGACTGACAGCTGAGTAAACTGCAGTATGAAGTGGATATTCATACAGTTCAGAATTAGTTGGAGCCACTCACCTCAAACAGCTACTAAATGTGCAGGAGTGCCTCTGGGGCTTGAGAGGCATAGTTAGTAGATTTGTCCTATCAAGTCTGTGATCGTGTTGAAGTCACCAGCACATCATTATGGGTCCAGGAACAGCCAAGACTCCATTTCTGTTCTCCTCATAAGGTCCAGCATGAGGTACTAATGAGGTGCTGCAGACCATATGTTATAACATTTATGCAGTGCATTAAAGGGAGTATTTGGTTAATTATGTCAGTGGAGGTCTCAAAATCCAAGCACTCATCATCAAACAAAGGAACATTCTGGAACACATATTGCTAGTGTTTGTTAGAGATGAGAGATAGGGCAAAGAGAACTGTTTTGTACCCATTCACTAAACAAAACGTTTAAAGCTATTGCCAATGCCACAACTATGCCCACCGTAGGGCTTGCAAGCTAATATTTATTGAAATATCCCATTTCGTATCAAAATTGTAGACACTGCAGTCCCAACTTACAGAGCATCCCTACCCTCCACTTCACCTCACACCCACACAGATAAACGTTCAACGTTCAGTACCGAATCCTGCCCACCTTCAACAATAGGTAAGATTCTCCCAACCTGCGCTCTTATATCCATCTACTGAGCAAGCTTAAACCTTTTCTGTCAGAAAATAACAGTGCCTCTGTAGCACAAGCAATCATCAGCTTAATGTTCGATTAGTGCTATACAACTCTTGTGGCAGCCTGCCAAAATTTACTAGTGGTATTAACAAAATACAGAATTCAGCGGCTTTGGTTGCAGTTGTTGGAAGTTGCCACAAGCATGTTAGCCTGGCATCCTGTTGTGAACCATAGGAAATGCTGTACCCTCACAATGGTCTATAATCTACTTACACAAGCCAGTACTTTTGGGTGTTCTTTTACATCACAATATAGGGAATATCTTTCTAACCTCTTTTAAGTTCCAAAAAACACTGGCAGGAAAATGGTTCAAGCAATATGAGAGAAGTGGTATATCTGGAGTGGCCACTTGACAACAGGTCCTTAAGAGCACTGTCTGCAGTCCTGAACCTATCATCTACAAATGTGTTAGTCTGATTAGTTTAATAGAAGCAAAACAAGACTACATTACTTGAGCTATCACAGAGAAGTCCAGACCTGGATACAATATCCATATTGCCCTAGAGGAATCTGGCCATCCTAGGAGGGAGCCTCTCTCTCTTGAGGTTTGGATAGGTTTATGAAGGGCTTGAGATCAGGGTCATAGAGGTATTTTGTTCTACTGGGCATTTCCCCGGTGGGCTTTGCCCTTGGAGGACTGTTTTGAAAGCTCAGGGCTACTCCTTGTGCCACTGTCACTCTCTCCTATTCCATGTGCAGCTGGCACTGCGAGGCATCAAGAGAGAGAGAGAGAGGAAGAGAGGAGGAAGGTAGAGAGAAAGTGATCAGAGAGGGAGAGGAGAGAAGTAGTGAGTTAGTAAGTCATAGGGAGCGGGACTGGTTTGAGCATCTTTGCCAGAGCTGCTATTGCTTCCGAAGTCTGGCTTTGTTTGAACTCATTAGTCTTCAACGTACGTGACTACTGGGATAGGGTTCTTGAGTAATTGTGCTAATGCACCTGGATAGCCTAGTGCTTATGTCACACTATAAATTGCTTGATTTGAAGTTACTCGGCCTGGGATTCTTGCTGGTTTTTAACATTTTTCAATGCTCTTGTATTTCAATATGCTATGCTATGGCACTCTATATGTCGTATTATTACCACTGTTTGTACAGTCCCTATTTAATGGCGGCCGCTGCGCGGTAGGAAGAGCAACCCCACTGACCTTGTCAGGGAACTGCTCTGCCTCCGTGCAGCTCCTCCATCAAGAGCAGCCCGTGTCTGACTCGAACTCTGACCCCGGTCAGGAGTTCGAGGCCCTCCGCCACCCGCAGGCTCCTGCCTTCGTCTCATCCCTGGTGTCTAGTGGGAGAGCTCTGCTCTTCTGCTAGGCTGCCACTTTGTGCTTTTTCATTTTCTGAGCTTTTTTATATTGTCTCTCTTTTTCTCGCTTTTACTCTTATTTTCTCTCTTTTTTGTGCTTTTTTCCTTTTCACTTTCCTCTCCCTGCTGCTCCTGCCCCAGCGCCCCCCTCTTTTTCACGCCATTTTCCTGCTCCCGCATTCCAGCTGTCCTCTCCTCCCCCCTCCCTACTTAATGGCGGTCGCACTGCTGACGTGCCAAAGGTGCGCCAAAGGCAAGCCTGTTTGTGCCCGTCCGTGACCCGACTGCGACCAGCGCCAGGACCCCTGGACCTCCTGACGGCCTCCTCTACACGCCAACAGCACTCCATGTACTCAACCCAGGACAACAAGAACTGCACGCTCTCGTCTCCATCCGACACCCACGGACCTTTCAGCTGCCTCCGCTGCCGCCAATCCTTCACCACCGCCAAGACCTTGGACCCGGCACAATCCACCTGAAACAACACATTGACACCAAAGACCCTGAAATGCATCCTCCTCAACATCCGCTCCCTCCATAAACACGCCACCTAAATCTGGGACCTCCTTGACAGCACCACCCAGGACGTCGCTTTCCTCACTGAGATCTGGACCAACACCACCTCAGGCCCAGACATTGCCATCGCCATTTCCCAAGGATACTAGATCACCCAGAAGGACTGCCCCAGCCGCCCTGGGGGAGGGGAATCACCATTGTCCACAAGTCCAACATCCGTCTGAGCACACACTCTGAAGACCCCACAAGCCTGATGGAACACCTTCATTTCAAACTACAGCCAAGCCCGACATCCACCCTCAGAGGAATCCTCATCTACCACCCACTGCGACCCCATGCTCCCTTCTCCGAATCCTTTACTGACTGCATCACCGTCCAAGCCATCGCAGCCAACAACTACACCCTGCTAGGAGACCTCAACTTCCACCTCGAAAACCTATAAGACCCCATCACTGCATCCCTCCTGGACAACCTCCACAGCATAGGGCTCTGACAGATTGTGACTGAACCAAGGCACTCAGCAGGACACACCCTCAACCCCATCATCACAACAAGAATATCTGTCACCTTCAACCACACCTCCGAACTTCCATGGACAGATCACTGATGCATCCATTTCACCTTCAACACACCCACCGTCCTCAGACCCCAGCATCAACCATCTCGTAGAAGCTCTGCAAAAATCACCGATGAGCAGCTCACCACCACCCTCGCTAACTCCGCCCCCTCCATCGCACACAACGACGACCCAAACACCACACCATGCACCTTCCACAAATGGATTGCCGACTGCACCAACAACATAGCCCTCCTCAAGAAAAACAACAGCACCCACGCCAAGAAAGCCAGATGGTTCACCGCAGAACTCAGAAAATCCAGACGCACCTGTCGTCACATCCAGAAAATCTGGAGAGACACCAAATCCACAGAAGCCCAAAACACCTTCAGAGCGCCACCAGCAACTCATCAGAAGCACCAAAAGAAAAGCAATACAAGACAGAATCTCCTCACACGCACACAACAGCAAGGAGCTCTTCAGCATCAACAAGGAGTTCGCCCAACCCAACAGTAAAACAACAGACATCCCACCCTCACAGGACCTCTGCGACAGACTCAACACCTACTTCCACCACAAAATCAAGACTATCTATGACAGCTTCAACAAGAACATCCTACCCGCAGAACCCCCTCCACCGGAACACGAAACCAACAATCACCAACTGGACCCCCCTCACGACCGAAGCCACTCTGAAGACGTTGAAGGCCATACACTCCGGAGCCCCCGCAGACCCATGCGCCCACCACATCTTCAACAGAGCCACTGACATCATCGCCCTTAAGCTCCGCCTCACCGTCAACCGCTCCCTAGCTGACGCCTCCTTCCCTGATGACTGGAAACAGGCCGAGATCAACTCCCTCTTCCAGAAACCCTCAGCAGACCCCACCGACCTCAAACACGTCAGGCCCATCTCTCTGCTCCCTTTTCCAGTGAGTCATTGAGAAAGCCATCAACAGCCACTTTCATTGAAGACCACAACATCCTCGACGCCGCCTAATCCGGATTCAGAAAAAAACATGCTCCGAAACAGCCTTCCTGGACAACACAGCCAAACACAACTTCTGTGAAGGCATGGGTGCACTACCCAACTGGATGAAAAATAGCTGCCTCCAACTCAACACAAACAAGACAGAGGTTCTCATCATGGGCCCCCTTCCTGATGCATGGAATGACTCATGATGGCCATCCACCCTCAGAAACCTGCCCACCCCCACAAACCAAGCCAGAAAACTCTGGATCATCCTGGACTCCAGGCTCAACATGGACTGCCAAATCAGCTCAGTCACATCCACCTCCTCCACCCCCTCCGCCTCCTACGCAAGACCTTCAAATGGATCCCCCTTGAACACAGAAAGACCGTCACACACGTCCTCATCACCAGCAGACTGGACTATGGCAACGCGCTCTATACCAGGATCAACAAGAAACTCATCCGCAAACTACAGAACATCCAGAACGCCACTGCCAGACTGGTCCTCGACCTGCCCCAACACTGCCACATCTCTCAACACCTGTGAACACTTCACTGGCTTCCAGTAGAAAAAAGAATCACCTTCAAGATCCTCATCCATGCACACAAAGCCCTCCATTACACGGGACCAGCCTACATTAACAAAGAACTCAACTTCCACGTACCCAAAAGGACCCTTCAATCAACCCAGCTCTCTCTTGCCAAAGTACCCCGCATCAGGAAAACAAGAACAGGGGGACACTCCTCCCACATCGCAGCCACAGCCTGGAATGCCCTCCCGCTCCACCTCAGACAGACTACCCTACATCCTCAACTTCACAAAAGAGCTGAAGACATGGCTTTTTGAAGAACCACCTCACTGATGGACGCTACATGTCCCCCCTCCCCTTGAGACCCTTACGGGTTAGTAGACGCGCTCAACAAACCCTGACTGATTGATTGATTGACTTTTCTACCTTTTGTTTAGCTATGTAGCTCCATATTGAGGCCTGCTCTTAATTCAAGACTGTTTAGTATTTTAGGCCATTGCAGGTGTTACTGGTTCTCTGTTGAAAAGAATCGAAAAACGCATTTATACGGAAGTAACGACCCCTGAAACAATCCTTCTCATGACGTGTAAGCTCTCGATATGAACATTTACTCCCAGCTAACTAGAGACTAGCCGAGATCTCACATACTCAAGAAACTCAAAATATACATCCTCACTAGTGAAGCCTGGCCATACTAACCCCATGCAGGAAGCCGGGCAATTAGCAACTTTAAACTCCTTTTGCAGAGTACCAGGCAATAAATAACACGTGATTAACACCTTCAGCACAGTGGCGTAAAGAATTTTGAGCCCCCCTAACCCCCAAGCAAAGTACAAGTAGGGTCCCCCTTCCTCCCTGGACCCAGTCTGGGGCTGCCGCCCTTGCACAGGGTAATGTGCTGACGGGGCATCCTGGAGCTCGGTATAATGTCGGCGCCGTCCGACATGCAATTTTTATGTTGAAAGAAATACACACAACACCAGTATTAGTTGACTGCGTGGTCGAGGGCGGCTAGCAAAGGCAACTGGAAATTGCACCGTCCTCGTGTGTTGCCTCACTGCCTGCCTCCAGCCATGCCCTTTATTATTATACCTGCCCTCTATGACCTCAGGGCAAATCACTCGCAAAGAAAAGTACAGGGTACAAAACAATCTGGCACGGGTGGTTTCCTCACCCTCCCCACCAGTGGTAGAGTCCTGTGACCAGTTGCGTCACTGGCACCAATACTACACTCGGCACTGATCCTCTCCCCGGGCAGCGCGGGGGCCTTTTTTTCTCACTGCTTAAGGCAATAGCAGTACACATCACGCCAACCAAATAAAAGTATCCAACATTTTTCCAAACGCCATAGGTGATAAGTATATTTTCAAAAGATACCGTTCTGATTATCAACTCTCTCCTCTACTGTAATTTTGTGAGATGTAAATAAAATCTATATCCTGGATACTGTACGCACTGTAAATACACGGTTTGCTGAGTGCGTGGCCCTTGCTCTGTCGATCTCTCTGTACCCTCGGAACAGCAATTCACATTCCAAGCTACTCTATAAAATGGCACTGTTCTTTCTACACTTTATGTACATCGCTCCGATTCATGAACTGCCCTTTCTCAAGCATAAATAATCTAATACTTAAAATCTTGATTTTTACTACGATACACTCAATGGCTGTCTCTAGTAGCCACAAGAGGGCACCACTGTTCCAGAAAGGAATTTCCATTATACAGTCAAACAGCAGTATGTCACACGTGTCTATTAATACACAGTTATTATTGTCTTCCTTGTTTAAAGCATTTTTCAAAGATGGAACGGTAGATATTTCTGTCGCCTATATACAGGTATTTTATATATCCAAAAATGTATCCAACAGCGATGTTTTCTTCCTGAAATCACATCAATGCTCCCTTGGTCACTGCTCAGAGCAATATGGAATTTTGTCGACTGACCACATATCTCGTACATTCTAACATTTAATGCTCAGCTGCACCTTTCTGGTATCTCAGATGAACAATAACTGACATTGGCAAAATGTCTATGCATTTTTAGGTCTCAACTGCGCTCTCACTTGCAATAGTAAACAAAACAGGGTTTGCAGCCCACTCATTGATTGACATTCGTTGGCTTCACTGTCACTCTTATTTGCTGCGTTCTAATTGGCCAGTGAGGGCTGGATTAAAATCTTTTCTTCCTGCTGTAGCATGGACCAAGTACTGATTGCTTCAGCTTGATTGCTGTCCTACTGCTAATCGCGCTGTGATTCAGGCACTACTTTTATTTTTTCTTCTTCCCTGTTGTGGTTGTTGAACATCTTGCCATTTGTAGTGATTATGCTCTAGGCCAATTGTTCTTGCTTTTCCTCTATTGACAGATCTTTTTAGGAGTCCTGAGGGATAAGGAGAGTAAAAGTCAACACTTCAAATCAATGAACAGGGTAAACTGTTTCATCATACAATAAATCAAGAAGGCTGAGGATAAAGTTCAAAGATTTATTACAAATATAGAGCCAAACTAATATAAATGAATCTTCACAACATGCTGTATAAGTACAGAATCACCAAAGGTGAAGTGAAACATCTAACAAAGTTGAATCTTATAAGCATAAGGCACACAAGGATTTAAGTAGAAGTAATACAAAAGATAAGACTTAGATTTGGTGATCAGTATACAAGTCACGATCTTCTTGCTTAATCATTTGACAAACTAAGCAAGAAAAATCCCTGGACTGGATACATTTACTGTGACACTTACTGCTTCAGGTGGCGTCACATGCCGCCAAGGAGCAGCAGCGAGGAGCAGGCGAGGGACCAGGGCCGGAGGAGGTCAGGCTGCTGCGAGAAGTGAGGGGGCCAGAGGGGGCTGGGCCACCTGGGACAAGGATCTGGTCGTAGCCCCTGGCAGTAGTTTTTCTGGTGTGGACACCGTGGCTCTGTGCTGCGTTTTTGCCTGTGTTGTGCCCGCTAGCCTTTGGAGAGGAGAGGGGAGAATGGCCCTTGTGCCTGCTCGGTGGGTCTCAGGCAGAGAGACTGCATCAGGCCACAGAAAGTGTGCATTGAGGTGGGACAGGACAGGGCAGTCTAGGAGTGTGTGGAGTGTTCAGGGTGTTCAGGAGTTAGAAGGCTCCGTACTGCGTGTTCTGCCGAGTGGTTGTGAAAGCAGCCGGTATTAGGCCGGTGCAGCTTGCTCCAGGGCAGGCCTGCCTACTATACCTGTATCTGCCGTATTCACATAGTCCATTTTTCCTTGGATGGCTTAGGTTGTGCCTTCCTGCAGGTACCTACCACCCCCTGCTTCCTGCTGCCGCAGACTCGAGCCCTTACTTGAGCGACTTCGTGTTCTCAGTTGGGCAGTACTTTAGCCAACATTGGACTCCCCCTTAAGCGCCAATTGCTGCTTTTTCTTTAAGACGCTTGAATTAGCTCTGTCAGGAGCTTGAATTAAACAGTTTTTCCGCCACCCCCACCCCCATCTGCGCTATTCCCGCTGAGTGTAATAGCGGGGATGGGGAGTGGAGTATTGTGGAGTGGAGTAGAGTGCAGGGGTGGTTTATCGGTAGCCTGCTAAGGCCGTGGATAGCCCTCTCAAGAATATTATGGTCAAAAAAAGTCCCCCTGAAGGTTGGCTTGTGAAGGGCTATGTGGGTAAGCATTAGGCAGTGGTTCTCGTATGGGGTGAGGAAGCGGCCAGCAATAGGCTGGAGCAGTTTGTGCATCAGCGAGGGGTCGTGCACCCACTCACTTGTTTTGTATTGGGCTGACTGGTGTGGTCTGTGAGTACATTTATAGCGCAATTTACTCCATGGTTCTGTTGCCTTCCCAACTGACTACATTAAGTTTTTAGTCTGGGGAGGGGCAGGTCCTTCCCTTTTTCTTTTGTAGTTGTTCTTCAGTTATGACACTGCATTAAGTGGCAATGTATCCCAGATGTATGCATTCGGGTCACCTAGTCTCTTTTACTGGCCCAGCCATTACTGCCCCTTGTTTTGCCAAACTTTTTAAAACTATCCGGCGTAAAAAGCCACTGTCTCATTTGACCCTTCTGAAGTCCCGTCCCACTATTTTGTCCTTGTTTTCAAAGGGTGGCTGTGGGGAAAAGAAAAATAATTTTGGGCCGGTTTTGGATATAAACCAAGCAGCTACTGAGACCCTGGTCAGAGACACAGATATGGATATGATATCTCCTCTGGTGTAGTCTCCATGCCAGACTAGTGGTTCAGGTCAAAGGACATCTATGGCTGCCCCTTTAAGCTTGCCTAATGACTTTGATGGGCCTGGTGTAGCAATTGGAGTAGAGGCAGCACTCATGTTAACTATTGTAGATGTTTTTGTGGTGCCGGAAAACTTTTCTGAAAGCCCCATGGCTGCCTCTTGTGCCCAAGAAACTGGTCAAGATGAGGTTTTTCCCCCGAAAATCTGTGACTCACAGAAATCTCTGCAGAGTCAACTAGGTGCCCCTGTAGGGCATTATGTGAAGAGGAACCTGGTATGCCGGAGGACTACTCCTTGCCTGACATTGCAGTTCTCATTGAGAAGAAGCAGGTAAGGGAGGCTAGTTTGAGTCATTCTTTGGATCTGGGTACGGGTTCGGAAACAGACTTGGAAACAGACTAGAGATTATTGCTGCAATGTTTCTCTAGTCATCCATCTTTACCTGCCCTGTACAGCAGTACACCATCTCCAAAGGTGACCCCGATGGGTACTTCGAATACCACAATTTGTAATTTATATGTGCCTCTTGGGGGACATGTTACTGTGCAGCCTCCTAATTTGGAAGGTGAAGTAGTAGAGGTTGGAGGGGGTAAGATTTCTTCTGCCATTTCTTATAATATTTTTCTGTGTATTGAGTGGGTTCTATGTTTGATTCTGGCCCTTTTGGATAGGTCAGTCACTAACTCAGACCATGTGTTGGATGTGCTGTCCACAATTTTATTGGAGGTGCAGCACCTCACTTCACTTGGTTTAGGTTCGAGGAAGGATGAAATGTTCAAAGAGGTAAGGTCTCGGTCCTCCCAAACTAACATCCTGGAGAAAAGTGGGGTGAAGGAAATTGGAATTCAGGTGGGTGATCTCGGTGGAGCTGGGGTGTCAACATCTGTGCAACTTGTGCAATCTGATGGTAAAGTGGAGGCTATGCATGAAAGTGATAAGGTGCCATTTCCATCTGTTATATATTTGTCTGAGGGGTGGTGCCAAGATGCTCAAAGTTCTAATGTGACTGAATCCCCAAGCTTTTTTCTCAATTTTCAAAAAACGGGTCCCCCCTTCTTTTCTATTGTTGCCCACTCCTCAGATGATTGTGTTAGTGTTGAATCGCAGGTGGATCACATCAGTAGTGCTTCTCCTGTGAAAATTTCTCTGGGTAGTTCTAGGGTAAAACGCCAAAAGGGAAAAAAGAGAAGAAGCAGGCATATTATGAAAAGTAGCTCTAAAACACTTAGGTGGTCATTACAACCCTGGCAGTCTGTGTTAAAGCGGCGGTAAAACCGCCAACAGGCCGGCGGCAAAAAAATGAAATCACGACCGTGGCGGAAACCGTCAACATAGACAGCCTCTTTAACACTCTGACTGCCACGGCGGTACAAACACCGCGGCAGTAACTGCCAACAGACAGGCGGAGGACAAAGTACCGCCCACAGTATTATAGCAGTCCAATCCGCCACCTTTTCCAGGGCGGATTCACCGCGAACAAAAACACGGCGGAAACAGGACTTGGAAGGGTAAACGCTCACCTCTACACACCCCACGAGGAACCAGGATGCCATGGAACCCGAACTTCACATACTCCCTGACTTTGTCTTCCTGTTCCTCTACCAGGAGCACGAACGCCCGCGGCGAAGACAACGGTGAGTACTGCACCTACGACACCGGGGAGGGGGAAGGGAAAAGAGAGTGACACACACACGCAACACAAAACACCCCCACCCTCACCCACGACAACACACACACACACACACAAATACATCATGACACATTACAGTTACACCCCTCAACCCCCCTGGAAGAATGCAAAGACAAAAGGAAATTAGTTGAACGTTTGTAATCGATTAAAATTCAGTATTCAAAAAATATATATACACTATTAACTAATATATACACCAATAATACAAGTCCAAGGTATTCCACCATTAAAGTCCGTGGACCGCTGGGCCCAAAATGCATGGGCGAGGCCCACACAAGATACCCTATCAAAACGGAGAGAACACTGCTGGGGCATCAGTTCGAAATACAACAGGCACCTCAGGGAGAAGGGAAGGGGGGGCACCTCAGCTGGATGAGTGCACAACGCCAGATCCACGAGGGGGCTCCATGCCCATTGATGTATCCTGGGGAGTGCAAAGCCACAATCTCAGAAGTCTCTACAGTGGGTGGTTTGCCCACTGCCTAAACCTGGCGAGTGCAAAGCCACAGTCTCTCAAGTCTCTACAGTGGGTGGTTTGCCCACTGCCTTATCCTGGGTAGTGAAAGCCACAGTCTCACAAGTCTCTACAGTGGGTGGTTTGCCCACTGCCTTATCCTGGGGAGTGCAAAGCCACAGTCTCACAAGTCTCTACAGTGGGTGGTTTGCCCACTGCTGTATCCTGGGGAGTGCAAAGCCACAGTCTCACAAGTCTCTACAGTGGGTGGTTTGCCGACTGCTGTATCCTGGGGAGTGCAAAGCCACAGTCTCTCAAGTGGATAACTGTATCCACTGGTTCTGGAGGGGGCTTTGTGCCCAGAGTGCTTCATCCTGCCAAGGACAAAGGTAGTGGATGGGATACTCCACTGGTTCTGGAGGGGGCTTTGTGCCCAGAGCGCTTCATCCTGCCAAGGACAGAGGTAGTGGATGTCTTTCTCCACTTGTTCTGGAGGGGGCTTTGTGCCCGGAGTGCTTCATCCTGCTCGTGGTGGCCCCAGTAGCGTCGGAGCTTTTGGCACTCATTGGCCTGAGGTGTTTGTGGCGGCGGTGTCCTCTGAAGTGGTGCTTGTGCCGGCGGTGTCCTTGGCAGCGGTGCTTGTGGCGGCGGTGTCCTCTGAAGTGGTGCTTGTGCCGGCGGTGTCCTTGGCAGCAGTGCTTGTGGCGGCGGTGTCCTCTGAAGCGGTGCTTGTGGTGGCGGTGTCCTTGGCAGTGGTGCTTGTGGTGGCGGTGTCCTCTGAAGTGGTGCTTGTGGCGGCGGTGTCCTTGGCAGGCGGTGTCCTTGGCAGCGGTGCTTGTGGCGGCGGTGTCCTTGGTAGCGTTGCTTATGGCGGCGGTGTCCTCTGAAGTGGTGCTTCTGGCGGCGGTGTCCTTGGCAGCGGTGCTGGTGGCGGTCTTGTCCGCCGTGCAGGTTTTCTGCGACTTGCCTGTCTTTCTGTGCCCCTTCCCCACCTTGGATGGTGGCGCAGCTGTCTTCCCACTCCCAACTGTACTCCTGGGAGAGGCTTTGGTGGTCGAGGTTTTGCCTTTCTCCCGCCAGGCACTGGCCAACTTTTTATGCTTTTGAGGTGGGGGACTGTCCATGGTCTGGCTCCTTGCCACACTGGCTGTCCTGCTGCTTGGCACACTCCAGAAGCCGGTTACTCCTGGCACCACTGTGCCCGGTGATGTGGTGGCTGAGGTGCTGGGTTGGGACCTGGAAAGGCGGGCCCTAGGGGACTGAAGGGGTGGGGGAGGTGAGGGGAAGAGGTCAAGGTTGGACAGGAAAAGGTTTTTGGACACACTGGGACGGGTAGATGGAGGGGGTTTGGGAGTGGAGGAAGAGGTAGTGGTTGTAGGAGGTGTCCGTTTGCTGACTTTGGGTGAAGGTGCATGGGCTGGAGGCTGTCGTGAGGTGGATGGCTGTTGGGTGGGTGTGTGGCTGCGTTTGTGTACCTTGGGAGTTGGGCTCACAGACACACTGGGAGAGGACCAGGTAGTGGGGGTGGTGAGGGCACGTGAGCGGGGTGTGGTGATGGGTGTGCTGGTGATGGATGTAGTGGCTGAAGATGTAGGGCATGCAGGTGTGAGTGGAGACGAGACTGGGAGGGAGGAGGGAGACGTGGAGGAGGGGGACACAGTGGAGGCAGTGGATGTTGGTATGTGTGCATGGGTATGATGCTTGTGTGAGTGCTGTGGGATGTGTGGTGCTTATGTTTGCCAGAGCTTCCCTTGTGTGTTGAGGTGTGTGCATGCTGGTCTGATGGTGTGCTTGGGATAGGCCGAGGTACAGGGGTTTGGGTATGGGTAGAGGAAGTTGGAGGGGGGAGGCTGGACACAGGGACAATGTCTACCATCAGTGCTGAGGCCAGAGTCTGAAAAGCTAGCTGTTGGGCTGCCTGACCAGAATGAATGCCCTCCAAGTATGCATTGGTCTGTTGCAACTGCCTCTCTACACCCTGGATGGCATTCAAAATGGTAGACTGCTCAACAGTGAGGGACCTGAGGAGATCAATGGGCTCCCCACTGAGGGCAGGAGGGCTGACTGGGGCAGGGGCTGAGGTGCCTGGGGCAAAGGAGATGCCCACCCTCCTGGGTGAGCGGCCACAGGGCACACGCTGAGGGGCTGCTGGAAGGGTGGTGCTCATAGGGGGGGTGGCAGCTGTACCTGTAGATGCGGTGGGCACAGAGGGGCCCGCCACCACAAGGGAGCTCCCATAAGAGCAGGAGTCTGTGTCGCTGGTCTCAGCTCCTGTCCCCGCCGTAGAGCTCCGCTCGCCCTCCATCCCACTGGTGGCTTCAGACTCCATTATCTCGCCCTCCAGGGCCATGTGGGATGCAGCTCCCTCCTGCTCCGGTGCCACTGCTCCTCCACTTGATGATGCTAATGCACACAGAAACAGGTAGACCACAAAAATGGGGGGGGGAAGACAGAAGAAAGACATGTTGAGTGCATGCAATACCGCTACCATTGGCGGACACTACAGACACAGAATCCCCCTGCACTACGCCGTGCACTTTGAGTTCCCTAATTAGTCACAGGAACATGGGTTACAAGGCCTATGCCCGATTGCTGCACACATGGAAGTCACAGGAGCCTGACTAGGTGTAGTTGGCTCTGAACACTGGTGGGGTGGGGTGCCACATGGCCTGCCTTACGACGGGACCTTGCCTACTAAACTCACCCTGGCCTAGGGGAACTCACAGCTCACATACCCCACCCAGACACCTCCACTGCACGCAGAATCAGCTGAATGTGACTGTACTCACCCCCTTGTGGCTGCTGTGATGCTCTCAAGTGCCCATCCAACTCCGGATAAGCCACCGCCAGGATCCATAACATCAGGGGTGTCATGGTGCGACGGGCACCCCTCCCACGTTGGGAGGCCATCCCCAGCTGGGCCTCCGCTGTCTTCTTGCTCCAGCGGCGAATGTCCTCCCATCTTTTCCGGCAGTGGGTACTCTGCCTGTGGTGGACCCGCAGGGCCTGGACTTCCTTGGCGATGGCACGCCAAATATCCTTCTTTTGGTGGGCGCTGACCTAAAGGATTAGTACAGCGGAAAAGGAGAAGATATAACAGTCCGCACCGTCACAGTCATTGGCCCGCATCCCTAACCTAACTCACCGTTGTTTCATGCACGCCTCATTCTCCCCCCACCTATCTTCCATCCACACCACTCCACACAGGCATTGCCCATTCGGCATGCTCACAATGTACTTACCTGTTTGTCTGGAGGACCATAGAGTAGGGTGTACTGGGGGAGGACCCCATACACTAGTTTCTCCAACTCCTCCGTGCTGAAGGCAGGGAACCCTTTCCCCAGGCACATGAGCCATTGTCTCTTCCAGACTGAGGTCACAGCAGCACTTGCAGTGTAGGTCCTCTCCTGTCGAAGACCAGGTATCAAGTGATTGAACAGAGAGAAAATGGCAGTCACGTCTGCGGCGGTGCATACTGTCACTGCCGGCGTACATCGTCATTGGCTCCTCTGACCCATAGGGCCCTATGTTAACCAATGCAGGATTGCGCCGTGGTCTACGACCGCCTACCGCGACGGTGTACAATGCCTGCGCAGTTACCTCATATCCCCTTGTCCCACCTTACAGGTCAGGCAGCCACCATTTCAGGGGGCCACATGGCATTATTTTTTAATGCGTCACACATATCTAGGCCTTGCATACACACTAATACAGGCACATAGCGGTTTTAAAAAATTGAGGAATAAAGTTGTGTTAACGTACCTCAGTGTTGGTTGACTCTCTGCTCGCTGTTCTCCTTCAAAGAGCACGTCCGCTGGGGCAGATGAGGAGGTGGCGGCATCCTCCGGTGTACAGACCGCTGGTGGACCTGTCGACAATGGAGGAGCGACATGTAATTGTCACCTACAGACTGGATCGTGTCACAATCGTGGAACTGTGTGCCCAGTTGGAGCCAGACCTGATGTCAGCTATCCACCATCCCACGGGAATCCCCCCTCTAGTGCAGGTCCTGTCAGTACTCCATTTGCTGGCAAGTGGGTCTTTTCAAACGACAGTGACCATAGCATCAGGGATGTTCCAGCCTATGTTCTCCAACGTATTGTCCAGACTGTTGTCTGCCCTGCTGAAACACATGCGCAGCTACATCGTGTTCCCTCAGGTGGAGGATTTGCCTACAGTGAAAGGTGACTTCTATGCCCTGGGACATATCCCCAACATCATAGGTGCCATTGATGGGACACGTGGCCTTGGTCCCCCCCGCAGGAGTGAACAGGTGTAGAGAAACCGTAAGAGTTACCATTCGATGAATGTGCAGATGGTGTGTTTGGCCGACCAGTACATCTCCCATGTGAATGCCAAGTTTCATGGCTCAGTGCATGACGCTTACATTTTGAGGAATAGCAGCATCCCTTATGTGATGGGGCAACTCCAGAGGTACTGTGTGTGGTTAGTAGGTGAGGACATGGAGCCTATACAGTGTGACTAGGTGTCTGGGTCTGAGGATGTCCCTAAGAGTTAGTGTGTGTCTAACAGATTTCCCTCGACATTTGCAGGTGACTCTGGCTACCCCAACCTGTCATGGCTACTGACCCCAGTGAGGAATCCCAGGACAAGGGCAGAGGAACGCTACAATGATGCCCATGGGCAAAATAGGAGGGTTATAGAGAGGACCTTCGGCCTCCTGAAGGCCAGGTTCAGGTGCCTCCATCTGACAGGTGGTTCCCTATTCTACTCACCAAAGAAGGTGTGCCACATCATCGTGGCCTGCTGTATGCTTCACAACTTGGCTTTGCGACGACAGGTGCCTTTTCTGCAGGAGGATGGTCCAGATGTAGGTGTTGTGGCAGCTGTGGAGCCTGTGGACAGTGAAGAAGAGGACACAGAAGAAGAGGACATCGACAACAGAAACAAGGTGATCCAACAATACTTCCAGTGAGACACACGTAAGAAGACATCACTGCCTGCTACATCTGATATAATTGTTCTACCTCTCATCTGTCTGTCACCTTCACCCAGTGTATGGACCCTGAGTTGTCACTTTCCCTTTCAATTTCACAGATGTATGTTCCACTGTGTGACATCTGCTTTGTTTCTTCATGGACTAGAGCTGTGTGACATAGGTATGTTGACAATACAATGGGTATATCATTTTTACACAGTTATTGCAAATACACATTTGTGAAAGCACAAACTGACTCCAGATTGTTTTGTGCTTTAAGGGTGTTTATTTAAGTGCTAAATATTGGAGGGGGTGGTAAAATGGTCAGGGGTGATGGTGGAGGAATGTCCATGGCAGAGTCCAGTCTATTAGTCTCACAGGTGCATTGTCCAAAGGGGCATAGGAAGTGGAGCTACGGCAGTTTAAGGATGGACAGGGTGAGAAAGTGGGACAGAAAGATGACAATCAGGGTGGTCTCATTTCTTGGCGGGGGTCTTGGCATTGTTCTCTGTCTTTGTCCTGGATCTCAGGGACCGCTTGCGTGGTGGGTCTCCATCTGCAGTGGGTGGGGTGCTGGTGTCGTGGTCCTGTAGCTGTGCCTCCTGTCCACTAGCGCCAGCGGAGGGGTTGGGCAGTTCATCATCAAGGCTAGTGTCAGGGGCACCTTGTTGTGCCACAGTGTCCCTCCTGGTGTTGACGAGTTCCTTCAGCACCCCTACAATGGTGCCCAGGGTGGTGTTGATGGATTTCAGTTCCTCCCTGAAACCCAAATACTGTTCCTCCTGCAGCCACTGGGTCTCCTGAAACTTGGCCAGTACCATTGCCATCGTCTCCTGGGAATGGTGGTAGGCTCCCATGATGTTGGAGAGTGCCTCGTGGAGAGTGGGTTCCCTGGGCCTGTCCTCCCCCTGTCACACAGCAGCCCTCCCAGTTCCCCTGTGTTCCTGTGCCTCTGTCCCCTGAACGTGTGCCCACTACCACTGCCCCCAGGTCCCTGGTGTTGTTGGGGTGGTGGGTAAGCCTGGGTTCCCTGTAGTGGTGGACACACTGCTCCTTGACGTGTCCTGGGGACAGAGGCATGGGCCCGCTGGGTGGGTGCTGTGCTGGTGTTTCCAGAAGGGGGGAGGCTCTGTTGTGGCTTGTGCCAGTGTGAGGGGAACCGACTGACCCGAGGTCCCAGATGGGCCGGGCTGGTCATCTAGATCCAGTCGGACAGAGCTGCTGTCATCACTGTGGGCCTCTTCTGTGGGTGGAGTGGACATGTCTGGAACCTCCTGTCCGGTGACGTTGGGTAGGGGTCCTGCAGGGGTGTAAAGGCATGATTATTGCATCTGTGTGTGGCATGGTGTGCAATGGGTAGGTGACCCTGTACCCCAGTGCTTGCATTCTTGTGTGGGACCTTGTCTGATAATTGTTTAGGGATGTGTGTGGGTATGTGCAGTGGCCATGCATTGGTTTTGGGTGTCCATGCTTTGTTGTTGCATGCAGGGCTTGGTGTTGGGATGGGTGGTTTGTGATAGTGGGACATATGTGAGGAGTTGGAGTGATGGGGTGAGGTCGAGGGTGGGGGTATGTGATAGCATGCAGGTAGGGTGGGGGATGTAATAGTTAAGATTTGACTTATCAGAGTCCATTCCTCCAGCTACTCCTGCGAGGCCCTCAGGATGCAGTATAGCCAAGACCTGCTCCTCCCATGTTGTTAGTTGGGGAGGAGGTGGGGGTCCGTCGCCAGTCCTCTGAACCGCAATGTGGTGTCTTGAGACCACAGAACGTACCTTCCCCCGTAGGTCGTTCCACCTCTTCCTGATGTCATCCTGTGTGCTTGGATGCTGTCCCACTGCATTGACCCTGTCCACGTTTCTGCACCATAGATCCATCTTCCTAGCTATGGTGGTGTGCTGCACCTGTGATCTGAATAGCTGTGGCTCTACACGGATGATTTCCTCCACCATGACCCTGAGCTCCTCCTCAGAGAACCTGGGGTGTCTTTGCTGTGCCATGGGGTGGTGTGGGTGATGTGTGGGGTGTGTGTGCTGTGATGTGTGGGGTGATGTTTAGGGGTGTGTGGTGTTTTGTGCGTGGATGTTGTGTGAGTGATGCTGTTGAGTGCCAGTGGATGCTAGTTTGTAGATGGTGGTGTCTCTCTCTGGCCTTCAGTCGCAATTGTGGTTGTAAGGGTTTGTGGGTGATGTGGGTGTGTGTTTTGTATTGTATTGGATGTGTGGGAGTGGTGTGTGTATGTGTATCAGGTGTGTGTATTTGTAATTGTCCAATGTGGTTGTGTTTTGTAAATGTGTGTGTATTTTGAGCGCAGCTGTGCATACCGCCAATGGAATACCGCGGTTGAAAGACCGCCGCGTGGATTCGTGGGTCGTGATAGTGTGGGCGTATTCCTGTTGGTGTGACGGTGGAGGTTTTGTTATCGCCAATTTATCACTGACCTTTGGTGTGGTGGACTTGTGTGGGTGTCTAAATTTTGGCAGATTCCGAGCTATGGGTCATAATAGCTGTGGTGGAATTCCGCTGCCGCGGTGGTGTGTTGGCGTCTTCTGGACGCCGGTAAGTGGGATTTACCGCCAATGTTGTAATGACCCCCTTAGATTTCTAAATGTTTTGGTAGAGTCTACGCCTATGATACAGAACTGCACAGTTGAAGAACTGAGAGTTGCCCCTTTACCCCCAGGTCTGGAGCCTGACTTGCTTGAAAGATCTAGCAAGCACCCCTTCCCAACTATATTAGAAGGGTTAAATATTAAATTTGAACTCCCAGTGGCAGGAAAAGGTGCCAGTTCCAGATCCAGGAGTGATTGCTTATAAAAATGAAGGTGCCTTGAAAGTGGATCATGGGAAAAAGGATAATTGGCTTGGAGTTCACACTGTGAAAAAGCAGAGCATTAAAGAGGTTGGGAGTGAAGCTCCACAAGAGGGTGGGAAGGTTCCCAAGGGGTCATTATTAGTTGCCCATTGTGAGGAACTGTACCCCCATGTTGCTCCTAGGTCAGCTGGAACGGTGAGGCTGCCCCCTTTTTACCTTCAGCACTGCTGCCTTACACAGGAGCTTAATAAAAAAATAATAGTAGTTATGAGAGGGGCTATGATTCTGGTAATATTTCTAAAACTTTTTCTAATACTTTAAATTTTATTTCCCTGTACGATAGTGAACAGGGCCCTATGAACAGAGGCTTCATTTTGCAGCCCTGACAGGGAATTGAGTCATTAGCCTGGTAACTAGTAGAGATATTGGTTGTGTGTACTGGATCCCCTAGCTCCTCTAGGAAGTTCTACGGTTACTGCTCCGTGATAGTTGTAATGCTGGTGTTGGGTATTGTAGACCATTTTCAGAAAAGCTGCATTGATTTTTTTCAGTTAGAAAAGATTGTTGGCCCTAAGTTAAAGAGCCCAAGTTTGGATCTTCAGGGGCTCCCCCAGGAGCTAGATCGAGGTAGAGGAGATGTAAAGTTGAGGGATATGGTCATCTCTATTAAGGGATACCGGGCAAAGAGTGATAAATATTGTGGGTTTTGAGGATTTGTGTGCCAGGGAGGATAGGAGAAGAGTTAGCACCCTGGGTAACGGGTATGCTGGATGCTGCAAAACCAACAGAAAACTTCCCATGTTGCAGAGGTAGCCGGTTGGGTAATTGGCTTTCCTGGAATATGGCAGGCCTGGGTCAAACTTATTCTAAATTAAATTTTATAGCACGTCTCAGTCTGTTAAAGGTTTGCTTGCAGGAAACTTGGAGATGTGATGATTTTAAGTGTGAGAATTGTTTAGTTTATGCCTTTGCAGCAAGAGCATCAGCAAAAGGCCATGCTAGTGGAAGGATTGCCATTTTATTGAGAAGCGACATAAATTGGAATCCCAAGGTGTTTGTCTATCCGTCGAACTTATGCCTCTGTTTAAAGTCAGCCCTGCCCAAAACGACAGGCAGACTGCATTCAGCCTTTTTACTGGAAAATGTGTGTATTCCACCGGGAAGGTCTTATGATGCCTTAGTTACTTCTATGTTTTCTTTCATACATAATGACATTATTTATGAAGATTGCTCTTTCATCATTGTTGCAGGGGATTTTAATGCTAAAATCTCGAATTCTGCTTTGAGTTGGAAGAAGTGTGGTGCATCGCTGAGGCTATTTTTCCTGGAAGAATTATACCAGATAGGAGGGGTGTATGCTTCTTAGAGAACTTGAGATCTAATGAGTTTGTGGCCCTAAATGGCAGATTTCCTAAGGATTCTTCTGCTTCCTTCACCTTTTATTCTTCTTGAAGGCATTCATTAATTGATTATACGGAGGTATCCTATCAAATGTGTGGAGCCTGTACCCAATTTGAGGTATTGACAATGGACTTTAGTGATCATGGTATTCTTTCGGTAGACATGGATTTAGAGTTCAAGGTGTCTCATTCTTGGAAACTTATGAAGGGTGCTGTAATTTTTAATAAAACAAATGGGCGTTCCTTTTGGTCTAGCAAAAATGCTCGTAAACTGACCTCATATAAAAATAGTGAGTTTAGGCTTGCCTAATCCTTTATTTGGTAATCTAATCCCCTGGTTTGAAAAGCAGTTGTCTTTATTTCGTTCTCTGGGAATAAATTTGGTAGTATTAGTGATAAGCCAGTAGTGGCCATCCCTTGGGAGGTAAGAAAGCTGAATTGTGAAATAAATTTATTGGTAAGGTTACAGTTTAGATCGCCAACAGTGTTAAGGTGAAGGGAAATCAATTGGCTTAACCGTGTAAGAACTACATTGAAGATGCCGGAACATAGAAAGGAGGAAGAGCAGAACTGGATTAATTTGAGAGAAGCTGCCTATTCTCGTGACACGCAAATATTGGACTTTAATAGCCCAATACTGTGACTCCAGAGTTAGGGCTGAGCCTATTTCCATCTCTGACGAAGAGTGGACTCAGTATGTTTCACGGTTATATTAAGCTAATTATAGTAGTGATATTCTGCTGTAGTGGAAAGCTGAGGCTGATTCTTTGAATACATTCAGTCTGCCCTCTTGCAAGGAGATAGAGGGGATGATTAAGGGGGCAAGGTCCTCAAGGGCAATGGGACCAGATGAGGCCCTGATATCTCTTATTAAGCAAGAAATTTGTACTTGGGCTCTATTTTTGTGCCCTGTGTTTCAATGTTGCTATTTGACTGGGGTTATTCTGACCTCTTGGAAGGGACGTATTGTTGTACCATTAACCTCTTGGCTGCTGGGCCTCCCCCCCCCCCACCATCAGTGCTGAGCCCTTTTTTGGCTATTTGGGGTAGTTTGTGCTTAGGCCTTCATAACAATTTGTCCACATAAGCGATGCACACCAAGTTTGCATCCTTTTTTTTCCAACATCCTAGGGATTCTAAAGGTACCCAGAGTTTGTGGGTTTCCCTGGAGGAGACCAAGAAATTAGCCAAAATACAGCAAAAAATTTGTTTTTTTTAAAAAAAAAGGTGAAATAAGGGCTGCTGAAGAATGCTTGTGATTTTTTTTGCCTGAAAATGGCATCAACAAAGGGTTTGCGGTGCTGCAATCACCATCTTCCCAGTTTTCATGAACAGGCAGACGTGAATCAGAAAACTACATTTTTCAACACAATTTTGGCATTTTACTAGGATATACCCCATTTTTACTATTTTTTGTGCTTTCATCCTCCTTCCAGTTAGTGATAGGAATGGGTATGAAACCAATGCTGGATCCCGGAAAACTAAACATTACTGAAAAGTAGACAACATTCTGAATTCAGAAAGGGGTCATTGTGTAGATCCTACAAGGTTGTCCTACAGAAAAGAACAGCTGAAATAAAAAAATATTGAAATAGAGCTGAAAAAAACAGCCCTTTTTCTCCACATTTTACTCTGTAACTTTTTCCTGCAATGTCAGATTTTTTAAAGCAATATACCGTTACGTCTGCTGGACTCTTTTGGTTGCGGGGATATATAGGGCTTTTAGGTTCGTCAAGATCCCTAGGTACCCAGAGCCAATAAATGAGCTGCACCTTGCAATGGGTTTTCATTCTATACCTGGTATACATCAATTCATTTACTGACATATAAAGAGTGAAAAATAGGTATCAAGAAAACCTTTTTATTTCCAAAATGGGCATAAGATAAGGTGTTGAGAAGCAGTGGTTATTTGCACATCTCTGAATTCCGGGGTGCCCATACAAGCATGTGAATTACAGGCCATTTCTTAAATAGACGTATCTTTTACACACTGTCTTACATTTGGAAGGAAAAAATGTAGAGAAAGACAAGGGGCAATAACACTTGTTTTACTATTCTGTGTTCCTCCAAGTCTCACAATAAAAATGGTACCTCACTTGTGTGGGTAGGCCTAGGGCCAGCGACAGGAAATACCCCAAAACACAACGTGGACACATCACATTTTCCCATAGAAAACAGAGCTGTTTTTGGAAAGTGCCTAGCTGTGGATTTTGGCCTCTAGCTCAGCCGTCACCTAAGGAAACCTACCAAACCTGTGCATTTTTGAAAACTAAACACCTAGGGGAATTCAAGATGGGGTTACTTGTGGGGCTCTAACCAGGTTCTGTTACCCAGAATCCTTTGCAAACCTCAAAATGTGGCCAAAAACACTTTTTCCTCACATTTCGGTGATAGAAAGTTCTGGAATCTGAGAGAAGCCACAAATTTCCTTCTACCCAGCGTTTCCCCAAGTCTCCTGATATAAATGGTACCTCACTTGTGTGGGTAGGCCTAGTGCCCCCAACAGGAATAGATCACACAACAGTCAATGTTGGTCCTTACATGAGGCAACTGTTGACCCTGGGCTGCTCCATTCCTGACTCAGGCACTAGGTGCAGGCAGGGATAGTGTTTTTTTCAGGACAGGTGAGGAATCACTGTGTGGATCCCAGTATATTCCTGTAGTTTGTGTGACAGAAATGCAACATTTCAGCTTTTCAGGGCATTCTGGGTAAGTAAACTTTGGGGAATCCATACAAGTCACACCTCTGTGGACTCCCCCGGATTTCTAGTTTCCAAAAATGTCTGGGTTTAGTATGTTTCCCTATATGGCCGCCGAGACCAGGACCAAAAACACAGGTGCCTGCCTTACAAAACCAGTTTGTTTTGTGATATATAATTTTGATGTCTCCTCAATACGATTTGGGAGGTGGAATTTGGGGCTGAACTAAACTGGGGAGCCCCCAAGAGAGCACTCTCTGTGCTTGCTGCCGCATTCACCTGCTCTCTGTGTTGGGCTAGCCTGCTATTGTCCTGTTGGACAGACTGTGCTTGCGAAGGGACAGCAGGACTGTCCTCATCACCTCCCTCATAATTACTGTAAGAGGAGTTATCGAATGGGACTCCGACGACTGAAAAATCACTCCCAGAGTCTGCACCATTGTCCTATCCCTCAGATGCTGTCTCAGTATCTGCTGTCTCAGTCTCTGATCCTATGTCAGAGCTGTCCTCTATAGCCCGAGTGAGGGCGTGAGCAGCAGTCATCCAACAAGATGCCATCTCTGATACTTGCTAAACTGTTGCTCTAAAACAGAGGTTCCCAACCTGCGGTCCGGGGACCCCTGGGGGTCCATGAAGCCTCCTCTGGGGGTCCGTGACTGCTTCAAAATTAAACAACATTAACAGCTTAGTTCCCCAGCTTTCAGTAATAACTCAGTGGGGGGTCCATGGATTCCAATGATGATTCAGTGGGGGTACCCGGCCTCCAGTAATGATAAAGTGGGGGTCCACAGAAGTCAAAAGGTTGGGAACCACTGCTCTAAAACACTAGCCTACGTAGACAGTCACAAAATTGCTGGTGTGTGTGTAATACGTGCAACAGTAGAGGTCACCTTACCTTCGCTTCTTCCCTCAATCAGCACGTTCTTTCAAGACACTCAAAAAACACCTTGTCACATACCAATCGTCACAGTCTTTAGCACATCTAGCGCCCAGTCCATCATTATTGGTGCTCCCACTCCCATGTCCTCCTCCTCAGGATTCCCTCACTACCACCCAGCAAAAGTGCCCTTCATCTCTCCATAGCCACCCCGCACGTACATTTCATTTGTATTATAGCGCAGGTAATGGATGACTTTACTAATGTACTCAGCTATTTACATAAAATACAGATTTGCTCTTTGCAGTGGGCATATAAACCTTCTGCGCTTCTTTATGGCACCAAAACTGCCAGTAGACAAAAGTCTGATCCTTCTGTAGCAGAAACATAATCACAAGACTTACTTGACTTTTTTATTACTGGCTAAAAGCTACAGTTGAAACGCGTCAGTTGAAGTATATCACTTTCATATGTGGGTCTGGTTTTCCTGGGGGCCGTTCTATATATATGCCCCCAGGGGACACCTACCTTTATTTACAAAAAATATGCCCCAGGGGAGAGGGGTGGCCCATTTGCCGAGGGGGGCTGACTCCTCCAAGTGAAATCCCTGGTGTCTAGTGGGGTTTCCTGGCGCTCGACCGCAGCTGCGCAGCGATTGAGGGTCAGGAAACCTGTTCAAGAAGGCCTCATTCGAAAGGGGAGAGTCTCCCCTTTCAAACGAGGCCTTCCCGAATGTCGGGAGGACCGTTTGGGGCTGTTTTCCCCATTGGAGCAAGAAGCGGCTTTGTGGTCGCTTCCTGCTCCAATGGTGAAAACAAAACAGTGATGTCAGACATCACAAAGGGGCGGGTGGGGGCGGGTGTGCAGGTGTGACACGGAAGATCTTCCGTCTCCCAGGGTTATTTTGAACACAAAAAAAATCCCCTCCCTGGTGTCGGCCACTGGCCATGACTGACCGACGCCCACACCAAAGGGGTTATATAAAAAAGATCCCAAAACCTCCCCTGCCAGTTATAGGCAGATAGCCCTGTTGGATGAGATTTTGAAACTGTTTGCTAAAAGTATCTTCTTCACCTTTGGAAATGGGCTTTTGGCAATACCCTTATTCCTGTTGAGCAGGCTGGTTTTCATAAGAATTGTGGTACCTTAGAGAAACAGACAAGTGAAAGGTGATTCGCCTAAATTGGGATTAATGATTGTCAGTTGTTTACTTTATGCTGACAACGTTGTTATTTTGGATTTCACCTCAATAGGATTGCAGAGGCGCATTGCAGCATTAGGAAGTTTTTGCTGGTGAACATTTCCTAAAAATAAACATCTCAAAGAGTAAAGTTATGCCATTTAGGTTCCCTGGGCGCAGAGTCAGGAAAGGTCTATTTTGCACCCTGGGAAATGAGAGGCTGGAAGTGGTGACATTTTATCCATACCTGGGCAGAAGTTTTTCAAGTAATTGTTTAAGTAATGATAATATCAGTCAGTGTAGCAGTAAGGCATTTTCTATGGCCTCTGCAATTGGCAGACTGTATAAGTGCTGTGGGCAAAGACACTTTGCCCATGCTCTTGCAGACTGTAATTTTAAAATACCACCCTCTTTGGGATATGCTTGTGAGGTGAGGTACTGGCGGAGCAGTTTTGGTATTTCTCTGAGAAGGAGGAAGGTCATATTTGTGCCAAATTTGTAACTTGAATAATCTGGCTGCCCCTTCCACCCTCTGGCTTGAGTTTGGTCTCCTCTCTCCGATAGTGTTGGTTATGGCAGCTGTTTTGAAGTGGGGGAACAATCTACTGAATAGGGATCGGGTTCCATTTGTGCAGCCTTTTAACATGAAGGGGGTCATTCTGACCCTGGCGGCCGGTGGCCGCCAGGGCCACCGACCACGGGAGCACCGCCAACAGGCTGGCGGTGCTCCAACGAGCATTCTGACCGCGGCGGTTCAGCCGCGGTCAGAAGCGGAAAGTCAGCGGTCTCCCGCCGACTTTCCACTGCTCGATTGAATCCTCCATGGCTGCGGAGCACGCTCCGCAGCCATGAGGATTCTGACCCCCCCCACCGCCATCCTGTTCATGGCGGGAAAGCCGCCATGAACAGGATGGCGGTAGGGGGGGTCGCGGGGCCCCTGGGGGCCCCTGCCGTGCCCATGCCAATGGCATGGGCACGGCAGGGGCCCCCGTAAGAGGGCCCCGCAAGGTATTTCAGTGTCTGCCTTGCAGACACTGAAATACGCGACGGGTGCTACTGCACCCGTCGCACCTTCCCACTCCGCCGGCTCGATTACGAGCCGGCATCCTCGTGGGAAGGGAGTTTTTCCCTGGGCTGGCGGGCGGTCTTTTGGAGACCGCCCGCCAGCCCAGGGAAAAACTCATAATACCCTCCGCGGTCTTCTGACCGCGGAGCGGTATTATGGGGGCGGAATTCTGGCGGGCGGCCTCCGCCGCCCGCCAGAATTAGAATCAGCCCCGAATTATTTTATAATCTGAAGGAAAAGAATGCGCTTCTCTCAAATTACTTGAAAGCTCTGGATATGTTTGATATTGTTCAGAATGATAGTGCACCTCTGCCCAAGTGTTTGTTAAAAAATGTGATTAAAAAAGTCTTACTTATGTAGTGAGTCGGAAAAGGGACATTATATTATGCTTTGTGCTCAGCATGCACAGAACAATATCATTGTGGAGAGCAGCATTTATAAAAATCCTCGACCTTACGTGGTATGGATTCTTCCTTGTGGTGTACATAGAACAATTGCATTATTAAGGTGGAATTTGCTCCCGCTACGAGTTGTTACTGGTGCTTGGGAGGGTTTACCCAGGGAGGAGAGGCTTTGTGATCTTTGCCTGAGTTTTGTCCAAGATTTAAATCATGTGATATTTGTGTGTCCTTTACTTTATGTACTACGTCTACAATTGTTAAGACCATTGGGCCAGATTTACAAGGCCCTAGCACCGCCTTGCGCCACAGTAGCGTAATTTTTTACGCTAATGTGGCTCAACGAGGCAAAAATTGCCATGCCACATTTACAAAGTGGTGCAATGCATGCATTGCGCCACTTTGCGACCCCTTGCGCCACATTATGCCTGTGCCACGCATAATGTATGCAAGGGGGCATTCCGACATTAGGAGGCCCGCAAAACTGGAGCAATGAAATCTAAAAAATTTCATTGCGCCATTTTTGGCATCATTTTTAACACCTGCTCAAAGCAGGCATTAAAAGGACACACCAATTGAAATCGATGGGCCTCCCTGCACTTTGCTGCACTAGCATCAAACTTTTGGACGCTAGTGCAGCAAAGCGCCACAAAAGCATCAAACATTTTGCCGCTATTGGCCTAATGTGCGACATGGTGTGCCGTATTGTAAATACGGCGCACCCAGGGTGTCACTAGGAGGCGGTAGGGGGCACAAGAAATCTGGTGCATCAGTACTGATGCGTCACATTCTTGTAAATCTGGGCCATTGCTCTTAAAGTATAGTATAACTTTAGTGGCGAAAGCTCGTCAATGTTTATTTGCCCCTTGCACTGGAACAGATTGCACTAAAATCTTTAGATTTAAAAAATATTTTTAAAGCATTTTTTAAATAGTTGTCTGATGGAACCACGCATGCCGGAACAACGCATGCCTTAACAACACAGTCTTAACCACGACCGCGTTGTTTCCACGCATGCCTTTACCATGCATGCCTTTACAATGAATTTCTTTATAAAAGCATGCCTAGGCATGTGTGTAAATGCATGCAAAACAGCATGCGTGGTTCTGTCATGCAACCCCCCCACCCGCCCTGAGGTCCAAAACTACCCCACCCCTAAAACCTAAACTACCCCGAAGTCCCCCAACCCACCCTAAGCCCTTAAAAAAATACCCCGGACCCCACTCCTGCATTTAAAAAGTAAACTACCCAACCCCCCACCCGCCTTGAGCCCTCAAAATAAAACTACCCCACCCCCAAAAACTAAACTACACCAACACCCCCACCCGCCCTGAGCCCTAAAACCTTCCCCTTCTAAAAAGTAAACCACCCGACCGCCCACTCTCCCTAAGCCTTTTAAAAAAAAACTATCCTGACCCCCACCCCTAAAAACTAAGTTACCCCAACGACCCACCCTGAGCCATAAAAAAAAAAAACTGACCCCTAAAAACTAAAGTACTCCGACATAAGCCCTAAATCCACCACTAAAAACTACCCACCAACCCTGACCCATCCCCACTTACCTCACCACATCCTCTCCCGATCCTTCCTCCTCTTTTCTCCTCCCACCCTTCCTTCAACCTTCCCCACTCCTTTAAAAATAAACTACCCCACCCCCCACCCTAAGCCCTAAATAAAAAAAATAAAAAATCGCCCCACCCCACTCTTAAAAAAAAAAAAAATAGCTCACCCTACAAAAATACCAAAAGCCCCCACCCCGCCCATTAAAAAAAATAGCCTGCCCGACCCTCCACCCACCCCAATCCCTTAATCCACCACCCACCACTTCCCCAGCCCCACTTACCTCACTGCGCCCCCGCGTTCTCTCCCGAACAACGCATGGCTTTTTCTGTGCCTTCACTACGCATATGTGTAGTTCAGCACATGCATGGTTAAGTCACAGAAAAAACCATGAGTCATTCAGGCAAGCGTGGTCACGCTTGCTTGGGAAACGCCAGCGTCCTTAAGGACGCGTTATTAAGGACGTTTCCCTTTTTAAATGTGTTTAAATATTTACTTCTTGAATTAGTATTTTTATGTGCTATGTATCAAGTTACGCCCCGTAATTGATTAGTATTTTTTCATAATGACCTTTAGTATCAAGCTTGGTACTTTATTAGGATGAATAGTTTATTGTGTTGTTTAAGACTAGCGCTGTTCTTTGAATGAATTACTTGCATTTGTACTTTATATGCATTTTATTTGAATTTGAGGTTTTACTGTAAAACATGGCAGTGGGGATTATGTCCCTTTCAGTATTTTATGATTTGTATTATTTTTTATTTTTAGCTGTTTCTGTTTAATTTGTTTGTATTTATGTGGTTCTCTTCGAAGTGCCAAAACATAATAAAATGTTTGTCTTGTAACAAAAAAAACTGAGCCAAACTAATGCCCTAAACTGAGCTATCGGAAATCTTAGTGGATTCACTAGAAATATAAGCATTATTAGAAAATAGGAAAGTGTCAGCATACCAGAAATCTCTAGGGAAGTTCTGATAGAGAGGTGGTGTATAGCATAAAGCCACACAAAGAAATCAGATTAGAGAGGTATGTACCCTTCCAAATCTCTAAGAGATCAGTTCTCTCCAAAGGTCAAAACGAATCTGCTGTTTCCTAACTAGGTGTATCCCAATTAAACCCACTGAACCTTCGAGTAGTCTGCGTCATCGAACCAGTAGTTTTCCATTGTCTTTGCACAATTAAATCTGGCAACTCCCATTACTCCTTCCATCCCACGATTTGTACATCAGGATGACCTTGAATGTCTCTTTGTGCAAGTCAAACTTCAAATCAGCCCATTTCTCCTTTGGATGTTTATTGTGATAACAGATGTTATCTTCTTTTATTGTGATAACATTTGTTATTTTCTTCCAGGTATATTTTATACTAAGACATGAACATTGGCACAATTGTTTTCTTTATGTGACATTAAGTTTTGCCAAATATCATATGTTTTTCACTTTTCATACATTGGAAGATTAACTGATTTAATTAGAATTACAGGGGTGTAGTGCTGAGACCTAACAAGCCTTGGCAAAGCCAATAGGTATCACCTTTGAGACTATTGGCTCTGCCATTGTTTTTTGGTTATGCTGTACAGCATGAGCATTGCTGACTTTGGCAAAGCTTTGTCACCTCTCTGTATAGCAGTGTGGCTGCTGTGTAGCATCTCTAAAAATAATAATAAAAAAGGACTATGATGTATCCTGCGCTAATGCACTTTTAAAAAAGTGCACATTAGCCCTTGCTGTGTCACAGCCACACTGCAAAGCATCTGCGCTGCTGAACAGCATGGCTACAAAACATTGCACAGTAAATAGCCCTCAAAGGCAAGACTTACTGACTTTGCAAGTGCTTGTTTAAAGTATTATTATCAGCAGTGACTTGAAAACCACCAGTTGGGAAGGGACACTGAGATCTGATGGTTGGAATAAAAAAAAAAGACCTAATGAAATTCACCGCTAAAATTTGCCAGTTGTGGTTAGGGACACAACAATAATTCCCCCAAATATTTCATCATGCAGACACTACCTCACAGCTTACGTCATCTACAACATCACGGAAAACTGCACAAGGGTTGCATACAGCTTAGGGCATAGGGTCCACAGAGGATGGTCCACACTAAGTACCTATCTGGGCTTAAATTACAAAATAGACGCACTGCCTCAGTTTGTGCCACATTGCACACCTAACTAAGTTTGCTCGGTAAAGACTGAGACAGCGCGACCGATTATGGTAACAAATGCACTGTCCTCAGACCAGGCGTGACATCTGAGAGTCAGCACTTGCGCTGAGGAGAGCGCATTATTGAAAGACAAGGCTACGGTTTGAAAAAGCAGATCTGAAGGGGATGAACTGACTGTGTACCTTCTCATTGCGCCTCCTGATTACTTTCCCTCATGTCACTGGGGATTTGCCACATGAACATGAGGTAATACTACATTTTGGTTACATTGGTGCAAAATGTGCATCACACGATCCATATTAAAGGAGGGATGGCTCAAATGTTGTAAAGTGCCCCTTTCTGGATGGTCCCCCCCCCCTCCCCCCCACTTTTTGCTGTGAGATGTTGTGATTTTTTTACCTGTTAGTGAATTGAGGCATGCTAACCAGGCCCCAGTAACAATGCTCTTACCTTTAAACTATATGTCAAATTGCATAGGCCAGTTGGCAAGCACCCTACTACCCCTGTAATCCCTAGTAACTGGTACCCAGGATACCCAGAGCAAGGGTGGTAAGGAGGGGTCAGCAGGGCCGCAGCACTTATTGTGTCACACTGAGTGACCCAAGTAAAAGAGAGGTTGCAGAAGCTGCCATGTCAGCCTGCACAAGCAGCTTGCTGCTCAAGTGAGACTCTGCCCACACCAGGCGCAGTCAAAGTCCCTGTTACTGCCCATGGCCAGGTCAGTCACCTCTAAGGTAGGCCCCCTCTAGCCCAGAGGGCAGGGTGCACTGTTCCATGAGTGAGGGCATATGTGCAGGAGCACAAATGCCCCTGTGTTGGCATTTAAACTGCAATGCTGGCAGAATAACCAGTGGTTCACTGGATAACATGGGCTGGCATCTGACCACTGCTCAGATGTCCAGCTCTGCAATGGACCAGCCGAATCCTGTCGTGTTTGGTATCAAACACTTTTCTTTTTAACCCTGAACACGATGCCAATGTTTAGGATTAAAAAGGAGGTGCCCAGGTGGCACCCTTAGAGTATGCCCACCAAGTTATCAAGTCCTGTACTGTTTTGGTGGAGTCTCCAGAGCTGCTGGGGCCACAGGCAAGAGTCTGACCTCCTGCTGGTGGTGCTTGCACCTTGGCCCTCCCTCCCAGGCTGGCTGGTGAGATTAGCATTAGGGCAGTGAGCCTCAAAGGCTTATCCCGCATTTGATGTGCCGAGAGCTATCCCCCAGCGGAGGACAAAGACCTTCCCACCCTGCCTGGCTGGGAGGGTGGGATATTAGCTATGCAGGAGGCGTGCACCTCCCTCAAACTAGCCAAACCTTTGATTTAGGCTAGGAGGACTGCACAACCAAGGAAGGGTTCTGCCATCTTGGCAGACCCTAAGAATAGTGAGTTCTGGGTAGAAAGTGATGTACTCCCCACAGGATGTCGTCACTGCTGGGGCAGACTAGCCTCACGGACAGTAGCCCATTGGCCACTGTCCCTCACACTCTTAAATGCCCCCTAAGCCAGGTTTTAAGGGCTCCCCTGGCACCAGAACTTAGATATTACCTGGAAATGAAGAGAGAAGCACAAAGAGACGTAGGCACCAACAACAAGACCTGGACTCCCTCCCCAGCGCAAAGAAGAGGACAGAGTGACCTCGGGAGACCAGTACTTGCACCAAGAGTCCGACATGTGCTGGAGGTGAAAACTCATTGGCCCGATCAGAGGTATTCCCGTGGACACTGAAACCCCAAGGAAGACTCCCCTGATTGGTGTCACCAGTTCCATGTAAATTGCAGAAGTAAAGAATGGCAGAGATCGAAGACCTGTGACCCGACGATCTCTGAGTGCCTGAGCCCAAACAAACTTGGGCCCGTACTTATACTTTTTTTGCACCACATTTGCACCATTTTTTGGCGTAAAAGCTGTGCAAACTTACAAAATACAATTACATATTGTAAGTTTATGCCACTTTTGCGTCAAAAAATGACACAAATTTGGTGCAAAAAAAGTATAAATACAGGCCACACGACATTCACAGACTCCAGGGCAGTCCCCAAGCATAGAGACTGATGTTACCAGCGACCCCTCTCCTGTGGGACTGCAGCCTGCAGGATGTGACTTCGACTGGAGAAGCAAAGCCTCTTTTGCATGACCAGCTCGGAGATTGACAGCTAGGAGCTATCACTTCACCCGGAGCCACCGGATGAGGTGGTGAAGATCCAAGCATCGATTCCTGGCCCTGGCCCCCCAAAGACCTTTATATTTGGAGGGTAGAGTGTGAGTCTACCCCCAAGTCCAGTGTTGCAACAGAGTGCAAAATGCACCAGCCACTGCGGACCGTTCAGCTCCAAGGACAGCCAAGTCACCTCTGCAACCAGACTTCCTGGGCAAGGTAACAAAAGTCTGACTGTTGAATCTTGGTCCAGGTCCCCGCAGAACCTTAAGTTCCTGTGGGTCCATCGCAACTCGCCCTACAAATGCCCGAGTGCACACTGCTTTTTTCCCTATTGACTTCAATGGAAGACCTTTAAATCTGCAAAGTACTGTATTTTCTAAAGTCTTAAAAATTCACAACTCCAGTTGTACAAAAATGTAATGTGAAATGCTTTACACATGTTCCTCTAAGTAGTCTGACTGCTCTATGCCACACTACTAGGACTGAGCTAGGTTTTGCTGAGAGTAAATCTGAGGTTCACTACTGGGTAATGTGCTAGTATTCCATGGTAAGGCTACCTTGCCATACCATATAATACCTTCACCTTGCTAGATCAAGCGTGTGTGACCCCTACTATAATACTAAGGCCCTCATTACAACCCTGGCGGTAAATCCCTCTTACCGCCATGCTGAAGGCCGCCAACATACCGTGGCAGTGGCAGAAATCCGCTTCAGGTATTACAACCCACATCACGGAATCCGCCACAATACAGACACCCACACAAGTCCTCCACACCAAAGGTCAGTGATAAACTGGCGATACCAAAACCTACACCGTCACGCCAACAAGAATATGCCCACACTATCACGACCCACAAACCAACACAGCAGTCTTTCAACCGCTGTAATCCATTGGCGGTACAAACCGCCGTGCTCAAAATACACACACATTTACAAAACACAATCACATTAGACAATTCGAAACACACACACCTGATACACATACACACACCACACCTGAAAAAGCTGAGAGAGAGAGAATAGCAAACACAACACCAGCATCCACAGGCACCCAACACCATCACTCATACAACATCCACGCACCTCAAACAACACACCCCAACACAACACATCACAAAGCACAACAAACACCACCTCACACATCATCCACACCACATTATTGTACCTCAAAGACACCCCAGGTTTTCTGGGGAGGATCTCAGGGTCACAGTGGAGGAAATCATCCGGGTAGAGCCACAGCTATTCGGATCACAGGTGCAGCACACCTCCATTGCTAGGAAGATGGAGCTATGGTGGAGAATAGTCTACAGGGTCAAAGCAATGGGACAGCATCCAAGAACACAGGATGACATCAGGAAGAGGTGGAACGACCTACGGGGGAAGGTGCGTTCAATGGTATCCAGATACCAGAATGCTGTACAGAGGACTGGCGGTGGACCGCCACCTCCTCCCCCACAACTAACAACATGGGAGGAGCAAGTCTTGGCAATACTGCATCCTGAGGGCCTCGCAGGAGTAGCAGGAGGACTGGACTCTGGTAAGTCATATCTTATTTACCATATCCCCCACCCCACCTGCATGCCACCACATACCACCACCCTCACCCTCACCCCCATCACTCCAACACCTCACATTTGCCCTACTATCACAACCCAGCCATCCCAATACCAAGGCCCTGCATGCAACACCTATGCATGGACCCCCATCACCAAAGCATGTCCAGTACAGATACCCAACCAGACCCCAAAACAACAATCACACAAGAACAAACACAATAATGCAAGCACAGGAGTAGAGGGTAACTCACCCAATGCCCAAGATGGCACACACAGATACTAAAACTATGCATTTACACCCCAACAGGACCCCATATCCAACATCACCGGACAGGAGGTGCCAGACATATCCAGCCCCCCCACAGAAGAGGCCCACAGTGATGACAGCAGCTCTGCACGCCTGGATCAAGATGACCAGCCCGGCCCATCACGGACCTCTGGACAGTCGGTTCCCCTGCCACTGTCACAAGCCACCACAGACCCTCCCCCCCTCAGGAAACACCACCACAGCACTCACCCAGCGGGCCCATGCCACTGTCCCCAGGACACGTCAATCAGCAGTGTGTCCACCACTACAGGGACCCCAGGCAAACCCACTAACCCAGACAATCAGGGACCTGGGGTCAGTGGGCACACTGTTCAGGGGACAGAGGCACAGGACAACAGGGAAGGTGGGAGGACTGATGTGCGACAGGGGGAGGACAGGCCCAGGGAACCCACTCTCCACGAGGCACTCTCCAACATCATGGGAGCATACCACCATTCCCAGGAGACCATGGGCACGGTACTGGCCAAGTTTCAGGAGACCAGCGGCTGCAGGAGGAACACTACCTTGACATCAGGGAGAACTTGAAGTCCATTAACACCACCCTGGTCACCGTTGCAGGGGTGCTAGCAGACCTGGCCAACACCATGAGGGACACAGTGGCACACAAACGGGCCCCTGACACTAGCCTGGACGATGAACAGCCCTCCACCTCCGCCGGCACTAGTGGACAGGAGGCACCGCCACAGGACCAACAGGCCACCAGCGCCCCACCCCCCTGCAGAAGTAGAACCACCCTGCAAACGGTCCCTGAGATCCAGGAACACGACGGAGAACAATGCCAAGACCCCGCCAGGAAATAAGACCCTCCTGATTGTCACCCTTCTGTCCCACTGTGTCACCTTGTCCACCTTGAACTGCCATTGCTCCCCTTCCTATGTCCCCATGGACAATGCACCTGTGAGACCAAGAGACTGAACTCTACCATGGACATTCCTCCACCATCACCCAAGGCCATTGCACATCCCCCTCCACTTATTAGCACAGAAATAAACACCCTTGAATCACAAATCAATCTGGAGTCAGTCTGTACTTTCACAAATGTGTAATAGCAACCTCTCAGAAATATAGCAATGTCAATGTACATGTTCTCATACCAATGTTACCCAGCAGTAAACATAGCAGAGGGCACAAAGTGGGACTCAGATCTGTGAAATGGAAAGGCAAAGTGACATGTCAGGGTCCATACACAGAGGCAAAAAGGCAGATTTATGCTATGTCCTACAGTAGTATGAGATGTGGGAAGCAGTGCCATCCTCTTACCTGTGTCTCACTGGAAGTATTGCATGATGATGTTGTTTCGGTTGTCCATATCTTCTTCTTCTGCCTCCTCTTTTTCACTGTCCACAGGCTCCACAGCTGCCACAAGACCAGCATCAGGCCCATCCTCCTGCAGAAAAGGCACCTGGCGTTGCAAAGCCAGGTTTTACAACATACAGCATGCCACGATTATCTGGCACACCTTCTTCGGTGAGTAGTATAGGGATCCACCTGTCAGATGGAGGCACCCAAATCTTGCCTTCAGGAGGCCGAAGGTGCGCTCTATTATCCTCCTAGTTTACCCATGTGCCTTATTGTAGCGTTCCTCTGCCCTTGTCCTGGGCTTCCTCACTGGGGTCAGTAGCCATGACAGGTTGGGGAAACCTGAGTCACCTGCAGATATCGAGGGACAACTGTTAGACATCCTCCAAACATTAGGGAATCTCTCATACCCAGACACCTATTTAAACTGTGTGGGGACCTTGGGCTCACCTATTAGCCACACACGGTGCCTCTGGAGTTGCCTCATCACATAAGGGATGCTGCTATTCCTCAAAATGTAAGCGTCATGCACAGAGCCTGGATAGTTGGCATTTACATAGGAAATGTACTGGTCTGTCAAACACACCATCTGCACATTCATTGAATGGTAGCTTTTCCGGTTTCTGTACACCTGTTCGTTCCTGCGGGGGGGAACAAATGCCACATGTGTACCATCAGTGGCACCAATGATATTGGGGATATGTCCCAGGGCATAAAAGTCACCTTTCACTGTGGGCAGATCCTCCACCTGAGGGAAAACGATGGAGCTGTGCATGTGTTTCAGCAGGGCAGATAACACTCTGGACAACACGTTAGAGAACATTGGCTGTGACATCCCTGATGGCTGGCCACTGTTGTTTGAAAAGACCCACTTGCCAAGAAATGGAGCACTGACAGGACCTGCACTAGAGGGGGGATTCCTGTGGGGTGGCGGATAGCTGACATCAGGTCTGGCTCCAACTGGGCACACAGTTCCTGGATTGTTGCACGAACAAGTCTGTAAGTGATAATGATGTCTGTCTTCCATTGTCGACAGGTCCACCAGGGGTCTGTACACTGGAGGATGCCGCCAACTCATCACCTGCCCCAGCAGACGTGCCCTATGGGGGAGAAGGGTGAGCAGAGGGTCATACACCACATAGGTTTCACAAGGCTGTTTAGCACAATCGTGAAATTATCTCTATGTGCCTTTGTCTGTCCGTATTCTTGGCCTAAATAGGTGTGACGCAGTTAGTTGTCCTGCCATGTGGCCCCCTGAAATGGCGGCTGCCTGACCTGTAAGGTGGAACAAGGGGAAATGAGGTAATGGCTACAGTGTCTGGGGAAAGGGCCCCTGCTTTAACTGCGGAGGAGTTGGAGAAACTGGTGGATGGAGTCCTCCCCCAGTACACGCTACTTTACGGTCTTCCAGACATACAGGTGAGTGAACCATGTGCATGGTGGATGGGACATGATTGTATGGAGTGTCGTGGATGGAAGAGAGGGGGGGACAAGCCAGCATGTGAGGATGGTGAGTGTATGTTTTTCTGGGACAGGGTGGGAGGTTTGTGGCCAATGTGTGAGAAGAACTGTGCGGGAGAGTAACATCCTTTTTTACTTCACTATTCCTCTAGGTCAGTGCCCACCAGAAGAAGGGTATTTGGTGTGCCATTGCCAAGGGAGTGCGGACCCTGGGTGTCTACCATAGACGGAGCACCCACTGCCAGAAAAGATGGGAGGACCTGCGCCGCTGGAGCAAGAAGACGGCAGAGGCCCAGCTGGGGATGGCCTCCCAACGTGGAAGGGGTGCCCGTCACACCATGACCCCCCTGATGTACCGGATCCTGGCAGTGGCATATCCTGAGTTGGATGGACGCTTGAGGGCATCACAGCAGCCACAAGGGGTTGAGTACACTCTCATTCAGCTGACTCTGCACGCTTGACGAGGTGTCTGGGTGGGAGAGGTGGGCTGTGGGTTCCCCTAGGCCAGGGCAGACGCGCAAAGGTAGATCCATTGATTTGCAGGCTCATTCCCACTCCAACCCCAAAGGTGGTATTTGCCCTCTACACCTAGTCAGGCTCCCATGGGCTCCAGCTGTGCATGAAATGGGTCTAGACAGAGTCCCCCTTGGCCATGTGCTTTTCCCCTGCCCTGTTAGTGCATGGCTTATTGCATAGGGCTGCTCCCTGTGTGTTGTGTCCGCCAACGGTAGCGGTGTTGCAGGCATTGACCATGTGTCTCCTCTGTCTTTCCCCACCATTTGTTTTGTCACCCTGTCCTTATGTGCATTAGCATCATCTGGCGCAGGAGGGTTGGCACCAGAGCAGGAGGGAGATGCAACCCACATGGCCCTGGAGGGTGAAGTAACAGAGTCAGAAGGCACCAGTGGGACGGAAGGTGAGGAGAGCTCCACGACGGGGACAGGAGCAGACACCAGCGACAGCGACTCCTCCTCTGATGGGAGCTCCCTTGCGGTGGCGGGCACCTCTGTGCCCACCGCAACAACAGGTACAGCCACCACCCCCCCTACCAGCACCGCCCTACCAGCAGCCCTTCATCGAGTTTCCCGTGCCCGCTCACCCAGGAGGGTGGGCATCTCCTTCACCCCAAGCACCTCAGGCCCTGTCCCAGTCAGCCCTGCTGCCCTCAGTGAGGAGCTAATGGTCTCCTGGGATCCGTCACTGTTGGGCAATCAACCATTTTGAATGCCATCCAGGGTGTTGAGAGGCATTTGCAGCAAACAAATGCATACCTGGAGGGCATTCATTCTGGCGTGGCGGCCCAACAGAGAGCATTTCAGGCTCTGGCTTCAGCACTGATGGCAGCCATTGTCCCTCTGTCCAGCCTCCCCCCGCCAACTTCCTCTACCCAGACCCAATCCCCTGTACCTCTGCCTATCCCAAGCACACCATCAGACCAGCATGCACCCTCATCAACACACAAGAGTGGACATGGCAAACATAAGCACCACACATCCCACAGGCACTCACACACGCACCATCCCCATGCAGACACCCCAACATCCACTGCATCCACTGTGTCCCCCTCCTCCACGTCCTCCTCCTCCCTCCCTGTCTCATCTCCAATCACACCTGCATGCACTACATCTTCATCCACTACCTCCAACACCAACACTCCCATCACCACACACCACTCATGTGCAATCACCACCCCCACTACCATTCACACATCCCCTGTGTCCTCTCTCAGTGTGTCTGTGAGCCCTCCTCCCACACTACACAAAAGCAGGCACACACCCACCCAACAGCCATCCACCTCACAACAGCCTCCGGCCCATGCACCTTTACCCAAATTCAGCAGACATACACTGTAAGGAAATGCCTCCTTGGCATGGTTACCCACTGACTTTTTGCCTTTGCTGATGCCAAGTTATGATTTGAAAGTGGGCTGAGGCCTGCTAATCAGGCCCCAGCACCAGTGTTCTTTCCCTAACCTGTACCTTTGTCTCCACAATTGGCACGCCCTGGCATCCAGGTAAGTCCCTTGTAACTGGTACCCCTTGTGTGTTCAGGTGGGGAGAAAATGACTAAGTCGACATGGCACTCCACTCAGGGTGCCATGCCAACCTCACACTGCCTATGACATAGATAAGTCACCCCTCTAGCAGGCCTTACAGCCCTAAGGCAGGGGCACTATACCACAGGTGAAGGCATAGGCGCATGAGCACTATGCCCCTACAGTGTCTAAGCAAAACCTTAGACATTGTAAGTGCAGGGTAGCCATAAGAGTATATGGTCTGGGAGTCTGTCATACACAAACTCCACAGCACCATAATGGCTACACTGAAAACTTGGAAGTTTGGTATCAAACTTCTCAGCACAATAAATGCACACTGATGCCAGTGTTCATTTTATTGTGAAATACACCCAGAGGGCATCTTAGAGATGCCCCCTGAAAACATACCTGACTTCCAGTGTGGGCTGACTAGTTTTTGCCAGCCTCCCACACACCAGACATGTTGCTGGCCACATGGAGAGAGTGCCTTTGTCACTCTGTGGCCAGTAACAAAGCCTGTACTGGGTGGAGTTGCTTCTCACCTCCCCCTGCAGGAACTGTAACACCTGGCAGTGAGCCTCAAAGGCTCACCCCCTTTGTTACAGCGCCACAGGGCATCCCAGCTAGTGGAGATGCCCGCCCCTCCGTCCACAGCCCCCACTTTTGGCGGCAAGGCCGGAGGAGATAATGAGAAAAACAAGGAGGAGTCACTGGCCAGTCAGGACAACCCCTAAAGTGTCCTGAGCTGAGGTGACTCTGACTTTTAGAAATCCTCCATCTTGCAGATGGAGGATTCCCCCAATAGGATTAGGGATGTGCCCACCTCCCCACCGGGAGGAGGCACAAAGAGGGTGTTACCACCCCCAGGGCTAGTAGCCATTGGCTACTAACCTCCCAGACCTAAACACACCCCTAAATTCAGTATTTAGGGGCCCCCAGAACCTAGCAAGATAGATTCCTGCAACCTGAAGACGAAGAAGGACTGCTGAGACACCAACTGCTTTGGCCCCAGCCCTACCGGCCTGTCTCCCCGCTTCAAGAAAAACTGCAACAGCGACACGTCCCCCATGGTCCAGCAACCTCTGAAGCCTCCGAGAACTGCCCTGCATCTAAAAGGACCAAGAACTCCCGAGGACAGCGACCCTGTTCCAAAGAAACTGCAACTTTGCAACAAAGAAGCAACTTTTAAAGACAAAGGCCCTCATTCCAACCCTGGCGGTTTGAAACCGCCAGGGCGGAGGGCAGCGGAAGCACCGCCAACAGGCTGGCGGTGCTTCCTGGGCTATTCTGACCGCAGTGGTAAAGCCGCGGTCAGAAAAGGGGAACTGGCGGTTTCCCGCCGGTTTTCCCCTGGCCCAGGGAATCCTCCATGGCGGCGCTGCTTGCAGCGCCGCCATGGGGATTCCGACCCCCTTCCCGCCACCCTGTTTCTGGCGGTTTACACTGCCAGAACCAGGATGGCGGGAACGGGTGTCGTGTGGCCCCTCGGGGCCCCTGCACTGCCCATGCCACTGGCATGGGCAGTGCAGGGGCCCCCTAACAGGGCCCCACAAAGATTTTCACTGTCTGCTTAGCAGACAGTGAAAATCGCGATGGGTGCCACTGCACCCGTCGCACCCCTGCAACTCCGCCGGCTCCATTCGGAGCCGGCTTCATGGTTGCAGAGGCTTTCCCGCTGGGCCGGCGGGCGCTCTTTTGGAGGGTGCCCGCCGGCCCAGCGGGAAAGTTGGAATGGCCGCCGCGGTCTTTTGACAGCTGTGCGGTCATTCGGCGGTGACCGCATGGCGGGCGGCGACCGCCGCCCGCCGCGGTCAGAATGACTGCCAAAATGTTTCCCACCGGAAGCGTGAGACTTTCCACTCTGCACCCGACGCCCCCGGCTCGAACTGCGGAAAACCAACACTTCAGGGAGGACTCCCTGGCGACTGCGAGCCCATGAGTAGCCAGAGTTGACCCCCCTGAGCCCCCACAGCGACGCCTGCAGAGGGAATCCAGAGGCTCCCCCTGACCGCGACTGCCTGCTTCAAAGAACCAGACGCCTGGGAATCCCACTGCACCCGCAGCCCCCAAGACCTGAAGGATCCAACCTCCAGTGCAGGAGCGACCCCCAGGTGGCCCTCTCCCTAGCCCAGGTGGTGGCTACCCCAAAGAGCCCCCCCCTTGCCTGCCTGCATAGCTGAAGAGATCCCTGGGTCTCCCAAACCTATTGCAAACCCGATGCCTGTTTGCACTCTGTACCCGGCCGCCCCTGTGCCTCTGAGGGTGTACTTTTTGTGCTGACTTGAGTCCCCCCCTGGTGCCCTACAAAACCCCCCTGGTCTGCCCTCCGAAGTCGCAAGTACTTACCTGCTGGCAGACTGGAACCGGGGCACCCCTATCTCCATTGAAGCCTATGCATTTTGAGCACCACTTTGACCTCTGCACCTGACCGGCCTGAGCTGCTGGTGTGGTAACTTTGGGGTTGCCCTGAACCCCCAACGGTGGGCTACCTTGGACCCAACTTTGAACCCTGTAAGTGTTTTACTTACCTGTGAACCTAACAAATATTTATCTCCCCCAGGAACTGTTGAATTTTGCACTGTGTCCAATTTTAAAATAGCTTATTGCCATTTTTGCCAAAACTGTACATGCTATTGTGTTGATTCAAAGTTCCTAAGATACCTGAGTGGGATACCTTTCATTTAAAGTATTGTTTGTAAATCTTGAACCTGTGGTTCTTAAAATAAACTAAGAAAAGCTATGTTTCTATATAAAAACCTTTTGGCCTGGAATTGTCTTGAGTGTGTGTTCCTCATTTATTGCCTGTGTGCGTTCAACAAATGCTTAACACTACCCTCTGATAAGCCTACTGCTCGACCACACTACCACAAAATAGAGCATTAGAATTATCTCTTTTTGCCACTATCTTACCTCGAAGGGGAACCCTTGGACTCTGTGCACACTATTTCTTACTTTGAGCTAGTACATACAGAGCCAACTTCCTACATACACCTCCTACAACCACTACCTTGTCCTCCACTCCCAAATCCTCTCCCTCCATCTTCCCGTCCCAGTGTGTCTACGAAACTCTTCCTGGCTAACATTGACCTCTTCCCTACACCTCCCCTCCCTGTCCTTCCCTAGGGCCAGGCTGTCCAGGTCCCAGTCCAGCACCTCAGCCATCAAATCCTCCAGCACTGTGGTCTCAGCAAGTCTGGTCACATCGCAGGCGGCACCCATCAGGGCTGCCAGTGTGCCACCTAGCGAGGCCAAGGATCAGCCCATTCTGCCATCTCCAAGGTGAAGGTGCTCACATGCCGTAGGGAGAAGCCGCACCAACCACGCAGCAAGGGCTCCTCCAAGCCAAAAGGGGACAGTGCCAATGGACCAGCAGCGACATCAAAGGTGGGGAAGGGACACAAGGCGAAGGGGAAATCAGGACAGGGCACAGAGCCTCCGGCTGAGGGACCAGAGTCAACCCTTTTGGCAACCAGAACAGCAACCTGTACGGTGGTGGACACCGACACCTGCACCGCCACCTCCACCTGCACGTCCGTTGCCCCAGCAACAGTCCCCAGCATCATCACAGTGGGCAGCTATCTGAGGCTGCAGGAGATGTCCTGCTGTGTCCCTCCACAGGTGCTGACACATTCACCACCGCCAGCATCTCTGCCACAGACACCGCCGCAACCACCGCCACCAGCCCCGCGACATGCTCAGATAGTGCCACCCCAGCTGACATGGCTATCATCCCCAGTGGGCAGCCGTCCGAGGCTGCAGGAGACGTCCTGGACCCTGCACAGCGTACATGAGGCCCAATACTCAGCACTGTTTGTACCTGCAGGTGGCAGACGAAGTTGCAGTAGGGTGGAGTGTGTCTCTGCCTCCATGGAGTCTCATGCTACCTGTTCCCAGGCAATTTCGTGGCACACACACCTAGGTCAGGGAATGGGACCTGCCACACTGCATGTGAAGCACTCCCCCAGTCCTTGGCAGGATGAAGGACTCTGGGCACAATGCCCCCTCCAGAACCAGTGGAGAAAAGCATCTACTTCCCCAGTCCTTGGCAGGATGAAGCACTCTGGGCACAATGCCCCCTCCAGAACCAGTGGAGAAAAGCATCCACTCCACCAGTCCTTGGCAGAATGAAGCTCTCTGGACACAATGCCCCCTCTGGAACCAGTGGAGAATGACATCCACTTGAGAGACTGTGGCTTTGCACTCCCCAGGATAAAGCAGTGGACTAACCACCCACTGGAGAGACTTGAGAGACTGTGACTTTGCATTCCCCATGATAAAGCAGTGGACTAACCACCCACTGGAGAGACTTGAGAGACTGTGACTTTGCATTCCCCATGATAAAGCAGTGGGAAAACCATCCACTGGAGAGACTTGAGAGACTGTGGCTTTGCACTCCCCAGGATAAAGCAGTGGGGAGACTTGAGAGACTGTGGCTTTGCACTCCCCAGGATTAAGCAGTGGGCAAATCACCCACTGGAGAGACTTGAGAGACTGTGGCTTTGCACTCCCCAGGATAAAGCAGTGGGCAACCCACCCACTGGAGAGACTTGAGAGACTGTGGCTTTGCACTCCCCAGGATAAAGCAGTGGGCAAACCACCCACTGGAGAGACTTGAGAGACTGTGGCTTTGCACTCCCTAGGATAAAGCAGTGGGCAAACCACCCACTGGAGAGACTTCAGAAACTGTGGCTTTGCACTCCCCAGGAGCAATCAGTGGGCATGGAGCCCTCTCGTGGAGCAGTGGCGTCGTCCGTTCATCCGGCTGAGGTGCCCCCCCTCTCCCTCCCCATCCCTTGAGATGCCTGTTTATTTTCGATCTGATGCCCCAGCAGTGTTCTCTCCATTTCGAGTCAGGTATCATGTGTGGGCTTCGCCCATGCATTTTGGGACCACTGGTCCACGGACAATGATTTCATTACTATCCGGACTTGTGTAGTTGGAGTACATATTTGCATATACTGATATTTTAATTTGGCCTGAGTTTTTAATGATTACACTTGTTACAATCATTTCATTTTGTCCTTGCGTTCTTCCAGGGGGTGACGGGGTGTATATGTAATGCTGCTGCATGTATTTGTGTGTATGGTGTTGTGGGTGAGGGTGAGGGTGAGGGTGGGGGTGGGGTGTTGCGTGTTGCATGTATGTGTCACTCTTTTTTCCCTCCTCCCCTCCCTTGTGTGCTAGGTGCAGTACTCTACGTGGTCGTCGCCGGCGTCTTTGCTGCTCCTGATACAAGAGGAGGTAAACCAACATGGGCAGGACCTGTAAGTCGGGCTCCATGGCGTCTTGGTTCCTCGTTGGGTGTTGAAAGGTGAGTGGTTTCCGTTCTACAGACTGTTTCCGCTGTGCTTTTGATGGTGTTGGTACCGCCCCGGAAAAGGTGGCGGATAGGCCTCTTGTAATACAGTGGGTGGAACCTTGTCTTCCGCCTGGCTGTTGGTGATTACCGCCGCGGTGTTTGTTTCTACCGCTGTGGCGGTCGTAGTGGTAATGTGGCTGTCTATGTTGGCGGATTCCGCCATGGTCGTGATCTCATTTTTTTTACAGCCAGCCTGTTGGCGGTATTACCGCCACTTTAACACTGAACGCCAGGGTTGTAATGAGGGCCTAAGTGTCCCGTGGGCCTAAGGTAGCTATCTGTAATACAGCCCCTGAAACGCTGTGTATGATGGAAATATAGTTAACCATAACGGTCTTCCTTTTTTCTTTTCACGTTTTTTACAGTTTTGTTTCTTCAGTCATTCTGTTACTTTCTGCTTCTCTTTTTGTAGAAGTGATTCATTTTGGCATTTTCTGGTGCATTTCATCTGTTTCTCTGATTTTTTTATTTACTTTTTTTCCTGGCGTTTCCTTTAAATGTTTCACTTTTTTTGTTCCACTTTTCTTGCACTTCCCTCTAGTTTAACATTTCTCTCTTTAAATTTCTGCTTCTATGTTTCTAGTTTTACCAATGCCTTTATCTTTCTTTTTTGTCATTCCTGTTTAGCTTTCTTCCCAAGTCAATCTTTCTTATTTTCATTTCTCAGTCTTCTTTGCCTATGATTTCCTTCCCTTTTTGTTATACCCCTACCCTTGCCAAATCAGAGCTTCTGCTTTTTCAAAGACACATCACTGTGTAGTCCAGCTACTATCTCACACACAACAAGAAATCAGTGAGAGAAGATGAGGTATTCCAACTCTGGTATGGGCAGGCCAGGAGCACCGTAGAGCAATGAGCACGTTTGTTTTCAATTATTCTTTCGACACTACCCTTAATAAAATATACTGCTTTTCCCTCCAGGGAAAGGCTGGTGGCTGAGGAAACATTATCCGAGGGGCAGCACCGCTGCTCTGTTGGATAATGTTTCTGACCGCCGCCAGGCTGCCTGACGGAGGCAGCCTGGTGGTGGGTGAGGGCTGCCGATGGCGACCCTCATGGGGTTCTTTAAGTGGCGGTGTGGCCCGCCATGTCGGCTGGCGGTTTTATCCGCCATCGCCGGCATGGCGGGCCACACCGCCACGTTTGTAATGACCGCCAATGTCTCCTTCCTGCACTGTCCACAAGTCCAAAGCCTGTTGAATTATTTCCTTCACCAAATCAAAAGCACACTGCTGCACTTCACCCCATTCAAACTCATGTTTTTTTCTTGTCACTTTGTACCAAAGGGTTAAGATTTTACTCAGATAAGGGTCATGCAGTCTCCAAAAATCAAACAATCTCATGAATCGCGGTGTCTCTTGCTTAGTGCGATAAGTAACAAACTCCAAAATCTTTTGTTTTACCTGTAGTAATATCTCTCTATGTCCTGGCCACATTTTACTCTGTAAAAACTCAGTGAATATATTGTTAACATCCTTAACTTCTTGATGGGTATAATCTTTGAAAGAATGCATTTCAACTCCTGCCAATTTCTGTTGACTACTCTGTATTATTTGTCTAAACATTAGCTGAGCTCGAACTACGTTCTGCTCATGTAGGTCACACTGGCCCCCACCTTTTTTAACCTTCTCATTACTGGAATGTGAAAAATCTGATTTCCCTATGACGGCTTGGTAGATATCAGCCTTATCTTGGAATAACTTACTCTGACAAGACAGTATAGTTACAATATTTTTTGTGTCAAGTTGTTCCCTCAATTCCTGCTTTTCATATTCTGTTTACATCTCTCATGCATTTTTCTGTAAGCAGACAAAAGTATCCAAACCCTCCTGTCAAGAACAAAAGGGACATCGTTCAGTTCAAAAAGCACCTTTTTTAAACATATAAGTACAGTTATTAATTCTGTTTTATCCAAGCCCCCATCCCAAAACTTAGAAAGTCCTGATAAACAAGAAAACACATTTGCAAGACATCATAAGGCATTTTAATTTCACATACATTTTCAGAAACCGTTTGCAGTGCTTCCTTTAACTCTCTAAATAAAAACATATTTTCACTTTTAAATTGTACACTTTCAACTTCCAACCTCCCTTTAAACTGCAGACTGCTTCAAACTGTTTTGCTTCACTAATGACCAACGTGGAAAACTACTTGCAGCTTTTAACGTGGCTAATGCTAAAATAAAGTCAATAGGCAAAATGAAGCTGGTGGTCACTAATCCGATGGTGTAGTGCCAGGCTAAGTGCAATGTAGAGTCAGTGGTCAAAACTCACATATCATTACAATCATACAGGCGATCCCTACGGGCACATTTAGTATTTTTTTCTGTATTCCATGAGTGGGTTTGAATCCATTCATTCTTTTAATACTTGACATCCATACGTGTACCTATATCAATGCTTTTCTCTGTAAACATCTGGCAAAGATTGTTGTTCAATCATTATTTTTTCTCAATCTTTCTTTATACACACTTGTTTTTACATTTTACAGTTTCACCCTTCTGCTGTTATTAATGTATCTAGACATGCTAACTTCTTGATGACTGTGTTGAGTCTCCTGGCTGACTTTACTGTTTCCCTTTAACTTTGGAAATACACTTCCCCTTCCTGCTGCAAAACCTTTAAAACAGTTTGTTTATTCAGTATTCTTGCAGTCTTACCTTTCATGTAAGCACCCATGAGAAAAAGGTACGTCTCCCACCTTTAATTTTTCCATTAGAAATTGTAGAAACAATATTTTTTCTGTTGTCCCTTCTGTCCATTGTAGCACCATAGTAGGTGGTAACCGTATTTGCTTTTCTTTGCTAACCAAAAAGTTTTGATATAGTAATCTTGTTTCCTTTCATCTTTGACCACGTATACCTGATTGCCTCAATAGATGCCTCATCCAACTAGGGCCACTTTGATAAATTGAAAATAACTATTAAGGGGGTGAATAATGAGTATTAGGCGCTCTTACTCACAAAATCATTCGCTCCAAAAATATTATCCCACACAGTGCCAAATACCAGGGTTACACCCTCTAAATCCCCCTACATGATAACGTACGTTATCCCGGTTACTCTATGTGTATTAGCACACGTGAACACAAATTATTTGAGAAGATATTATAATCTCCAAAAGTAACTAAACTCTTTTACAAGACATCTGTACATTGGCAATTGTACAAAATTTCAAACTATAACTTTCTCCTGATGGCAAAGTTTCAAATTTTAAATTATAAATTTTAAATAATCGAGTCCTCCACGAATTTGCAAGTCCATCATAATTCAAAGTTTAAACGATCCGAATTTACTCCATTCATCCAGTATGGTCCTTTGCATAAAGTTGCCACTTCCTGTTCATCCAACTTCGTCAACACGTGTTTCATCCGGGGCGTACCCCTGGATTTCATCAGGACTTCCTATAATAATATTTTCTTATAAGTAATATTATGATATACCATTGATATATTACATTCCAGAATATATTACAAACTTATATTAAATCAAAATAAATTATATATTAGATATTGGGAACCATATTAATACATTCCATATGTCACCATAATTCCTAAAACAAATCAAAATAAGCATTCCAACATAAGACAATAAATAATATATAATCATTCCATGTGTGTATACAAGCATGCATAACAAAAACACCATAGCTGTGAAGCAATCCAAACACCCTATTCATCTCCAATTATAATCCCAATTGTGTGATCAAAAAGTCTCTTAATAATCATACCTTCCAAACTATAATGGGATGTTGAATATATAGATCAGTGCTCCCTGTTATTTCCAAAATCTTCCATGTATCTAGCTGAAACGTAGATTTAATCATTGACAATATAAAATATATTTTCTTTATAAAACTCCATAAGCAATATGACACCGCTACACTAAGTATATTACCAGACTCACCCAATTATCTGTATCCTCAAACTTGCATTTCAGTAAATGTATAAGGCCTCTCAATTCCTATAGAAGACAATCAAATATTCACATTGAACAATGCTATTCTCCTTAAATCAAGCCCTCCAAATGTTGCCCGCATTTGCGTACACCTGTTTCATGATTTCTCAAAATAAAAGCTGACTTACCAGCCACGAGTGTGAAGGGGAGCGAGTACGCTCTCAACCTTCCCGCGAGTGATGAAACCGACACTCAGCGTTTTCGATCTATTTACACGTTCCTCTTTACATAGAAAGAGAGAACGGACTAATGAAACTCTTGTTCCTGTACCTGATAGTAGAAATCAAAAACGTACTTAGATCTCTGCTGTCTGGACTACAATCCATTATTTAGGCATTTCTTTTGTTACTCGCCTGAGTATAGAAATGATTAAGGACAACAGCACATATGTGCCTATACCAACAACACCTCCAATTATTTAAGTTAACCCAAATTTGAATTTAAATTAACTAAATAGTTCATTCTTTAACAAAAGGTGCCTATATTATAGACATAATCCTAACCCTAGCATCTTACATCCTATACAGTGTTCATACCAAAAAGTCTATAATCATTCTTATACTCATCTCATAAGCATATTATTTTATACATACTAACAAATCCATGTAACCCTTCGTTCATAATAGCCTAAAGTTCCTTAACTATATAATCATCATTGTTAAATTATCTATCTCCCAAAAAATACTCCATCTCATAATCTGTGTTGAGACCCCGTTCCACAGCCCCCAATCTTAGTATCCATCTGGATTCTCTTCTCTGTAGAGCTAACTCTCTGTTGCCCCCTCGTGGATTAACTTCACAGTGATCAAAACCTATAAATTTAAATACTTTGTGAACGCCTTGTGCTTCGCACATTTTCATATGAGATGCTATAGGATATCTCTCATCTTCTTGATTGATCGCCCTCCTGTGTTCTGCAATCCTAACCTTTAATGGACGTATCGTACTGCCTACATACATTTTGTCACATTTACAGATAATAATGTAGATCACATATTTTGTGTTGCAATCTATATGTGATTTGATGAGCACCCTATTACCTTTCATATCATATAGTTCCTTTTGGGGCTGCCAGGCCCATTTGCATACTGCACATGACCCATATTTATAGAAACCCAAATTCCGCTTACTGAGCCAGTCCAATTTAGTTTTATCCGACAGATAACTAGGATTTAGGATGTTATTCAGAGTGTTACCTCTTCTGTATACAACCTCTGGTCTTTTACCAATATATTTCTTAACTGTTTCATCCCGGGTTAGTATAGACCAGTTTTTATTCATAATCCGAATTAATTTCCGAGAATTTTCCGTATAATCTAGGATAATTCTGATCTTTTGATCTCTGTCCTGCTTTTTGACACTCCACTTATACACACCTGATTCTAATGTCTGTGTACGAGGCATATTCCACACTTTCCTTAGGGATTTTCGTATAGTTGTCTCCGAATAACCTCTCGCTAGAAATCTCTGTCCCATGTCTTTAATCTGTTCGTAAAATTCCTCATTTTTACTGCAGTTTCTCCTCGCTCTATTCATCTCTCCTAATGGTATCGCCTTTATCTGATGCTGGGGATGAGCACTTGTAGCATGAAGTAAAGTATTACAGGATGTAGGTGTGCGATATAATCTGCTCTCAATTTTGTTATCTTCAACAAAAAATTCCACATCCAAAAATTCCAGATGAGTCTCACTAAATTTATATGTGAAGTTAATGTTCACATCATTCTCATCGAGATATTTGCAAAATTCTTCTAATGTCGATTCATCTCCTGTCCATAACATGAAACAATCATCGATGTATCGCCCCCAATAGAGAATATGCGTATGCCATCTTGCTGCCCCAGGGCCCCATAGCCAAGTTTCCTCATACCACCCCATAAACATATTTGCGTAAGAAGGGGAGAATTTGGAGCCCATTGCCACACCTTGTTTCTGGTTATACCATTCACTCTTAAAGAGAAAATAGTTATTATTCAGTATGAAATCAATCATATTGAGTATCATCTGCTTGTGCTCTAGAAAATTTACGGATCTTCTGTTCAAAAAATGTTCAATCGCTTTTAAACCAAATGTGTGTTGGATTGAGGTATATAAAGCTACAACGTCTAACGTCACCATAAACATACCTGTCTCCCACTGTATATCTGATAATATACCTAATATGTGTTTGGTATCCTTAATATAGGAGGGTAAAATACAGACAAAAGGTTGCAAAAAAATATCTACGAATTCTGAAAGTCTCTCTGGAGGACCTCCCACTCCTGAGACTATAGGTCTCCCTGGAGGGAATATGGACTGTTTATGTATTTTTGGTAAAGTATAAATACAAGGAAATTTGGGGCGATATACCTGTAGGTAAATATATTCATCCTCATTAAGTAATCCTTTGTCTCTATATGCCTTCAGCAGGTTGTTACTATCTCTAGTTAAGACCATAATTGGATTATATGCTAATTTCTCATAACACTTAGTATCGTTCAGTTGTCTATATATCTCCTGCTCATAGTCCTCACGATTCATAACAACTATATTCCCCCCTTATCTGCTCTTTTGATGACCACATCCCCATCAGATTTGAGAGCTTTTAATGCAACCAACTCCTTATCCTTTAAATTAGATTTTCTTGGTGATGTTTTCTTTATCTCCTCCTTATTCAAATCACTCTATACCATTTTAAAGAAAGTCTCTATATTACTATCAACTAGTGATCTAGGTACCCAAGTTGATTTCTGCTTGATTTTATGCGGGCAACATTTGGAGGGCTTTATTTAAGGAGAATAGCATTGTTCAATGTGAATATTTGATTGTCTTCTATAGGAATTGAGAGGCCTTATACATTTACTGAAATGCAAGTTTGAGGATACAGATACTTGGGTGAGTCTGGTAATATACTTAGTGTAGCGGTGTCATGTTGATTATGGAGTTTTATAAAGAAAATATATTTTATATTGTCAATGATTAAAATCTACGTTTCAGCTAGATACATGGAAGATTTTGGAAATAACAGGGAGCACTGATCTTTATATTCAACATCCCATTATAGTTTGGAAGGTATGATTATTAAGAGACTTTTTGATCACACAATTGGGATTATAATTGGAGATGAATAGGGTGTTTGGATTGCTTCACAGCTATGGTGTTTTTGTTATGCATGCTTGTATACACACATGGAATGATTATATATTATTTATTGTCTTATGTTGGAATGCTTATTTTGATTTGTGTTAGGAATTATGGTGACATATGGAATATATTAATATGGTTCCCAATATCTAATATATAATTTATTTTGATTTAATATAAGTTTGTAATATATTCTGGAATGTAATATATCAATGGTATATCATAATATTACTTATAAGAAAATATTATTTTAGGAAGTCCTGATGAAATCCAGGGGTACGCCCCGGATGAAACACGTGTTGACGAAGTTGGATGAACGGGAAGTGGCAACTTTATGCAAAGGACCATACTGGATGAATGGAGTAAATTCGCATTGTTTAAACTTTGATTTATGATGGACTTGCAAATTTGTGGAGGACTCGATTATTTAAAATTTATAATTTAAAATTTGAAACTTTGCCATCAGGAGAAAGTTATAGTTTTAGATTTTGTACAATTGCCAATGTACAGATGTCTTGTAAAAGAGTTTAGTTACTTTTGGAGATTATAATATCTTCTCAAATAATTTGCATTCACGTGTGCTAATACACATAGAGTCACTTTGACAAATTGGTTTTCATCAAAACTATCCTTCTCCATAGTCCACATCTGCTGTATCTGTTTCTAAGGATAAGAACTAATTTCGCCCCGCTGTGCGTGGGCTCTGTTACTAGCAGGGACATCTTAAGGATTTTGGGGGCCTTTGGAAAACTTATTTTGGGGGGCTCTTTTGGAAACAGCTTTCAGTGTATGACCCAGTTTCAGCTCTTACATGCCCTCTTTGGCCAGGTCACAAACAGAACACAGGCACGCCCGTCCAAATTCTAAGGCCCATATTTATACTTTTTTAGCGCCACATTTGCGCCGTTTTTTGACGCAAAAACGGCGCAAACCCACAAAATACAATCGTATTTTGCAAGTTTGCGCCGTTTTGCGTAAAAAAATGACGCAAATGCGGCACTAAAAAGTATAAATATGGGCCTAAATGTGCTTGCACTTAATATTCAGGGATAGCGATGCCTGTGATCAATATTGCAACATAGTAGCACTCACTAATATAACTGCAAATAATCTCTGGGGCACCTTCCAATTTCTCATAAGTGAGGTTGTGTTTTGATCGAAAAGTTCCTGTTTTATGGATGTTGCATGAAACATAAACACAGCATTTCTCTGCAGAATGTCTGCAATAGACTCTTGCAGATCACCCTCATTAAAAAATAAATTAGAGGGAAACGCTGTTTAAAACAATCTGTTTAAGAATTATTCAGGGTAATCAGGACGAGATTATACAGAACAGAGATGGCTTTGTCAGGGGGCTCCTCAAAAGGCTGGAGCCCTGCGCCAGAGCCCACTTTGTCTATGCCTTATAACGTCTCTGGTTACTAGCTGTCCAGGTTGAATCCGATTGGCTCAGCTATTAGCTTTTGTTGCCTCAGAGGTACTTAAGTGGCAGTTACCACGATTAAAGTTTACCAAAAGCCGGCTAGCAACTTGTTTTTGTTTATCACCTTGTCTAGTTTATCAGATTTCATTAACTAGAGGTTGTACTGATTTACAGCAGTTGAGTACTGACAAAGTAATTGAGACCAGAGGTTTGTTTATTAGTTTTGCTGTTTTGTTTTATTTTCCTTTACTCAAAGTACCAAAATCTCGTACGAGACCTTATGATGTTCACTTCCTTGTATTTCGTGTGCCAGTTATCTTTCTTCTTGCTGTAAAACTACCAATGTATGTGGCACCTGAAGGTATATTCACTCTATAACTCCCACTGTCCCGTCTTTTGTTTTACCAGTAACCAAAAGGTTATGTGAGGTAACCCTTGTGCCCGAGTAATTTGTAGCAGCTTTTGGATATTGTATCAATTAATTTTAAAACCTAATTCCGCTTTTCTCAAAATGTCAACCTACTGCTTGGGTTTAAACATATGTTTTATGTTCAAGTACCTTTGGTCTCCCCTCCTGACCTTATTATAACTCTAAGAGCAAAGAAAGGTAATCTACACTTTCTACTTGGACATTTTGAAGAGTATCTATGGAGGAAGTGTTGAGATTGGTATTACTAACATTTATATTACATCTGACTCCCCATCTATTACTTTGCTTCTTGTGAGACCACGTTCGGGGGGGCCAAATGGCAGACAGAGGTTACTGGGCCCCAACTGTGATGGTTGAGGTTGTTTCCCCACGGAGTTCTGGGATCTGTCCTCCTATGGCCCAGCAAACTGGGCCAAGTACACCCTTTCTGCACTTGACTCTTAGGGCAGCGTTGGTGAGCAATGAAAGGCTTCCCAGGAAGGTATTGTGAGGGGCAAGAGATCAGCATTCAGCAGTAGACCAACAAGCTTTTCCCAATCTCACAGCAAAACAAAATACTACACACTCCATAAATGGTTCAGGGAGAGGGCTGCAATCTCCCCACAACGTCTAGTGAAATACTGTTATCCTCTATGGGACCTGCTTTTCCTTCTTTCACTCTTCGTGGAGTTCCACTCTGTCTGGGGTAAGCCACAAGCAAAGGTACAATATGGCATAGACCAGCTAAAGGTGCAGATCACCATTAATTACCCCACAATGTTAGCTCATAGGTCAGTTCAATAGTTTTCAGATCCAAAAAAGATCATGTTATCAAAAATTGATGCATTAGCATAAAACATTTTTTTTCATATTAGGCACAGCCTTTCAGTTCGTACTCACAGCCCCAATTTACCTGCTCACTCGACATGGTGGTCGAGTAAGCAGGTAATGCGGGGTCAATGGGGTCAGCGTCTTTCCAATCCTGGGCTGCAGTGTCTGTGATGAGGATGTGTATCTCAGTTGCGCTCCTCCCTGAATAACGTGTTCGGCTAGTTTGTTGGCAGTTGTGGCCTCTGGGCCCATGCAGGTGACCCTTCCTCTTTAGCAGATGCAAAGGCACTCCTCTTCAACAGTTTTTGTCTCCAGGCTGATGTAGGCAGGCACTCATTTGTGGCAGTTGTGTCCTCCAGGCTACTACACCAATGTCTCTAATCGGAGCAGCAGCAACAGGTTACCAGGGTGGGCAGCAGAAATGCCAGCACCTGATGCCAGGTAGGTGCATAATTTCTTACCCAGTTCACAGGAAGACATGGGAAACCCCCACACCCAGTGGGTCAACACCGGCTGTGTTCCCTGTCAGCAGTCAGCTACTTCTGGGGGTTCTTGGCTTCTTCTCCTGGAGAGACTCTCCTCCTGAAGGGTCAGGCATACTACTTCCCTCTCCAAGCAGGCAGACAAGCATCTAGGCACTTTAAGCAGACCCTCAAAAGCTCAGTAATCGCCCACCACCCCTCTTTGTGCCTTAACCTCAGCATGAACTGTAGTTCTATGATTGATATGAAGGTGCACATTGGGCGTCACTCCTGGTCACAGAACAGGTTCTGGACCTCGTATTGTCAGACAGAAGCCTAGGCCTCTCCCACATGATAGATTATTGTGATACCAGTGGCAGACAAAATATCAGGAAGCCAGTTTTGCATATTGTCAGGCAATCACGGCATTGGTGCACACCTATTCACCATGCAAGGGACATCCCCATCATGTCAGGTGGTATTTTTTTGCTGCTCTCGGTATCGTGTTAATATGATAACACGAGATTTATGTCCTACTTTACCTCCTTATTAACATTTTTATTGCAGGCAATGTTTTCCTTTTGAACATAATTTGACGTTTGCCAATCAAAGCTTTGATGCAGCTACTGGTGAAAATATAATTTAAATTTCACAAGGCTTATATTTTTGTATATTTACTTTACCCAACATTGTAAAGACAGAAAAACTTAGTTCGATGTTTGCTTTGGGGTTCATATATTTTCATTCCTCTGCGAGTGTTGTGCTTTGATTATTTTTTGATATCCGAGCAGCATTGCATATTATATTTCACATCATCTTCCATTACCGTGTATATCAGTTTACTAGCCTAACCTTGGGGGTGCTCATTTATTCACTATTTACCGTTTCTAATTTCTGTTTTCACGTTTATCTTAGTTTACTTGTTTATTATTATATATAACGTTCGACAGTGAACATAACTATAGTTTCAGAGTGAAAACATTTATTACAAACACAGCGAAAATACTAAAAAACACCAATGAAATGTGACAAACCAAACGAAAATACATTGACTGGAGAAAAATATATACATGTTAAGAAACTATTCAAGAAAATGTTCATACAACTGCTAACTACAGAGAAAGAAGGTATCTGTTATAGATTTTGGAAGGCATTCCATGGCTATCTACCTTTGGCTTTCAAGGTTGTAAGGTTTCTCCACCAGCTTAGAATTGTGAATAATAAACAGCCAATTTGAGGTCATCATTTATATAAAAGCATCTGTCAGAATCTTTGAATTGAACTAATTCAGAAACATTTGAGAGCACTCTATGTGTAAAATACACTTAAACTCTTTTGATGGCTCTAACTCGGACTGCTTTTAGTCTTCCGATATGTTTTCAGTGTTATTAAGAGAGGCATGCAATACTCTAAATTGGGAAATACAATGGCCTCAATAACAGCTCTGACATGGCCTCTGTCTGCTAGATGACAAAATTTGGAAAGTGAATATGGATGCAAATGTGCCACCTTCATCGATGCATTGACCTATGGTTCGAAGGAGAGACAGTTGTTGAACATCCCACCTAAATTTCTAATACACTTCATGAGGACAAGAGAATAACTGAAATTTGCCAGCCAAGTAAATTTAAAGCACGGGTCAGCGCAGCACAGGCGGAGGACTTCTCTTTTGTCCCCAATTAGACAGACTCAATGCACTAACATCTAGAGTTACTTGGTCCAAAGACACCCCATCACCCTTCTAGGAGACCTTATAGTCCTATTCACTAGCCAACATTTAGATTTATTTTTGGCATGCAGTTGGCACCAGAGACCATCTGGGCCAGGAGGAGTACATAGATGTTTAAAATTAAATATTACTATGAGGAAAAGAGCAGATACAATTTAATGCCTGACCCTTAATACCAAAGAGCTAATCCGGGGGCAAAGAGCGATATCAATGATCCATGGTCTCAAAAGCTGCCAACAGACACAACAACATCAATGGAGCAGGCTGCCTTTGTTTCCAAAATGCTGGAGTTTCTCAGCTGGCTACATAAAGTTATGATATGGAGCCCCATCACTAATAATTAAGATTTTTATAGGAATAAAATGTCCACCATTCAAATCAGCTGCTGTTTTTCAGCTTTTGAAGAGTTTCCTTCTCTTCGTCTAGCTCGAGTGTTAATACAAAGCTCTGTGGTTGACATCCTTGAGGAGCATAAGCCAGTGTTTTTGCAAACACCATAGATTTGAGTCACAAAGCAATTTGCTGTAGTAAAATAGCGCTTATTTGCTTGAGTGACGGGCAATGCAGCTACTAGACATTCACAAATGGTGACCTAGTAGCTGTAAATCCATTTACTCCTGTGTAAATGCAAGCCACATCTGTATAGAATTACAGAAGGATACGTCCCATGAAAGGAGAGTGAAGATGTGGTTTACCTTGTGAGTTTGTAAAGAGCACACACATCTGAGTTTGTGAGCATTCAGAAACTCCTTTGTGACACTTTCCTAACATGGAAATGGTTGGAGTTTTGTCTCTTGCAAAGAACTAGAGTAAATCCGCTTCCATGGTGAGAAGGAGAATGGGACCTTCACACCTGCCCCAAACTTGGTGAGGTTGTAAGGGAAGGGGTTTCTCCAGAGATAATAAAAACATGTGGAAATGTACATTATAACTGCTTTCTGCTATGCTGCATTGTAACCTGAACACTTCTGTAGTAGGGAAATGTCAACACCACAAGATGCCACATTAAATTTGGAGTAGTACACCAGGGTGGCTGTGACTAGCTGAGCTGTGTTATTCATACTTAAATGTGCAAAGATATGAAATTCATTTGTTGCCTTCATTATTTACCACTTCCCAATTTGTTATTCTGTATCAATCACAAATTGCAAACATCACACTGCAAGAAACGGATGACATCACAAGCAACAAGTAGGCCAAACCTTCTACACTGCATGCCAGAAGATATCACAGGAGAGGAGCCAGGCCTGATAACACTTACAAGAAAATCAGAATGGCAATCCAAGTGGCGAATGAGAAGAGGAAGAAAAAAACAACTGTTTGGGTACCAGGAATTGGAGATATTGGCGGAGGATTGATTGGAAACAATGACCAGTATGGGCTAAAGGGTCAGTGGCTGTGCCTAAAGCCGGGAAGAAGAGAATATAGCAGAGACAGCAAAGAAGGAAAATGCTATTTGAGTCACCACCAGGAGCAATAAGGAGATTCATAAGAGGAGTTATAAGCTATGGTCCGGTACTAAGGACAAGTTGGCAAGTAGGAGGAAGCAAGCAGCGGGGATTGAAGGGAATCATCCACCCATCTACAACCCACCACGATGGACAAGGCAGTTGAGACAACACTGCAGCCTGAGGCTGTCACTGTACTCACTCAAACTGACAACTACACAATCACCACAAGGTTAGTGTATGCATTCGGAATCACAATAGGAAAAACGCAATTTACAACATGATGCGTGCATTAGGGTTGATTGTTTAGTGCAAAAAAAATAAAACATCAGATGACTTGCCCTTGCAGACAGAAGAAGCAAACCATGAAGAGGAGGAATAGGATACTGCAAATCCTGCAGGCAGGGCCCATCCATCAATCCTCCTAAACTGCAATAGGTGGCAAAGCAATCTATTCCATGTGCACACTTCCAGTACCCAGAAGATCAACTACCCATCCTCGGGTGCGGCCCACTGCAAAGTCAGGAGACTGAGAAGGTGCCAAAGATTAGCCACCAGACCAATGATAAGTGGAGCACATGATGTAGAGAAAGATACCCCTTTCACAAGGGAGTTCATGTTTCTGGAGGAACCTATGCTAGGCGTAAAGTGGCAGCAATCACAAGCCATGCAGGCATTTGGTAAAAAGGTTGTGAGTTTGGGATCATTTATACACCACAGCTTCCAAGCTGTGTCCCACTGTATGAACTTCCTGACAGATGCAGTCACTGCGTTGTATGGCACACTACATGGTGAAAGCATGACTCAAATTCACTGCAACTCAGCGTGCTGGTTAGGAGTCAGAGATATAGGAGGTCAATGGACAAACCGGTAACATCCACACTGGAGTTCTAACATGGAGGACTGTTAACATGCAGGTTGCGAGAGTACTCTGCAGCTGGGATGTGGCCTAGTTCCCGGCACTGGATGTACATCAAACACGTTTTAGGCCATGAAATTCCAACACAGAAAGCCTGCATCAAATCAAGCCTGAGCAATCTATCAGTATCAGACATAGAAAGGGCACAGTGCAGTACAGAAAGTGTACGACCTCCTGATTGTTGCACCTCATACGGCCTATCTCCTTAATTAATACTGAACTCAAAATATTTGCCAAAGCGCTAGCCGTCCGGCTCTCAAGAGTAACTCCAGATCTCATTCACCCAGACCACTGTGGCTATACAGGACGCAGTACTCGTCACTGTCTAAGGAGCTTCCATCTTGCACTGGCATGTAAATCTGAACTACTCAACCCTACTTCGCCTAGACTTCAAAAAGGGCTTTGACTCCATCCACGGGTCCTTTCTAGAAGTCCTTGAACGCATGGGCTTTGGCCCTAGATTCCAGGGGTAGGTCCGCCTTCTTTATTCCACACTAGAGGTACAATTTGCATTAATGGCACACTATCAGAGCCTCTCCCAATTCTCTTTGATCTGGCAGTTGAACCTTCGGCCTGTCTCATTAATTTCGATGCTCAAATACATGGCTGGAACTAGGGCTCCGGGGTGTACTCCTATAAGTAGGTACGCCTGCAGTTACAGGGCCTCGACTACTGCGGCTCTTTTCACTTTATGAAGAGGCCTCTAGTCTATGCACTAATTGGGCTAAATCCCTTTTGGTCCCTATATCCGGAAACTTAGACACAGATACCTGGATACCTGGCAGGAAAGGAATTCAATTCCAGGGACATACCTTCAAATATCTGAGCATGTATGTTTCATTGCTCCCAGAGCTTTCTTGTTTTCTTACATAGTCCTAACATAACACCCCTAGGCGTACGTATGAAACATGGGCCCCGATTTAAGAAGGCCTAGCGCTTCCTTGCTCCACATTAGCGTCCTTTTTTCTGATGCTAATGTGGCTCAACAAGGCAAAATTTGCTGCGCCAGATTTACAAAGTGGCGCAATGCATGTATTTCGCCACTTTGTAACCCCTTCGCGACATTATGCCTGCGCCATGCATAATATATGCCAGGGGGCATTGCCCTATTAGGGGGACCACAAAAAAAATGCACAGTGGAATCTCTGTGATTCCACTGCGTAATTTTTAGGTTCTATTTTTAACACCTGCTCACAGCAGGTGTTAAAAGGAGGCACAACATTATTTATAATGGGCCTCTATGTATTTTGCTAATCCTGCAGAGTACAACAATAGCATCAAAAATGATGACGCTATTGTCCCTAACATGTGCCATGGTGTGCCATATGTTAAATATAGCGCACACAGTGGCGTAAGGGGTGCATGAAAAGTGGCGCTGCACATGTTGCAGTGCCACTTTTCTTAAATTTGGACCATGATTTCCAAAACTGGGGGATGCTGCCATTGAACATTCTGGGTAAAATGGCACTGTTCACGATGATGGCCATGCTATGCTTTCTCTATGTCCTTCAGAACTTGCCATCAGCAATACCACCGCAATGTTTCCAAACTCTCATGTCCCACATCCTCTCCTTCTTATTGGCAGACAAGCCCTCGCATTGCCTTTCACAATTGCTGCCAACAGTACTATGATGGCAGCATGGTTATGGCGGACTTGTGTCTCTATTATTGGGCCTTCCACCTCCAAGTGATCAGAGGCTGAATGATGGGAGGCTGGGGTGTCCCGGTGTATTGATTAGAAATAAATCAATTTGGTCTAGATACGATTCTCCATGTCCTTTATGAGGGCCCCCTCCACCTGGGCCTGCCAGAGCCCACCAGAGTGGTCATCCAGGCTTGGCAGGCTGCAGAGCAAAGGATGGGCTGGTATAGAAGCTCACTCAGCAAACCCCATTGTGGTCCGGAGGCTGGTTTGGCCAAGTCTTTCAACTGGAAGACTTTGCTACATGGGGCAAAATAGGGATCAGACTTCTGGGTGATGTGTGGTGTGGCTCCAACATTAAGTAATTTCTTGTGCTGCGGGCCTAGTACTCTCTTTCCGTGAACCAATTCCATAAGTAAATACAGCTGCAACACGTTCTTTTGTGCTATCGAACGACCTTCCAGAATTCAATCCACTCGTAGCCAAACTCCTCCAAGGCTCTCTGCGGAAGAGTGGTGTCTCCGAACTCTACAAAACTCTGATTATTAACTCCCCCCTTACCCTTGAATTCACTTAGGCCAAGGTGGGAATCCTGGGTGGGTATCCTAGAAGAGGAAGATTGGAGAGACGCTTGTATGGCCCCCGTACCCTGGCTATTCCAGCCCACCTACTATTGATCCAACTCAAGTACCTGCAATCACCAACATCACACCCCTACGACTCTGGAAGTATGACAAGCAAGCCTCACCCAATGGCCCTCACTGCTCACCACCTTAGTCAGATTTCTTTCATGTGGTGTGGCTCTGTCCTGTGATAGAGCCCTACTGGATCACCATTGCAGCGATAATGTCTGAGGTTCTGGGCCAGCCAGTGGACCTCACTCCACAGGTGGTGGTACTGGGTATACTGGAGGATCTCAGTCTTCACTGCCACAATGGGACACTAGTAGGCATCGCCTCACTTTTGGCCAAATGCAACATAGCGCAATACTGGACCACAGTCACTGCCCCTGTGGTGGTGAAATGGACTTCTGCCATGGAATGGTGTGCTAAGATGTAAGAACTCATATATGGAGGCAGGGGGTCTCCAAAGAAACATGATAAGATTTAGGGGAAATGGTGGAAATACTCAGGTATTGCCAATGTGAACTGAAGAACATGAAAAAAAATGGGATGAGTGTGGGAATTTGGAGGTAAGAGTTGCTAACAGCTGTGAAATTTTGGCTGGGATTCCTTATAACAGCATTGGATCACAGTGTTGTGTCATAGTGTATCAAATTTTAATAAAGTTGGTTATTAAGACAGAAAGGGCACGGTGCACAAGGAGGTATGCTGGGAAGGCAGAAGGGGAGGGCTCAAAGTCTACCACGGGCAGCCTCACTGGTGGCAAAGGGAGAAAGAGACACTGAAGGTTCACCTTTTTGCAACCCCCATGCCGTGTTAGTTGTGTACTCTCAGAGTTGTTTCATTATGGGGGCAAAGCTACAAATACAAGAGTTTGTATTTAGTTTTATATATTGACCTGATCATGTTTGTAAACATGGAAAATATTTGTATTAATACAAACAATGTACACATCTATTTGCTCAATCATTGAGTATGCTATGTGCTTACCTCAGAAGAAATGTGATGTGGTGGGGATCATTCTCATATTCTGAATTGCTATCATCTGTGACTATGGGAAGTCCTTTTCAGATGACAAAGTTGTATAACACTGCACAACAGGCAATGATTTTGCATGACATCTGAGGGGCTTTCTGCGGGGTACCACCACACCTATGTAGGCACCTGAATCTGGCCTTCAGGATCCCAAAAGTTTGCTCAATGACAGCACTTTGTACACCTGTGAGCAATGTTGTAGTTTCCTTCACTCAACGTCAAAAATGGACATACCGTGTAAGAAGCCGACAATAAATGGTATAAACACTTTCATCTGAAACAGGCATAACACTCTTGCCACTGATGTAAAATAAAGGATGGTTGATGCATTGTCATGACAGTTTAATGTGAATTATCCACAGGAAGCCATGTCCTAAGTCTCCTCCGGCAGAATGGTGTATAGGCCAAAGTACCTGAACATATAGGAGTCATGAGTAGTCTCAGGATAAATTGCCATGAGATCTATAAGCCCCTTACATTGCAGACAACCTCTATGTAAAGTCATGATTATTGTGATTGTGTACAGAACGTCTTTGCAACTTGGTTGAGAAATTAAGATGTGTCCTATCCATGCAGCCTTTCACATGTGAGAAATGTGATACTCTGCAAACCTACACCATGGTGTGCAGCAATTTTTGAGCCGTCTTTGGAAAGACATTAGCTGTTCATTTTATCCCACACGGCTGCAAGGAAGTTGCTAAAAAACATGGACAGTGCACTTTATGACACTTCACAAGCTTTAACGATAATGGCCTGATAATAGCCTGAGGCCAAGAGATACAGGGCATACAGGAATGGCACATGTGGAGGGATGGCATCCCTAGATAGCTGACCGTAAAATTCATCTGTAAAGTCCAAAATCAGTATATTGCTGAGCTTGTACTCCCCATATATCTCCAATATCTTCTGATGAAAAATTGTGACCTTCCCCTGAAAATTCTCCTGTCTTATCCTCCTGTTCTCCTAAAATCTCCACTCTCCTTGCCATGGTGTAGAGCGAAGTCAATGTAGTATAGGCTTTCAATTGTAGTTAGCTCTTAGTTAGAACCTTCTTCCACTGCAAGTTGTAAGTGCAAAAATCCCCTTTTTGTAACTATTTGCAAATTTTTAGAGCATTGCATTTGCAGATCACATTTTGGTAATCCCAAATTTGTGTAGCTAAAAAAGTGATAATTAGTTCACTATGCATTTTCAGCGACATTACTGGCCTTTCATACACTGTACTCACATATTTTGATGTTTGATTTGCAATATGCGGAATGTTTGAATACCTATCCCATAATTTGATATCTGACATTTTCGGTTTAGCCATAGTCCCCAATGTATATGGTTCTCGTTCTTTTTCAAGGCAGTAAAGAAATCTGTTTAGTATTGCTTTTTAGGAGATACAACAGTGACATAAAGAGACAGAAAATGTAGGTGTGGAACACAGAAGCATGTGGTGGAATCAAAAATAAGAATCCTTGGTATCGCCCACCCCTGGCATTCGGTGGTGCAAGTGGTGAAAGCTTAGGAGAAACTGCACTTTTTTGCAAATAAAGCACCGAGGACGAGCCATCAAATATTTTGATGCTTTTCACCGAGCATGAGCTTGACTTTATCTCGCACTAGCTTGTAACATTCTTAGAGGTGGGCAAGCTAATGATTGCCAAGCTGAATGTCTGCCTCAGGCTCGGCTCTTATCCTCTGAGGGCTAGTGAGCCAAAATAGAGCCAAGCCTTGAATTCCATGCAGTGCCTTTTTCTCTCCCAAAGAAGATGAAAACCACTAGACACAGGACAGCTGAGTGCACACAATCTTAAACAATGCTTTCCTGCTGTGTTTGCTTAAGTTTAATATGTCTTATTGAATTGGAGTCAAAATCCTATGTTTTGCTAAATTATGTGGCTGAATGTCAGAATATCATCTGTAGAAATATTGTGTGACATAAATATTATGTCCTAAATATCATTCATAAAATGTTGGGTGTTGGGTGTAGATTTCCTAATATTAACTCCAATGGGGGCAATATTTTTGTAAAAAATATTTGGGACACAATATATTTCAGACTTTAATCTAACTATGATATTCTGGTACCATAGCTTGGTAATTACCTTCACTGAGGTGCTTCTGACCCCCCACCTGTTTACTGTTTGCTAAGTTGAATGAATGAATGAACGAGAGGTTTTTCTATAGCGCACAGCTATTCAAAAGAGTGTTCTGTTTTTTTTAGGCAACTAGAGACGGAAAAGAAACAAAGAACCGCAGGAGTCTTACAATCACTAACGTTTGAATAAAAATCTTTTAAATTGTTCTTAAATGTTGTTTCCTCCATAATGTATTTTAGATACCCAGGCATATGAGTCCACAACCTGACTGCTTTTATCTGTAAAAGAGGAGCCTCATCTGTGTTTTGTTTTTTAAATCAGGGAAGTTAGGGGAAGGCAGTTTTAGTAATATAACCTCCCTCTTTCTTTTCACTTCACTTGGCACTTCCTCAAGGAAGGAATTTTGTACATTTGTCAGATTTAATTAGCATTTATGATTCTGGTAGGTGTCACATAGCGCAGTGCAGCATCCTAAAAAGCTGTTCTGCGCTGCGTGACAAGGAGAGAGCAGGAGAGAACCATATTCACATAGAAATTTCCTCCCCTCTCCCTAGCACTGGTGCTGATTTCAGCTGCTGTGCGTCACGCACACACCTTAGCGCCATAGTGCTAGGGTGTGATTATGAGTCTGGCATAGGTTTTGTACAGAAAGGGTATCCTTCCTGTACAAAATACTATGCCTAGGCATGTGCAAATGCTTTTCCCACTTTGTATGTGTGCTGTACAGTGCAGCACACATGCAAAGTCGGAAAAGCAGGGAGAAATGAAAATATTTCTGTGTTTTGCACCTACTTTTAAAAGTCTTTAATTTTTGGCACTAAACCCTTTCTTCTGATCTTTCAGAATAGTGTTTAGCATCAAAAAGCATGGGTGAAGGCACGGGTACGCCCATGTACCACCCATGTAACGTCCCCTTGATGCTAAGTAACGCAAAGCAGTGTTTTGTTCTGCTTTGCGTTACTTTGCCACACAAACCCATGCAAATACCTATTTGTGTTGGTTTGTGAATGCCAAATAAAGTTTAGTGTCTGTTTAGCGTTAAAAAAGCAATGCGAAACTGACGCTAAACCTCTGAGAATCTGGGCCTAAGCCTTGACAAGTGCAAATGCTTTTCCCACTTTGTTTGTGTGATGTACAGTGCAGCACAAAAGCAAAGTTGGAAAAGCAGGGAGGAACGAAAACGTTCATTTTTGTAGCTAAACCCTTTCTTCTGAACTCTGAGAATCTGGGCCTAAGAGTACTACTTTAGGTTATGAAATCACTGAACACAATTCCATGTCCTTTAGTGATAAAGAGAAAAGAGAAGGCGACATCCATCCAGTGGCTCTATTGCTCATTGTGTAACCATGAAATATGGGCTCAAACCTCAGGTGACCTGCTTAGCCACTTTGTGTGATCCTCTACAAATCACTATACTTCACTGTGCCTCATTTTGATTGAGTGTCAAATCTGAGATCACCTTAGAGAACTAAAGTTCAGGATGCATGCTCAATAAAAATCTCTCTCATATATGGTTCTTTGAACAATAAATTTGATCCAGAAGTAACACAAATGTTACATCTCTTATTTCTCTTGTCAGGATATTGGAAGTTGGAAAAGTTCACTTTTTTTTTTTTTAAGTTAAACGAATACTCAATTTAGTTAAATAAGGAAATTAATTAAAGTGAATGATAAGCCTTTAAGAAATATCACATTTTTATGTGAGTCTATATCATATTTTCACATGCCTCTTTGATGGTTTGCTCTGGCCCTCCCCCTGAATTTGCTGTGCTGACCTTCTCCAACACAAAACCTGGGAGCTCTGCCTCTCCCCCATTTATAAAACCCGCAAGTTTTACTTACCCAAAGAGCCCTTCGGGGTGCTATAGAAGCTTCAATCCAAGTTTTACTGTAAATGTGCGAGGCTCTTGTTTTTGTTGCTCCTCGGAGATGCCACAGTGCTCTTAGCTCTCTCTTCCATCGCTATGCGCCCCTCCCCCACCGCAGCCCTCCAGGCGAGTGACAGCCACGTCTTGGAGATTTAACACACATAATATAGATCTCTTGGGAGCTGCTCATAAGCACTTTTTAAACATTAGAAAACCAACATTTCTGTTTAATCTTTAGGTCTCATCGGTGCCAGTGTTTTTTCCCCTCCGCACTTAATTTTTGCTTATAATAATAATGGCAATAATTTAAAGCATGTTTATTTTTTCTATGGCCCAGGGCAATTAGGTAATAGAGCTGTGCAATTTAAAAAAAAAAAAATTAGTACACGTGCTTACCAATCGAGAATAACTGTAGGGGGAAATAACAAATACAGACATTTAATGAAAAATAGCATGGGCAGTTTTCATCAATCTATATTCTATTCTGGATATAAATAATTTAGAGGCTTCGACAAATGACAATATACAACTTGTGTGCCTGAGAATGCATTTAACACGGCATACCACACATACACTAAGTGGAAGGCTGGAGGACGCAACCGCTCACAGGAACACCCACTAGAGCAAACCTGTATGACACAATCTTGACACAATCAACAGTGCCCAGAGGTAATGTTAATGGTTTATGTAGCTCTATACAAAAACAGTAATTTAGCATAAAGAAAAAAAAGCAAAAAGACTGAGGCCTTCATTATGAGTCTGGCGGTCTTGAGACCGCCAGACTCATGGTGGCGGGCGGACTGATGCGGTTGTGGCGGTCTGACCGCCACATTGCAACCATGGCGGAGTAACCATCTTTGGACTGCTGTCACCGCCAGATTGCCACCAGCCGGAAGCCTGGCAGTCCCGGTGGTTGAAATCCACCACTGCAGCTCTGCAAGCAGCGCTGCCCTCTGGAACACGAGTCCCCATACCGCCAGCCTTTTCATGGTGGTTCCACCGCCGTGGAAAGGCTGGCGGAATGGGGGTGTCGGTGGCTGCCTGGTGGGCCCTGCACTGCCAATGCACTTGGCAAGGGCAGTGCAGGGGCCCCCCATGCACATCCCTGTTGCGCATTCCACTGCCAGAATTACAGGCAGTGGAATGTGCGATAGGTGCTACTGCACCTGCCGCACCGCCACATTGCCACTGGCTCGATTACGAGTAGGCTGCAATGATAGGGCCCTGTTCACCGCAGCACCGGCGGGCGAAAACACTGTTTGGACCGCACACACGGTCTCTCTGCGATTTGAGTTTGGCCCGCTAAACTCATAATGAGGGCCTAGGTCTGAAAAGAAAATTTAAGAAAATGGGGCAGATTGTGTTGTGTAACTAAATAAGCAGTTTAAAGACCAAGGGTTTGCATGTGAACATAGAAAATATGATAGATGCCACAATTAATTCATGACGATAAAAAAAGGAAACATATTTGTGGCATGTAGGTAGTTTATGGAATTCCAGCTAAAGACATAGGGGCACATTTATCAAAAAATCATGCAGCATGCATGAGAGGGAGAGAACAGGAATGTGCTGTATTTAATATCATAAGGCGCATTCTTGTCTTTTCTCTGCACTGGGGCACATTGTGCTGCCTAGCACCCATGCAGGCACCCTTGGGCCATGGTGCAAGGGAGCCTGTGCTGCAGACAGGATTGTTTTGGTGCAGGAAGGGATACTTTCCTGCACAAAAGCAATCCTCTGAGGCATCCTATGAGGCATTTTGTGCAGCACACATAAAAAGATGAGGAGCAATAAAGATATTTCTCCTTGTGAAGCCTCAACTGGGGAAATGTAGCATTTTGACACATTTCCAGGTCTACCAACAATGGTAAATCTGGGAATTGGTCAAAATCCATGGATGGATGCATGAAGACAGCCATGTTACACCCATGGAACGCCTCCCTGGGGCAGAGTAAGGAAATGCAGCGATTTGCACTGCATTGCGTTATTCTAGATTTATTCAGCCACACAGGGCCATGCAAGGTGGCCTTGTGTGGCTTGATAAATCTTACTTAGTAATTATGTTGGCCTTGCGCCCCATTGTGTGGCGCAAGGGTGATGCAGCTGCATGATAACTAAGCCCTATAATGTTTTTGTATACTGAAAGATAATCTCTTACAAGGGCCTGAAATGACAGTCCAATGTTAAAAATGCATACAAAATCACAAGTGTAGTGGGGCACAGAACATCCCCCGGCTCTTCAGCTTCTCACATCATGAGTTAGCAAGCTTGAGGCAATGAAACATTCAAAGACTGGAGTGTTTAATGATGCTGCGATATCATGGAACAGAATCCAGTCACAAGACATCTTCCTCTCAATAATGAACAGTCTATAGCTCCTAACAATTAAAGTCTAAATGAACAAAAAATTGATTTAGCCCTGATAGTAAAGATAAGGACTGTATATCAATAAAAATATTCAAAGCATCTTGGAGTTTGCCACACTAACTATACCTGTGTGAAAAAGTACAAAGCTATGAACACCGCTGAACACATATACATGAACTACAAGAATAGCCTTCCAACTTGGTAGGTGGCTCGCAGTTACTGTAGCCATGCCTTAAGCAAACTACTTCATCTTTTGGATTTTGGTTTGACATACTTTTACCCTTTCAATGGTCGTCCACAATAAACCACTCTACCGAGCTGCCAGACTTTTCAAGTGAGACCCTTATTCTGGTCAGAGGAAAACGTTCAACATGCATAGCTTTATTAAGACTTCTGAAATCAACACATATGTGCAGCTTGTGTGCCAGGGCAATTGGGGAAAAGTATTACGTGACATCAGCAGGTTAAATTATGGCTTGTCCAAGCTTAACAATAATCTGTTTCTCTAAAGAGCTCCTCACACTGCAGAGAGGATTGCACAGTATGTGCATTCTTTACTAAAATGTCCTACACAGTCACACTTCGTGCACGTTTGCCCTTGCTGGCAGTTTTTTGAATGTACTAAATGAATAACAGAAACACATTTAAAACATATGGTACTTCTTCTGTTCAGTCTAAGTATTTGGTCTAATAGCTTGGTTTTGCTTTGTTTGTCTGAGTACTTGTGGTGTTGGGTGGTCTAAACCTGGCATCTTTGTCGACTGTACTGTAAATAATGTATTAAAAAGCAGCCAGCTGTACCCTAACAGTTATTTCTGATGACATACAGCGGTTGTTGTGAGAGGCTATCTGTTCCAGTGGGTCAAGCTCTTGTGATACCCCTTGTACAACTGTCCACAATTAGTCTCTATGTTTCTCCTTTGCAGCAGGGAGGGAGTACATCATTGGTGGAGATCGACCAGGTTGTGGGCCAAAACCTGCAATAATTCCCTCCCGGTTAAAATGGACTTTGTTCTACTCTTCTAGTTCTCCCGGGCTGATCAGTACCTTTTGTTGTGTGTTCGGTCATCATGTTATGCTTTCAACACCTGCGCTTTGTGGAGTTGGACAGTGCGGTGCCACTCCACATTCTGTGCATCACATGGTCCACAGAATGCAGAGGGCAATGACCTCCACCGACCCAGCAGGCTGGAGCACAAGCCATGTCTAGGGTGTTGGCATGGTATTGCAGGTGAGCAGCGACAGATCCCTCACCAGTTGAGGAGGCTGTGATGGAGTTGCGGTTCTTGAGGCTTGGAGAGTCTTGTAGCTTGAGTCAATAGTCTGGCCCAAACACAAAACCATCACCTAAACAAGCTGAGTATCCACCCCTGGTTGTAATAGAGAGTATTGGTGCAGCCTTCTCTGTTGATGCAGTTCTCCTTCGGCATTCCTGTTCATCTATTTTGGTGACCATGAACTGAGGTCAGTTTTCTCCTCACACCTCATGGCTTCTTGGCATTCTGTTTTTGAAAAGGAACTTGGACAAGTTCCTCAGTGCCCTTCATCCATCAGGGGTACACAGTTCTGCTTACTATCCTGAGACACTTTGGGGACTCCTAGGCCTCCCTCAACCTCACACAGCAATGCACGCCCTTCCCTGATGCTGCAGTGGACATGTTCAGCTTTTCCAGCTCCACTCCTTCATGGCCCCTCTCCTTCTCTCTCATGCAAGAGCACATCCAATTTCCCTCATGATCAATTGGTCAGCTCTCCCTCGAAGCAGCGTTCTGGTATCCCCTCCTGGTAGTTTTGGTCAAAGTTCCTGAGCTTTTGGTCCTGAACTTTGCAAGGGAAGTTAGCAGGAAACACCACAGTTTTTCAGTTGCCACTGGTGAGGAATCTTCAGATCCCAGTAGAGAAATCATGGCACTTTGGTTGGACATTACTGCCCCATCTTTATACTGAAGCTGTCAATAATAGCTGTGCATCCCATCCAGCCGCTCTGAGACTAGTTCTCTTACTTTTGCATATTCCGCTCAGACTGGCCCAGCTAAGGTCTTTGTTACCAGATGCTGACAGGAAGGTGGGGTGGGGTGGAGCTGGGACTCTCCTGACATGAGAGACTCTTAGCAAGGTTACAAAAGAAAGAGAGGTTGCCAAGCTTAATGACCTGTTAGCCCATGAGAGGTAGCCTGTGAAATTAGGTATTCAGTACTCTCACGCAGGATGATCTTCAAAGTAGATTATTTGTCCAGAGAAAAGAACCCCAAACTTCAGTCATGTCAGGCTCAGCTTACAGGTAAACTACCTTATTAAAATATTAGAACCTACACATGTCACCATGGAATGTGAGTATGTCACAGCAGCCTCAGTCTGGCTGAAGCTGGCTAAGCACAATATAACACATCTCCTTTCCGTGGGAACCTAATATGAATAACTATAAATCTTACCTTAATTACTTCTACAAGAGCATATAACCTTAAACACATGTAGAAAGGCAAAACAAAACAAAGGGATACTGACAAGTCAACATGAACATTCACAAAGACTTTGCAAGACAAAGCAAACACAGAAAGACAAATGATAAAACAGCTTCACACTTTTTTTGCTTTATCCAGCAACCTTCAAAACATCCTAACTACAAACATAATCTCTCAAATACACGGGGGCCTCCTCATACTCACTATTCTTTCACCATAGAGTATAGTTCTTGACCCATCTCCTTTCTCCCACACATGACCCTCTATTGTTATCTGAGACCTGATTACTTCTGAAAGACCTGTAAATTTGTTGTCATTCATAAGTAACCAAGCAGAGCACGGACCTCCAACTTCATCTGACATCCTTGTCACATCACCTTGTCTTTGGTACAGTACAAAGTACCCCTCCTATGGTTCCGTGTTGGCCCAGTGTCCTATCTGATACAATTTCCACCAACAGAGTTAACCATATACGGACCATGAAATTTGGCCAAACCCTTACCAACGTCTCCTGGCTTAACTTTGACTCAATCTCATACTTTAATTACATTTTTCTGTCCCTCATCTTTCAAGCAATTCAGTTTTTTCCCTGAGGTACTTTCACGCATCCAGGATGGAACCAATTTAGTTCCTGGTTGTCTACCCTGCACCATTTCAAAGTGACTTTTCCCTGTGCTGGCTTTCATAGTAGTGCGATAAGCCCATAATGTCTTTAATGGCATCCTGCACCAGCATATTGCATAGTTCCCCTCACCATTTTGTTGGCCCTCTCACATAGTCCATTACCTCTGGGATTATAGAGGGATGTAGAGGCATACCTTACTCCAAGAATTGGAAAGAAATAAGCTATTTTCTGTTAAATAAATTGTGTGCTGTTGTCTGTGAGTATCACAGCAGGTATGTCCTCCCTCCCACTTCACTCAAATCAATGGTTGCTCCTGTGGTGATATGCTTCATGAAGACTACCTCCACCCATTTTGACTTTGCATCCACCAATACAGAAGCAAATTGTTTATGATCAGGAAAAAAAAGTGTAAGGACCAATAAATTCTTGACCACCAAATATTCTCTTTTACTCTCCTGATGGTCAGTGTCTGTCCAAGGTGACCCTTATGTGCCAATCTATTCAACCGGTAGCACAAACATTTCTCCCCTCATCACAACCACTTATCATGAACAGAAAATTCATCTAGGATTTTGAGATTGTTTTTGACCCTTCTGGTAATGTACTCTCCCTCTCACCGTGCCTGTCACCAATTTCACAACATTCTTGAGAGTTTCATCTCACTCCATCACCCTGATCCAGTCTTTTTTTGATACAGAATTTCCTAACCCTTCAGTGGCATCATCTAAATTGGCCACTACTTCTTCAGTTGTCAATTCAGTGATCAGCAGCTTTGTAAGGTAACCTACAGCTTCAATCAGCCACTTTGTTTTTCCATTCTGGGACATACTCCACTTTACACTCAAAATACTGCAATTTGACTGCCCATCTTGCTAGTCTGTATGAACATTTTTTATGCCTCCAGGCCCAAACACTTTAAGGAGAAGTTTGTGATCTGTCCTTAAAAAGAACACACTTCCCCACAAAAACATCCTGAAATTTGTAGTTGCCCAAGCAGCTGCTAATGCAATGCTCAATGACGGAATAATTCCTTTCGGTATTTGCCAAAGAGAGCAAAGCAAAGGACACAGGGGGTCATTCTGACCCCCGCGGGCGGCGGGAGCCGCCCGCCTGGAGGGAGCCGCCATATGGCCACTCCGCAGTCGAAAGACCGCGGAGGCCATTCTGGCTTTCCCGCTGGGCTGGCGGGCGACCGCCAGAAGGCCGCCCGCCAACCCAGCGGGAAACCCCTCCCCATGAGGAAGCCGGCTCCGAATGGAGCCGGCGGAGTGGGTATGTGCGACAGGTGCAGTGGCACCCGTCGCGTATTTCAGTGTCTGCAAAGCAGACACTGAAATACAAAGTGGGGCCCTCTTATGGGGGCCCCTGCAGTGCCCATGCCATTGGCATGGGCACTGCAGGGGCCCCCAGGGGCCCCACAACACCCCATACCGCCATCCTGTTCCTGGCGGGCGACCCGCCAGGAACAGGATGGCGGTATGGGGTGTCAGAATCCCCATGGCGGCGCAGCAAGCTGCGCCGCCATGGAGGATTCTGCAGGACAGCGGAAAACCGGTGGGAGACCGCCGGTTTTCCTGTTCTGACCGCGGCTGAACCGCCGCGGTCAGAATTTCCTGAGGAGCACCGCCAGCCTGTTGGCGGTGCTCCCGCATCCCCGCCGGGGTCGGAATGACCCACACAGTTTTTTCCACCTTACCATGCATTTGTGCTAATACTACTCCAATGCACACCACACTGGCATCCACTGTGATTTTAGACTTCAAACCAGATTGAAATGGTACTAAAACTCCTGCTTGGGCTGTATTGTTGTTCACCCCATATATATTTCTTGCCCTTCTGTAATAATGCTCTTGATGGTTGTTTTGTGGGCAGAGTCCTGCACAAATTTGTAGTAATATTCCCCCAGGCCCATAAACATCCTCAGTTTATCCCTGCCAATGTGGATCTCGGCATTCACAATCCCACTCACCAAACTATGTTTAGGTTTTACCCCCTCACTAGTGATGAGGTAACTCAAATCCTCCACCTCTTGCATAAGGAACACACACTTTTCCTTACACAAGGTCAATCCTGTTCCACCAAAACATGATAACACCTCTCCCAGAATTTTGTTGTGTTCCCCTTCATCTTTTCCAAGCACAAGAATATCATCCTGGGAGAAAATGACCTTACTGACACCAGATACTACTTGGGTTATCAACCACTGAAATATACTAGCAGCTGAGCACATCCCAAATGGAAGCCTACAAAACTGGAATGTGCCTTCAGAAGTTATAAACAATGTTAGATGCTTGGAATGCGGATAAAGCTTTACTTGATGGTATGCGCTCCTCAAGTCAAGTTTTGAGAAATATTTTCTACCTGACAACAAAAGATTTATTTTGTTTATGTTGGGCAATGGGAAATCTCATTCAGACTGTGCAGATCCACACAAAATCTGAGTGAGCCATCGGATTTCTTGGTGATAACCACTGGAGAAAGTCACTCAGTTGCTTCCCTGCCTCTATCACCTTGTCATCCAAGAGTTGTTGTATTATGTCCCTCACCTGAATTCTAACTGCCAAGGGAATCTTTCTGAAAACATGTTTAACAGGAACTGAATTTTTCTTTAATTTGATCTCATGCATGTAGTATTTTGCTTCACCCAATATTTTCCAAAGACACATGCATGTTGAATAGGATGTCCTTTAAGTCAGTTTCATCAATAACCATAACTTGGTTGTCTGCTCTCAGGTCCCCTGTAATATGTAGATCATATTGATGTGACTATCCTATAATCAGAGGACCAACAGAAGCAAAATACACCTTTTCTGTTGCCTGTCGTCCTGCAAATTTGATCAGTGCCATTATGAAACCCATCATTCCTATGTCTGCTCCATGGTATCCTTTCAGAACAACGTCCATGGACACCAATGGCCCCCTGGTGACGTAGCATCATGCATCCTCTTTGGTATTATGGTGTACAAAGATCCATGGGCTTATTTAGTAGCCCCTTGTACTGCTGGTGCGTCACTTTTTATATGGGAAAAAGTGAAGCACCAGCAACACAAGGGGCTTGTAAATAAGCCCCTCAGTGTGTATCATTAACAATAACATTTTTCCATTTACCTCAAATTCAGCTTAGGGGCTTGTTCTCTTCTTTTCAAGATCAGCCCTTCCACGCATTTGTTCTCCCTTTATCATTAGTACTCTGTGTTCAGGTTCTTCTTCATCCACCAGCCCTACCATTTTCTCTGCTTTACACATATGTGCAAAGTGTCCTTTCTTACCGCACTTGCATCACTCTTTACTCAGCTCAAAACAATTTTTTTAATATACTAAGTGAAAGTTGCTGCTGTATCTGTGACAGAATTGAGATGTAGTCTTTCCTGGTACGTTTGAGAATGAGGACTCTCTTGCTGTGTTGCTTTTGGTAGGGGTAACCCCCATAGAATGAGTTTTATTCTTTACAACATTGACCAGGTCACTGTCATCTTGAATTGCTGCCATCTCCAAGACTTTTTCTTTCACTGCAATTTTAATCTCCTGCTTGTATTTCTCTGATTCTTCTACCACCTTAGCAATGGCTATTGCATCATTTAAATTAGGGTTACTGGTAGACAACAATCTTTACTGTATTTTCCTACTGTTACAGTGGACAATCAATTGATCCCTTATCATTTCCTCAGTCATCTGTCCAAACTGACACTTCGCAGATAACTGTTGCATTCTGGCCACAAACTCATGGATAGATTCGGCTGGGTGCTGTGGCTGTGTGTAAAACTTGTGACAACGCATTGCTACATTCACTAGCTTTACAAATCTACTTTGCAATCTTAGGACTGCCTCCTTATATACATCTTCTGCCTCCTCACCTGTGGTTGGAAGATACTTAAAAACATGTTGGCCTTCTTTGCTTAATGGGTCCAACAATAATGCATTCTTTTGTACTGCTGAAAATCTGCTGCCATCAAGGGCCACCACGTAATATTCAAAACACTCATACCAATCCTCCCATTCTATAGGTGTGTCCCTTGGTGTCTTTAAGAATGGTGGAGGTGTTACTATCATTATTAGTTATATTCATTTTGAAAACTATGTTAATATTCTTTTATTTTATTTTTATTTTCCTTTACTTATATTTTCCTTTTTTTTCCTTCAGGTCCAGGTGGCAGCACGATTTAAAACCAAATGAGTGAGAACATTGCATATTGAACTTTAAAGTGATGCAGTCTAGTTGTTTAAAGTACACAAGCCAACCAGCATGCAGTTTACTGACACAGCCTATTAGCACCAGCGAGACAGATTTGAGTATTGCAGGAACTGTAAAGAGCATTTGATGTTTGAAGACAGTGTTTGAGGCTACCACGTGATGCCGGTGCTCAAGGTGCACATGTCCGTTCCCGTCAGCCGCAAGATGGTGCTAGCAGCTGCCCTTTGATTCCATTCCATGGGGGCTGCAGTGCATATCCAATGAGCTAATGTCACGCTGCACAAGCTGGAATGTCGACGGTCGGTACCTCAATTGTGATGCTGCAAACTGTGCGTATCACCCACGCGCACTTAGACGGGGCCTCACACTCCATTAACCTGTTCTGTGCCCAGGACGTAATGGTTACGTCCTGAGGCACAGTGCTGCTGTGCCCAGGACGCAACCATTACGTCCTGGTCACAGAGCCCAGAAGGAACGCCCGGGGGGGCAGTAACCTCTAGGTGCCAGGGCAATTTTATTTTTTTTGTCTGTTTGTTTTTTTAGAGATGGGGAGCGACCCCTTAGGCAACGGTTGCTCCCCTGGAGGGGCAAATTGTACTTAGGCCATTTCTGCCCGCTTTGGGGGCAGATCGGCCGATTTTAGGTCAATCTGCCCCCAAGGGGGGCTGAAACCACTAGGCACCAAGGATCTTTTTTTGTGCCGTCACGCAAGGGGAGCGACCTTGTAGGCAAGGGTCGCTCCCCGGGGGGAGGGAATTAATTTTAGGCCATTTATGCCCCCCCCCCGGGGGCAGATCGGCCTATTGTTATTAGGCCGATCTGTCCCCAGGGGGGGCAGAAACCTCTAGGCGCCAGGGCAAATTTTTTTTTTGTCTGTTTGTTTTTTTAGAGATGGGGAGCGACCCCTTAGGCAACAGTCGCTCCCCTGGAGGGGCAAATTGTATTTAGGCCATTTCTACCCGCTTTGGGGGCAGATCGGCCGATTTTAGGTCAATCTGCCCCCAAGGGGGGCAGAAACCACTAGGCACCAGGGATCTTTTTTTTTGCGTCGTCACGCAAGGGGAGCGACCATGTAGGCAAGGGTCGCTCCCCGGGGGGGGGGGAATTTATTTTAGGCCATTTCTGCCCCCCCGGGGGCAGATCGGCCTATTGTTATTAGGCTGATCTGCCCCCGGGGGGGCAGAAACCTCTAGGCACCAGGGCAAATTGTTTTTTTGTGTTTTCTTTTTGTTTGTTTTTTTAGAGATGGGGAGCGACCCATTAGGCAAGAGTCGCTCCCCTGGGGGGCAAATACTATTTAGACCATTTCTGCCCCCCTCGGGGCAGATTGGCCGATTTTAGGTCAATTTGCCCCCTTGGGGGCAGAAACCACTAGGCACCGGGGATTTTTTTTTTGGCGCCAATGTCACGCAGTGGGAGCGACCCCGTAGGCAAGGGTCACTCCCAGGCAGGGGGGTGTTTAGGGGAGGGTGGGGGTCAAATTAATTTTAGGCCATTTCTGCCCCCCCCTGGGGCTGGCTGAGCTAGAGGCCAAAATCCACAGGTAGGCACTGTTTTCTATGAAAAAATGTGATGTGTCCACGTTGTGTTTTGGGCCATTTCCTGTCGCGGGCACTAGGCCTACCCACACAAGTGAGGTATCATTTTTATCGGGAGACTTGGGGGAACGCTGAGTGGAAGGAAATTTGTGGCTCCTCTCAGATTCCAGAACTTTCTGTCACCGAAATGTGAGGAAAATGTGTTTTATAGCCACATTTTGAGGTTTGCAAAGGATTCTGGGTAACAGAATCTGGTCAGAGCCCCACAAGTCACCCCATCTTGGATTCCCCTGGGTTTCTAGTTTTCAAAAATGCACTGGTTTGCTAGGTTTCCCCAGGTGCCAGCTGAGCTAGAGGCCAAAATCCACAGGTAGGCACTGTTAACTATGAAAAAATGTGATGTGTCCACGTTGTGTTTTGGGGCATTTCCGGTCACGGGCGCTAGGCCTACCAACACAAGTCAGGTATCATTTTTATCAGGAGACTTGGGGGAACGCTGGGTGGAAGGAAATTTGTGGCTCCTCTCAGATTCCAGAACTTTCTGTCACCGAAATGTGAGGAAAACGTGTTATTTTAGCCAAATTTTGAGGTTTGCAAAGAATTCTGGGTAACAGAACCTGGTCAGAGCCCCACAAGTCACCCCATCTTGAATTCCCCTAAGTCTCTAGTTTTCAAAAATGCACAGGTTTGGTAGGTTTCCCTAGGTGCCGGCTGAGCTAGAGGCCAAAATCTACAGGTAGGAACTTTGCTAAAAACACCTCTGTTTTCTTTAAAAAAATGTGATGTGTACACGTTGTGTTTTGGGGTGTTTCCTGTCACGGGCGCTAGGCCTACCCACACAAGTCAGGTATCATTTTTATCGGGAGACATGGGGGAACGCTGGGTGGAAGGAAATTTGTGGCTCCTCTCAGATTCCAGAACTTTCTGTCACCGAAATGTGAGGAAAACTTGTTTTTTTAGCCAAATCTTGAGGTTTGCAAAGGATTCTGGGTAACAGAACCTGGTCAGAACACCACAAGTCACCCCATCTTGGATTCCCCTGGGTTTCTAGTTTTCAAAAATGCGCTGGTTTGCTAGGTTTCCCCAGGTGCCGGCTGAGCTAGAGGCCAAAATCTACAGGTAGGCACTTTGCAAAAAACACCTCTGTTTTCTTTAAAAAAATGTGGGCCCATATTTATACTTTTTTAGCGCCGCATTTGCGCCGCTTTTTGACGCAAAAATGGCGCAAACTTACAAAATGCAATTGTATTTTGTTAGTTTGTGCCGTTTTTGCGTCAAAAAGTGGTGCAAATGCGGTGCTAAAAAAGTATAAATATGGGCCGTGATGTGTACACGTTGTGTTTTGGGGTGTTTCCTGTCACGGGCGCTAGGCCTACCCACACAAGTCAGGTATCATTTTTATCGGGAGACATGGGGGAGCGCTGGGTGGAAGGAAATTTGTGGCTCCTCTCAGATTCCAGAACTTTCTGTCACCGAAATTTGAGGAAAACGTGTTTTTTTAGCCAAATCTTGAGGTTTGCAAAGGATTGTGGGTAACGGAACCTGGTCAGAGCCCCACAAGTCACCCCATCTTGGATTTCCCTAGGTCTCTAGTTTTCAAAAATGCACAGGTTTGGTAGGCTTCCCTAGGTGCCGGCTGAGCTAGAGGCCAAAATCTACAGGTAGGAACTTTGCTAAAAACACCTCTGTTTTCTTTAAAAAAATGTGATGTGTACACGTTGTGTTTTGGGGTGTTTCCTGTCACGGGCGCTAGGCCTACCTACACAAGTCAGGTATCATTTTTATCGGGAGACATGGGGGAACGCTGGGTGGAAGGAAATTTGTGGCTCCTCTCAGATTCCAGAACTTTCTGTCACCGAAATGTGAGGAAAACGTGTTTTTTTAGCCAAATCTTGAGGTTTGCAAAGGATTCTGGGTAACAGAACCTGGTCAGAGCCCCACAAGTCACCCCATCTTGGATTCCACTAGGTCTCTAGTTTTAAAAAATGCACAGGTTTGGTAGGCTTCCCTAGGTGCCGGCTGAGGTAGAGGCCAAAATCTACAGGTAGGCACTTTGCAAAAAACACCTCTGTTTTCTTTCAAAAAATGTGATGTGTCCACGTTGTGTTTTGGGGCGTTTCCTTTCACGGGCGCTAGGCCTACCCACACAAGTGAGGTATCATTTTTATCAGGAGACTTGGGGGAACTCTGGGTGGAAGGAAATTTGTGGCTCCTCTCAGATTCCAGAACTTTCTGTCACCGAAATATGAGGCAAGACTTGTTTTTTTAGCCTAATTTTGAGGTTTGCAAAGGATTCTGGGTAACAGAACCTGGTCAGAGCCCCACAAGTAACCCCATCTTGGATTCCCCTAGGTCTCTAGTTTTCAAACATGCACAGGTTTGGAAGGTTTCCCTATGTGCCGGCTGAGCTAGAGGCCAAAATCTACAGTTAGGCACTTTGCAAAAAACACCTCTGTTTTCTTGCAAAAAATGTGATGTGTCCACGTTGTGTTTTGGGGCGTTTCCTGTCACGGGTGCTAGGCCTACCCACAGAAGTGAGGTATCATTTTTATCGGGAGACTTGGGGGAACGCTGGGTGGAAGGAAATTTGTGGCTCCTCTCAGATTCCAGAACTTTCTGTCACCGAAATGTGAGGAAAACTTGTTTTTTTAGCCAAATTTTGAGGTTTGCAAAGGATTCTGGGTAACAGAACCTGGTCAGAGCACCACAAGTCACCCCATCTTGGATTCCCCTGGGTTTCTAGTTTTCAAAAATGCGCTGGTTTGCTAGGTTTCCCCAGGTGCCGGCTGAGCTAGAGGCCAAAATCTACAGGTAGGCACTTTGCAAAAAACACCTCTGTTTTCTTTCAAAAAATGTGATGTGTCCACGTTGTGTTTTGGGGCATTTCCTGTCACGGGCGCTAGGCCTACCCACACAAGTCACGTATCATTTTTCTCGGGAGACTTGGGGGAACGCTGGGTGGAAGGAAATTTGTGGCTCCTCTCAGATTCCAGAACTTTCTGTCACCGAAATGTGAGGAAAACGTGTTTTTTTAGCCAAATATTGAGGTTTGCAAAGGATTCTGGGTAACAGAACCTGGTCAGAGCACCACAAGTCACCCCATCTTGGATTCCCCTTGGTCTCTAGTTTTCAAAAATGCACAGGTTTGGTAGGTTTCCCTAGGTGCCGGCTGAGCTAGAGGCCAAAATCTACAGGTAGGCACTTTGCAAAAAACACCTCTGTTTTCTTTCAAAAAATGTGATGTGTCCACGTTGCGTTTTGGGGCGTTTCCTGTCGCGGGCGCTAGGCCTACCCACAGAAGTGAGGTATCATTTTTATCGGGAGACTTTCGGGGAACGCTGGGTGGAAGGAAATTTGTGGCTCCTCTCAGATTCCAGAACTTTCTGTCACCAAAATGTGAGGAAAACTTGTTTTTTTAGCCAAATTTTGAGGTTTGCAAAGGATTCTGGGTAACAGAACCTGGTCAGAGCACCACAAGTCACCCCATCTTGGATTCCCCTTGGTCTCTAGTTTTCAAAAATGTACAGGTTTGGTAGGTTTCCCTAGGTTCCGGCTGAGCTAGAGGCCAAAATCTACAGGTAGGCACTTTGCAAAAAACACCTCTGTTTTCTTTAAAAAAATGTGATGTGTCCACGTTGCGTTTTGGGGCGTTTCCTGTCGCGGGCGCTAGGCCTACCCACAGAAGTGAGGTATCATTTTTATCGGGAGACTTTCGGGGAACGCTGGGTGGAAGGAAATTTGTGGCTCCTCTCAGATTCCAGAACTTTCTGTCACCAAAATGTGAGGAAAACTTGTTTTTTTAGCCAAATTTTGAGGTTTGCAAAGGATTCTGGGTAACAGAACCTGGTCAGAGCACCACAAGTCACCCCATCTTGGATTCCCCTTGGTCTCTAGTTTTCAAAAATGTACAGGTTTGGTAGGTTTCCCTAGGTTCCGGCTGAGCTAGAGGCCAAAATCTACAGGTAGGCACTTTGCAAAAAACACCTCTGTTTTCTTTAAAAAAATGTGATGTGTCCACGTTGCTTTTTGGGGCGTTTCCTGTTGCGGGCGCTAGGCCTACCCACAGAAGTGAGGTATCATTTTTATCGGGAGACTTTCGGGGAACGCTGGGTGGAAGGAAATTTGTGGCTCCTCTCAGATTCCAGAACTTTCTGTGACCGAAATGTGAGGAAAACTTGGTTTTTTAGCCAAATTTTGAGGTTTGCAAAGGATTCTGTGTAACAGAACCTGGTCAGAGCCCCACAAGTCACCCCATCTTGGATTCCCCTAGGTCTCTAGTTTTCAAAAATGCACAGGTTTGGCAGGTTTCCCTATGTGCCGGCTGAGGTAGGGGCCAAAATCTACAGGTAGGCACTTTGCAAAAAACACCTCTGTTTTCTTGCAAAAAATGTGATGTGTCCACGTTGTGTTTTGGGGCGTTTCCTCTCACGGGCGCTAGGCCTACCCACAGTAGTGAGGTATCATTTTTATCAGGAGACTTGGGGGAACGCTGGGTGGAAGGAAATTTGTGGCTCCTCTCAGATTCCAGAACTTTCTGTCACCGAAATGTGAGGCAAACTTGTTATTTTAGCCAAATTTTGAGGTTTGCAAAGGATTCTGGGTAACAGAACCTGGTCAGAGCACCACAAGTCACCCCATCTTGGATTCCCCTTGGTCTCTAGTTTTCAAAAATGCACAGGTTTGGTAGGTTTCCCTAGGTGCCGGCTTAGATAGAGGCCAAAATCTACAGGTAGGCACTTTGCAAAAAACACCTCTGTTTTCTTTCAAAAAATGTGATGTGTCCACGTTGTGTTTTGGGGCGTTTCCTGTCACGGGCGCTAGGCCTACCCACAGAAGTGAGGTATCATTTTTATCAGGAGACTTGGGGGAATACTGGGTGGAAGGAAATTTGTGGCTCCTCTCAGATTCCAGAACTTTCTGTCACCGAAATGTGAGGCAAACTTGTTTTTTTAGCCAAATTTTGAGGTTTGCAAAGGATTCTGGGTAACAGAACCTGGTCAGAGCACCACAAGTCACCCCATCTTGGATTCCCCTTGGTCTCTAGTTTTCAAAAATGCACAGGTTTGGTAGGTTTCCATAGGTGCCGGCTGAGCTAGAGGCCAAAATCTACAGGTAGGCACTTTGCAAAAAACACCTCTGTTTTCTTTCAAAGAATGTGATGTGCCCATGTTGTGTTTTGGGGCGTTTGCTGTCACGGGCGCTAGGCCTACCCACAGACGTGAGGTATCATTTTTATCGGGAGACTTTCGGGGAACGCTGGGTGGAAGGAAATTTGTGGCTCCTCTCAGATTCCAGAACTTTCTGTCACCGAAATGTGAGGCAAACTTGTTATTTTAGCCAAATTTTGAGGTTTGCAAAGGATTCTGGGTAACAGAACCTGGTCAGAGCACCACAAGTCACCCCATCTTGGATTCCCCTTGGTCTCTAGTTTTCAAAAATGCACAGGTTTGGTAGGTTTCCATAGGTGCCGGCTGAGCTAGAGGCCAAAATCTACAGGTAGGCACTTTGCAAAAAACACCTCTGTTTTCTTTCAAAGAATGTGATGTGCCCATGTTGTGTTTTGGGGCGTTTGCTGTCACGGGCGCTAGGCCTACCCACAGAAGTGAGGTATCATTTTTATCGGGAGACTTTCGGGGAACGCTGGGTGGAAGGAAATTTGTGGCTCCTCTCAGATTCCAGAACTTTCTGTCACCGAAATGTGAGGAAAACTTGGTTTTTTAGCCAAATTTTGAGGTTTGCAAAGGATTCTGTGTAACAGAATCTGGTCAGAGCCCCACAAGTCACCCCATCTTGGATTCCCCTAGGTCTCTAGTTTTAAAAAATGCACAGGTTTGGCAGGTTTCCCTATGTGCCGGCTGAGGTAGGGGCCAAAATCTACAGGTAGGCACTTTGCAAAAAACACCTCTGTTTTCTTTCAAAAAATGTGATGTGTCCACGTTGTGTTTTGGGGCGTTTCCTGTCACGGGCGCTAGGCCTACCCACAGAAGTGAGGTATCATTTTTATCAGGAGACTTGGGGGAATACTGGGTGGAAGGAAATTTGTGGCTCCTCTCAGATTCCAGAACTTTCTGTCACCGAAATGTGAGGCAAACTTGTTTTTTTAGCCAAATTTTGAGGTTTGCAAAGGATTCTGGGTAACAGAACCTGGTCAGAGCACCACAAGTCACCCCATCTTGGATTCCCCTTGGTCTCTAGTTTTCAAAAATGCACAGGTTTGGTAGGTTTCCCTAGGTGCCGGCTGAGCTAGAGGCCAAAATCTACAGGTAGGCACTTTGCAAAAAACACCTCTGTTTTCTTTCAAAGAATGTGATGTGCCCATGTTGTGTTTTGGGGCGTTTGCTGTCACGGGCGCTAGGCCTACCCACAGAAGTGAGGTATCATTTTTATCAGGAGACTTTCGGGGAACGCTCGGTGGAAGGAAATTTGTGGCTCCTCTCAGATTCCAGAACTTTCTGTCACCGAAATGTGAGGCAAACTTGTTATTTTAGCCAAATTTTGAGGTTTGCAAAGGATTCTGGGTAACAGAACCTGGTCAGAGCACCACAAGTCACCCCATCTTGGATTCCCCTTGGTCTCTAGTTTTCAAAAATGCACAGGTTTGGTAGGTTTCCCTAGGTGCCGGCTTAGATAGAGGCCAAAATCTACAGGTAGGCACTTTGCAAAAAACACCTCTGTTTTCTTTCAAAAAATGTGATGTGTCCATGTTGTGTTTTGGGGCGTTTCCTGTCACGGGCGCTAGGCCTACCCACAGAAGTGAGGTATAATTTTTATCAGGAGACTTGGGGGAATACTGGGTGGAAGGAAATTTGTGGCTCCTCTCAGATTCCAGAACTTTCTGTCACCGAAATGTGAGGAAAACTTGTTTTTTTAGCCAAATTTTGAGGTTTGCAAAGGATTCTGGGTAACAGAACCTGGTCAGAGCACCACAAGTCACCCCATCTTGGATTCCCCTTGGTCTCTAGTTTTCAAAAATGCACAGGTTTGGTAGGTTTCCCTAGGTGCCGGGTTAGCTAGAGGCCAAAATCTACAGGTAGGCACTTTGCAAAAAACACCTCTGTTTTCTTTAAAAAAATGTGATGTGTCCACGTTGTGTTTTGGGGCGTTTCCTGTCACGGGCGCTAGGCCTACCCACAGAAGTGAGGTATCATTTTTATCGGGAGACTTGGGGGAATACTGGGTGGAAGGAAATTTGTGGCTCCTCTCAGATTCCATAATTTTCTGTCACCAAAATGTGAGGAAAACTTGTTTTTTTAGCCAAATTTTGAGGTTTGCAAAGGATTCTGGGTAACAGAACCTGGTCAGAGCCCCACAAGTCACCCCATCTTGGATTCCCCTAGGTCTCTAGTTTTAAAAAATGCACAGGTTTGGCAGGTTTCCCTATGTGCCGGCTGAGCTAGGGGCCAAAATCTACAGGTAGGCACTTTGCAAAAAACACCTCTGTTTTCTTGCAAAAAATGTGATGTGTCCACGTTGTGTTTTGGGGCGTTTCCTCTCACGGGCGCTAGGCCTACCCACAGAAGTGAGGTATCATTTTTATCGGGAGACTTTCGGGGAACGCTGGGTGGAAGGATATTTGTGGCTCCTCTCAGATTCCAGAACTTTCTGTCACCGAAATGTGAGGAAAATGTGTTTTTTAGCCAAATTTTGAAGTTTGCAAAGGATTCTGGGTAACAGAACCTGGTCAGAGGCCCAAAAGTCACTCCATAGTGGATTCCCCTAGGTCTCTAGTTTTCAAAAATGCGCAGGTTTGGTAGGTTTCCCTAGGTGCCGGCTGAGGTAGAGGCCAAAATCTACAGGTAGGCACTTTGCAAAAAACACCTCTGTTTTCTTTCAAAAAATGTGATGTGTCCACGTTGCGTTTTGGGGCGTTTCCTGTCACGGGCGCTAGGCCTACCCACACAAGTCAGGTATCATTTTTATCGGGAGACTTGGGGAAACGCTGGGTGGAAGGAAATTTGTGGCTCATCTCAGATTCCAGAACTTTCTGTCACCGAAATGTGAGGAAAATGTGTTTCTTTATTCAAATTTTGAGGTTTGCAAAGGATTCTGGGTGACAGAACCTGGTCAGAGCCCCACAAGTCACCCCATCGTGGATTCCCCTAGGTCTCTAGTTTTAAAAAATGCACAGGTTTGGTAGACTTCCCTAGGTGGCGGCTGAGGTAGAGGCCAAAATCTACAGGTAGGCACTTTGCAAAAAACACCTCTGTTTTCTTTAAAAAAATGTGATGTGTCCACGTTGTATTTTGGGGCGGTTCCTGTCTCGGGCGCTAGGCCTACCCACACAAGTGAGGTATCATTTTTATCGGGAGACTTGGGGGAACGCTGGATGGAAGGAAATTTGTGGCTCCTCTCAGATTCTAGAACTTTCTGTCACCGAAATGTGAGGAAAACTTGTTTTTTTTAGCCAAATTTTGAGGTTTGCAAAGGATTCTGGGTAACAGAACCTGGTCAGAGCCCCACAAGTCACCCCATCTTGGATTCCCCTAGGTCTCTAGTTTTAAAGAATACACAGGTTTGGCAGGTTTCCCTATGTGCCGGCTGAACTAGAGGCCAAAATCTACAGGTAGGCACTTTGCAAAAAACACCTCTGTTTTCTTACAAAAAATGTGATGTGTCCACGTTGCGTTTTGGGGCGTTTCCTGTCGCGGGCGCTAGGCCTCCCCACTCAAGTGAGGTATCATTTTTATCGGGAGACTTGGGGGAACGCTGGGTGGACGGAAATTTGTGGCTCCTCTCAGATTCCATAACTTTCTGTCACCGAAATGTGAGGCAAACTTGTTTTTTTAGCCTAATTTTAAGGTTTGCAAAGGATTCTGGGTAACAGAACCTGGTCAGAGCACCACAAGTCACCCCATCTTGGATTCCCCTTGGTCTCTAGTTTTCAAAAATGCACAGGTTTGGTAGGTTTCCCTAGGTGCCGGCTTAGATAGAGGCCAAAATCTACAGGTAGGCACTTTGCAAAAAACACCTCTGTTTTCTTGCAAAAAATGTGATGTGTCCACGTTGTGTTTTGGGGCGTTTCCTGTCACGGGCGCTAGGCCTACCCACAGAAGTGAGGTATCATTTTTATCAGGAGACTTGGGGGAACGCTGGGTGGAAGGAAATTTGTGGCTCCTCTCAGATTCCCGAACTTTCTGTCACCGAAATGTGAGGCAAACTTGTTATTTTAGCCAAATTTTGAGGTTTGCAAAGGATTCTGGGTAACAGAACCTGGTCAGAGCACCACAAGTCACCCCATCTTGGATTCCCCTTGGTCTCTAGTTTTAAAAAATGCACAGGTTTGGTAGGTTTCCCTAGGTGCCGGCTGAGCTAGAGGGAAAAATCTACAGGTAGGCACTTTGCAAAAAACACCTCTGTTTTCTTTCAAAGAATGTGATGTGCCCACGTTGTGTTTTGGGGCGTTTGCTGTCACGGGCGCTAGGCCTACCCACAGAAGTGAGGTATCATTTTTATCGGGAGACTTTCGGGGAACGCTGGGTGGAAGGAAATTTGTGGCTCCTCTCAGATTCCAGGACTTTCTGTCACCGAAATGTGAGGAAAACTTGTTTTTTTAGCCAAATTTTGAGGTTTGCAAAGGATTCTGGGTAACAGAACCTGGTCAGAGCACCACAGGTCACCCCATCTTGGATTCCCCTTGGTCTCTAGTTTTCAAAAATTCACAGGTTTGGTAGGTTTCCCTAGGTTCCGGCTGAGCTAGAGGCCAAAATCTACAGGTAGGCACTTTGCAAAAAACACCTCTGTTTTCTTTCAAAAAATGTGATGTGTCCACGTTGCGTTTTGGGGCGTTTCCTGTCGCGGGCGCTAGGCCTACTCACACAAGTGAGGTATAATTTTTATCGGGAGACTTGGGGGAACACTGGGTGGAAGGAAATTTGTGGCTCCTCTCAGATTCCAGAACTTTCTGTCACCGAAACGTGAGGCAAACTTGTTTTTTTAGCCAAATTTTGAGGTTTGCAAAGGATTCTGGGTAACAGAACCTGGTCAGAGCACCACAAGTCACCCCATCTTGGATTCCCCTTGGTCTCTAGTTTTCAAAAATGCACAGGCTTGGTAGGTTTCCATAGGTGCCGGCTGAGCTAGAGGCCAAAATCTACAGGTAGGCACTTTCCAAAAAACACCTCTGTTTTCTTTCAAAGAATGTGATGTGCCCATGTTGAGTTTTGGGGCGTTTGCTGTCACGGGCGCTAGGCCTACCCACAGAAGTGAGGTATCATTTTTATCGGGAGACTTTCGGGGAACGCTGGGTGGAAGGAAATTTGTGGCTCCTCTCAGATTCCAGAACTTTCTGTCACCGAAATGTGAGGAAAACTTGTTTTTTTAGCCAAAATTTGAGGTTTGCAAAGGATTCTGGGTAACAGAACGTGGTCAGAGCACCACAAGTCACCCCATCTTGGATTCCCCTTGGTCTCTAGTTTTCAAAAATTCACAGGTTTGGTAGGTTTCCCTAGGTTCCGGCTGAGCTAGAGGCCAAAATCTACAGGTAGGCACTTTGCAAAAAACACCTCTGTTTTCTTTCAAAAAATGTGATGTGTCCACGTTGTGTTTTGGGGCGTTTCCTGTCACGGGCGCTAGGACTACCCACAGAAGTGAGGTATCATTTTTATCAGGAGACTTGGGGGAATACTGGGTGGAAGGAAATTTGTGGCTCCTCTCAGATTCCAGAACTTTCTGTCACCGAAATGTGAGGAAAACTTGTTTTTTTAGCCAAATTTTGAGGTTTGCAAAGGATTCTGTGTAACAGAACCTGGTCAGAGCCCCACAAGTCACCCCATCTTGGATTCCCCTAGGTCTCTAGTTTTCAAAAATGCACAGGTTTGGCAGGTTTCCCTATGTGCCGGCTGAGCTAGGGGCCAAAATCTACAGGTAGGCACTTTCCAAAAAACACCTCGGTTTTCTTGCAAAAAATGTGATGTGTCCACGTTGTGTTTTGGGGCGTTTCCTGTCACGGGTGCTAGGCCTACCCACAGAAGTGAGGTATCATTTTTATCAGGAGACTTAGGGGAACGCTGGGTGGAAGGAAATTTGTGGCTCCTCTCAGGTTCCAGAACTTTCTGTCACCGAAATGTGAGGCAAACTTGTTATTTTAGCCAAATTTTGAGGTTTGCAAAGGATTCTGGGTAACAGAACCTGGTCAGAGCACCACAAGTCACCCCATCTTGGATTCCCCTTGGTCTCTAGTTTTCAAAAATGCACAGGTTTGGTAGGTTTCCCTAGGTGCCGGCTGAGCTACAGGCAAAAATCTACAGGTAGGCACTTTGCAAAAAACACCTCTGTTTTCTTTCAAAGAATGTGATGTGCCCACGTTGTGTTTTGGGGCGTTTGCTGTCACGGGCGCTAGGCCTACCCACAGAAGTGAGGTATCATTTTTATCGGGAGACTTTCGGGGAACGCTGGGTGGAAGGAAATTTGTGGCTCCTCTCAGATTCCAGGACTTTCTGTCACCGAAATGTGAGGAAAACTTGTTTTTTTAGCCAAATTTTGAGGTTTGCAAAGGATTCTGGGTAACAGAACCTGGTCAGAGCACCACAGGTCACCCCATCTTGGATTCCCCTTGGTCTCTAGTTTTCAAAAATTCACAGGTTTGGTAGGTTTCCCTAGGTTCCGGCTGAGCTAGAGGCCAAAATCTACAGGTAGGCACTTTGCAAAAAACACCTCTGTTTTCTTTCAAAAAATGTGATGTGTCCACGTTGCGTTTTGGGGCGTTTCCTGTCGCGGGCGCTAGGCCTACTCACACAAGTGAGGTATAATTTTTATCGGGAGACTTGGGGGAACGCTGGGTGGAAGGAAATTTGTGGCTCCTCTCAGATTCCAGAACTTTCTGTCACCGAAATGTGAGGCAAACTTGTTTTTTTAGCCAAATTTTGAGGTTTGCAAAGGATTCTGGGTAACAGAACCTGGTCAGAGCACCACAAGTCACCCCATCTTGGATTCCCCTTGGTCTCTAGTTTTCAAAAATGCACAGGTTTGGTAGGTTTCCCTAGGTGCCGGGTTATCTAGAGGCCAAAATCTACAGGTAGGCACTTTGCAAAAAACACCTCTGTTTTCTTTAAAAAAATGTGATGTGTCCACGTTGTGTTTTGGGGCGTTTCCTGTCACGGGCGCTAGGCCTACCCACAGAAGTGAGGTATCATTTTTATCGGGAGACTTGGGGGAATACTGGGTGGAAGGAAATTTGTGGCTCCTCTCAGATTACATAATTTTCTGTCACCAAAATGTGAGGAAAACTTGTTTTTTTAGCCAAATTTTGAGGTTTGCAAAGGATTCTGGGTAACAGAACCTGGTCAGAGCCCCACAAGTCACCCCATCTTGGATTCCCCTAGGTCTCTAGTTTTCAAAAATGCACAGGTTTGGCAGGTTTCCCTATTTGCCGGCTGAGCTAGGGGCCAAAATCTACAGGTAGGCACTTTGCAAAAAACACCTCTGTTTTCTTGCAAAAAATGTGATGTGTCCACGTTGTGTTTTGGGGCGTTTCCTCTCACGGGCGCTAGGCCTACCCACAGAAGTGAGGTATCATTTTTATCGGGAGACTTTCGGGGAACGCTGGGTGGAAGGATATTTGTGGCTCCTCTCAGATTCCAGAACTTTCTGTCACCGAAATGTGAGGAAAACTTGTTTTTTTAGCCAAATTGTGAGGTTTGCAAAGGATTCTGGGTAACAGAACCTGGTCAGAGCACCACAAGTCACCCCATCTTGGATTCCCCTTGGTCACTAGTTTTAAAAAATTCACAGGTTTGGTAGGTTTCCCTAGGTTCCGGCTGAGCTAGAGGCCAAAATCTACAGGTAGGCACTTTGCAAAAAACACCTCTGTTTTCTTTCAAAAAATGTGATGTGTCCACGTTGCGTTTTGGGGCGTTTCCTGTCGCGGGCGCTAGGCCTACCCACACAAGTGAGGTATCATTGTTATCGGGAGACTTGGGGGAACGCTGAGTGGAAGGAAATTTGTGGCTCCTCTCAGATTCCAGAACTTTCTGTCACCGAAATGTGAGGAAAATTTGTTTTTTAGCCAAATTTTGAAGTTTGCAAAGGATTCTGGGTAACAGAACCTGGTCAGAGGCCCAAAAGTCACTCCATAGTGGATTCCCCTAGGTCTCTAGTTTTCAAAAATGCGCAGGTTTGGTAGGTTTCCCTAGGTGCCGGCTGAGGTAGAGGCCAAAATCTACAGGTAGGCACTTTGCAAAAAACACCTCTGTTTTCTTTCAAAAAATGTGATGTGTCCACGTTGTGTTTTGGGGCGTTTCCTGTCACGAGCGCTAGGCCTACCCACACAAGTCAGGTATCATTTTTATCGGGAGACTTGGGGGAACACTGGATAGAAGGAAATTTGTGGCTCCTCTCAGATTCTAGAACTTTCTGTCACCGAAATATGAGGAAAACTTGTTTTTTTTAGCCAAATTTTGAGGTTTGCAAAGGATTCTGGGTAACAGAACCTGGTCAGAGCCCCACAAGTCGCCCCATCTTGGATTCCCCTAGGTCTCTAGTTTTAAAGAATACACAGGTTTGGCAGGTTTCCCTATGTGCCGGCTGAACTAGAGGCCAAAATCTACAGGTAGGCACTTTGCAAAAAACACCTCTGTTTTCTTACAAAAAATGTGATGTGTCCACGTTGCGTTTTGGGGCGTTTCCTGTCGCGGGCGCTAGGCCTCCCCACACAAGTGAGGTATCATTTTTATCGGGATACTTGGGGGAACGCTGGGTGGACGGAAATTTGTGGCTCCTCTCAGATTCCATAACTTTCTGTCACCGAAATGTGAGGCAAACTTGTTTTTTTAGCCTAATTTTAAGGTTTGCAAAGGATTCTGGGTAACAGAACCTGGTCAGAGCACCACAAGTCACCCCATCTTGGATTCCCCTTGGTCTCTAGTTTTCAAAAATGCACAGGTTTGGTAGGTTTCCCTAGGTGCCGGCTTAGATAGAGGCCAAAATCTACAGGTAGGCACTTTGCAAAAAACACCTCTGTTTTCTTGCAAAAAATGTGATGTGTCCACGTTGTGTTTTGGGGCGTTTCCTGTCAGGGGCGCTAGGCCTACCCACAGAAGTGAGGTATCATTTTTATCAGGAGAGTTGGGGGAACGCTGGGTGGAAGGAAATTTGTGGCTCCTCTCAGATTCCAGAACTTTCTGTCACCGAAATGTGAGGCAAACTTGTTATTTTAGCCAAATTTTGAGGTTTGCAAAGGATTCTGGGTAACAGAACCTGGTCAGAGTACACAAGTCACCCCATCTTGGATTCCCCTTGGTCTCTAGTTTTAAAAAATGCACAGGTTTGGTAGGTTTCCCTAGGTGCCGGCTGAGCTAGAGGCAAAAATCTACAGGTAGGCACTTTGCAAAAAACACCTCTGTTTTCTTTCAAAAAATGTGATGTGTCCACGTTGCGTTTTGGGGCGTTTCCTGTCGCGGGCGCTAGGCCTACCCACAGAAGTGAGGTATCATTTTTATCGGGAGACTTTCGGGGAACGCTGGGTGGAAGGAAATTTGTGGCTCCTCTCAGATTCCAGAACTTTCTGTCACCAAAATGTGAGGAATAGTTGTTTTTTTAGCCAAAATTTGAGGTTTGCAAAGGATTCTGGGTAACAGAACCTGGTCAGAGCACCACAAGTCACCCCTTCTTGGATTTCCCTTGGTCTCTAGTTTTCAAAAATTCACAGGTTTGGTAGGTTTCCCTAGGTTCCGGCTGAGCTAGAGGCCAAAATCTACAGGTAGGCACTTTGCAAAAAACACCTCTGTTTTCTTTAAAAAAATGTGATGTGTCCACGTTGCTTTTTGGGGCGTTTCCTGTTGCGGGCGCTAGGCCTCCCCACACAAGTGAGGTATCATTTTTATCGGGAGACTTGGGGGAACGCTGGGTGGAAGGAAATTTGTGGCTCCTCTCAGATTCCAGAACTTTCTGTCACCGAAATGTGAAGCAAACTTGTTTTTTTAGCCTAATTTTGAGGTTTGCAAAGGATTCTGGGTAACAGAACCTGGTCAGAGCACCACAAGTCACCCCATCTTGGATTCCCCTTGGTCTCTAGTTTTCAAAAATGCACAGGTTTGGTAGGTTTCCCTAGGTGCCGGCTTAGATAGAGGCCAAAATCTACAGGTAGGCACTTTGCAAAAAACACCTCTGTTTTCTTGCAAAAAATGTGATGTGTCCACATTGTGTTTTGGGGCGTTTCCTGTCACGGGCGCTAGGCCTACCCACAGAAGTGAGGTATCATTTTTATCAGGAGACTTGGGGGAACGCTGGGTGGAAGGAAATTTGTGGCTCCTCTCAGATTCCAGAACTTTCTGTCACCGAAATGTGAGGCAAACTTGTTATTTTAGCCAAATTTTGAGGTTTGCAAAGGATTCTGGGTAACAGAACCTGGTCAGAGCACCACAAGTCACCCCATCCTGGATTCCCCTTGGTCTCTAGTTTTCAAAAATGCACAGGTTTGGTAGGTTTCCCTAGGTGCCGGCTGAGCTACAGGCAAAAATCTACAGGTAGGCACTTTGCAAAAAACACCTCCGTTTTCTTTCAAAGAATGTGATGTGCCCACGTTGTGTTTTGGGGCGTTTGCTGTCACGGGCGCTAGGCCTACCCACAGAAGTGAGGTATCATTTTTATCAGGAGACTTTCAGGGAACGCTGGGTGGAAGGAAATTTGTGGCTCCTCTCAGATTCCAGAACTTTCTGTCACCGAAATGTGAGGAAAACTTGTTTTTTTAGCCAAATTTTGAGGTTTGCAAAGGATTCTGGGTAACAGAACCTGGTCAGAGCACCACAGGTCACCCCATCTTGGATTCCCCTTGGTCTCTAGTTTTCAAAAATTCACAGGTTTGGTAGGTTTCCCTAGGTTCCGGCTGAGCTAGAGGCCAAAATCTACAGGTAGGCACTTTGCAAAAAACACCTCTGTTTTCTTTCAAAAAATGTGATGTGTCCACGTTGTGTTTTGGGGCGTTTCCTGTCACGGGCGCTAGGCCTACCAACAGAAGTGAGGTATCATTTTTATCAGGAGACTTGGGGGAACGCTGGGTGGAAGGAAATTTGTGGCTCCTCTCAGATTCCAGAACTTTCTGTCACCGAAATGTGAGGCAAACTTGTTATTTTAGCCAAATTTTGAGGTTTGCAAAGGATTCTGGGTAACAGAACCTGGTCAGAGCACCACAAGTCACCCCATCTTGGATTCCCCTTGGTCTCTAGTTTTCAAAAATGCACAGGTTTGGTAGGTTTCCCTAGGTGCCGGCTTAGATAGAGGCCAAAATCTACAGGTAGGCACTTTGCAAAAAACACCTCTGTTTTCTTTCAAAAAATGTGATGTGTCCACGTTGTGTTTTGGGGCGTTTCCTGTCACGGGCGCTAGGCCTACCCACAGAAGTGAGGTATCATTTTTATCAGGAGACTTGGGGGAATACTGGGTGGAAGGAAATTTGTGGCTCCTCTCAGATTCCAGAACTTTCTGTCACCGAAATGTGAGGAAAACTTGTTTTTTTAGCCAAATTTTGAGGTTTGCAAAGGATTCTGTGTAACAGAACCTGGTCAGAGCCCCACAAGTCACCCATCTTGGATTCCTCTAGGTCTCTAGTTTTCAAAAATGCACAGGTTTGGCAGGTTTTCCTATGTGCCGGCTGAGCTAGGGGCCAAAATCTACAGGTAGGCACTTTGCAAAAAACACCTCTGTTTTCTTGCAAAAAATGTGATGTGTCCACGTTGTGTTTTGGGGCGTTTCCTGTCACGGGTGCTAGGCCTACCCACAGAAGTGAGGTATCATTTTTATCAGGAGACTTGGGGGAAGGCTGGGTGGAAGGAAATTTGTGGCTCCTCTCAGGTTCCAGAACTTTCTGTCACCGAAATGTGAGGCAAACTTGTTATTTTAGCCAAATTTTGAGGTTTGCAAAGGATTCTGGGTAACAGAACCTGGTCAGAGCACCACAAGTCACCCCATCTTGGATTCCCCTTGGTCTCTAGTTTTCACAAATGCACAGGTTTGGTATGTTTCCCTAGGTGCCGGCTGAGCTACAGGCAAAAATCTACAGGTAGGCACTTTGCAAAAAACACCTCTGTTTTCTTTCAAAGAATGTGATGTGCCCACGTTGTGTTTTGGGGCGTTTGCTGTCACGGGCGCTAGGCCTACCCACAGAAGTGAGGTATCATTTTTATCAGGAGACTTTCAGGGAACGCTGGGTGGAAGGAAATTTGTGGCTCCTCTCAGATTCCAGAACTTTCTGTCACCGAAATGTGAGGAAAACTTGTTTTTTTAGCCAAATTTTGAGGTTTGCAAAGGATTCTGGGTAACAGAACCTGGTCAGAGCACCACAGGTCACCCCATCTTGGATTCCCCTTGGTCTCTAGTTTTCAAAAATTCACAGGTTTGGTAGGTTTCCCTAGGTTCCGGCTGAGCTAGAGGCCAAAATCTACAGGTAGGCACTTTGCAAAAAACACCTCTGTTTTCTTTCAAAAAATGTGATGTGTCCACGTTGCGTTTTGGGGCGTTTCCTGTCGCGGTCGCTAGGCCTACCCACACAAGTGAGGTATAATTTTTATCGGGAGACTTGGGGGAACGCTGGGTGGAAGGAAATTTGTGGCTCCTCTCAGATTCCAGAACTTTCTGTCACCGAAATGTGAGGCAAACTTGTTTTTTTAGCCAAATTTTGAGGTTTGCAAAGGTTTCTGGGTAACAGAACCTCGTCAGAGCACCACAAGTCACCCCATCTTGGATTCCCCTTGGTCTCTAGTTTCCAAAAATGCACAGGTTTGGTAGGTTTCCCTAGGTGCCGGCTTAGCTAGAGGCCAAAATCTACAGGTAGGCACTTTGCAAAAAACACCTCTGTTTTCTTTAAAAAAATGTGATGTGTCCACGTTGTGTTTTGGGGCGTTTCCTGTCACGGGCGCTAGGCCTACCCACAGAAGTGAGGTATCATTTTTATCGGGAGACTTGGGGGAATACTGGGTGGAAGGAAATTTGTGGCTCCTTTCAGATTCCATAATTTTCTGTCACCAAAATGTGAGGAAAACTTGTTTTTTTAGCCAAATTTTGAGGTTTGCAACGGATTCTGGGTAACAGAACCTGGTCAGAGCCCCACAAGTCACCCCATCTTGGATTCCCCTTGGTCTCTAGTTTTCAAAAATGCACAGGTTTGGCAGGTTTCCCTATGTGCCGGCTGAGCTAGGGGCCAAAATCTACAGGTAGGCACTTTGCAAAAAACACCTCTGTTTTCTTGCAAAAAATGTGATGTGTCCACGTTGTGTTTTGGGGCGTTTCCTGTCACGGGCGCTAGGCCTACCCACAGAAGTGAGGTATCATTTTTATCGGGAGACTTTCGGGGAACGCTGGGTGGAAGGATATTTGTGGCTCCTCTCATATTCTAGAACTTTCTGTCACCGAAATGTGAGGAAAACTTGTTTTTTTAGCCAAATTTTGAGGTTTGCAAAGGATTCTGGGTAACAGAACCTGGTCAGAGCACCACAAGTCACCCCATCTTGGATTCCCCTTGGTCACTAGTTTTCAAAAATTCACAGGTTTGGTAGGTTTCCCTAGGTTCCGGCTGAGCTAGAGGCCAAAATCTACAGGTAGGCACTTTGCAAAAAACACCTCTGTTTTCTTTCAAAAAATGTGATGTGTCCACGTTGCGTTTTGGGGGGTTTCCTGTCGCGGGCGCTAGGCCTACCCACACAAGTGAGGTATCATTGTTATCGGGAGACTTGGGGGAACGCTGAGTGGAAGGAAATTTGTGGCTCCTCTCAGATTCCAGAACTTTCTGTCACCGAAATGTGAGGAAAATGTGTTTTTTAGCCAAATTTTGAAGTTTGCAAAGGATTCTGGGTAACAGAACCTGGTCAGAGGCCCACAAGTCACTCCATAGTGGATTCCCCTAGGTCTCTAGTTTTCAAAAATGCGCAGGTTTGGTAGGTTTCCCTAGGTGCCGGCTGAGGTAGAGGCCAAAATCTACAGATAAGCACTTTGCAAAAAACACCTCTGTTTTCTTTCAAAAAATTTGATGTGTCCACGTTGTGTTTTGGGGCGTTTCCTGTCACGGGCGCTAGGCCTACCCACACAAGTCAGGTATCATTTTTATCGGGAGACTTGGGGAAACGCTGGGTGGAAGGAAATTTGTGGCTCATCTCAGATTCCAGAACTTTCTGTCACCGAAATGTGAGGAAAACGTGTTTCTTTAGCCAAATTTTGAGGTTTGCAAAGGATTCTGGGTGACAGAACCTGGTCAGAGCCCCACAAGTCACCCCATCGTGGATTCCCCTAGGTCTCTAGTTTTAAAAAATGCACAGGTTTGGTAGACTTCCCTAGGTGGCGGCTGAGGTAGAGGCCAAAATCTACAGGTAGGCACTTTGCAAAAAACACCTCTGTTTTCTTTAAAAAAATGTGATGTGTCCACGTTGTATTTTGGGGCGTTTCCTGTCTCGGGCGCTAGGCCTACCCACACAAGTGAGGTATCATTTTTATCGGGAGACTTGGGGGAACGCTGGATGGAAGGAAATTTGTGGTTCCTCTCAGATTCTAGAACTTTCTGTCACCGAAATGTGAGGCAAACTTGTTTTTTTAGCCTAATTTTAAGGTTTGCAAAGGATTCTGGGTAACAGAACCTGGTCAGAGCTCCACAAGTCACCCCATCTTGGATTCCTCTAGGTCTCTAGTTTTCAAAAATGCACAGGTTTGGCAGGTTTTCCTATGTGCCGGCTGAGCTAGGGGCCAAAATCTACAGGTAGGCACTTTGCAAAAAACACCTCTGTTTTCTTGCAAAAAATGTGATGTGTCCACGTTGTGTTTTGGGGCGTTTCCTGTCACGGGTGCTAGGCCTACCCACAGAAGTGAGGTATCATTTTTATCAGGAGACTTGGGGGAAGGCTGGGTGGAAGGAAATTTGTGGCTCCTCTCAGGTTCCAGAACTTTCTGTCACCGAAATGTGAGGCAAACTTGTTATTTTAGCCAAATTTTGAGGTTTGCAAAGGATTCTGGGTAACAGAACCTGGTCAGAGCACCACAAGTCACCCCATCTTGGATTCCCCTTGGTCTCTAGTTTTCACAAATGCACAGGTTTGGTAGGTTTCCCTAGGTGCCGGCTGAGCTACAGGCAAAAATCTACAGGTAGGCACTTTGCAAAAAACACCTCTGTTTTCTTTCAAAGAATGTGATGTGCCCACGTTGTGTTTTGGGGCGTTTGCTGTCACGGGCGCTAGGCCTACCCACAGAAGTGAGGTATCATTTTTATCAGGAGACTTTCAGGGAACGCTGGGTGGAAGGAAATTTGTGGCTCCTCTCAGATTCCAGAACTTTCTGTCACCGAAATGTGAGGAAAACTTGTTTTTTTAGCCAAATTTTGAGGTTTGCAAAGGATTCTGGGTAACAGAACCTGGTCAGAGCACCACAGGTCACCCCATCTTGGATTCCCCTTGGTCTCTAGTTTTCAAAAATTCACAGGTTTGGTAGGTTTCCCTAGGTTCCGGCTGAGCTAGAGGCCAAAATCTACAGGTAGGCACTTTGCAAAAAACACCTCTGTTTTCTTTCAAAAAATGTGATGTGTCCACGTTGCGTTTTGGGGCGTTTCCTGTCGCGGTCGCTAGGCCTACCCACACAAGTGAGGTATAATTTTTATCGTGAGACTTGGGGGAACGCTGGGTGGAAGGAAATTTGTGGCTCCTCTCAGATTCCAGAACTTTCTGTCACCGAAATGTGAGGCAAACTTGTTTTTTTAGCCAAATTTTGAGGTTTGCAAAGGATTCTGGGTAACAGAACCTCGTCAGAGCAGCACAAGTCACCCCATCTTGGATTCCCCTTGGTCTCTAGTTTTCAAAAATGCACAGGTTTGGTAGGTTTCCCTAGGTGCCGGCTTAGCTAGAGGCCAAAATCTACAGGTAGGCACTTTGCAAAAAACACCTCTGTTTTCTTTAAAAAAATGTGATGTGTCCACGTTGTGTTTTGGGGCGTTTCCTGTCACGGGCGCTAGGCCTACCCACAGAAGTGAGGTATCATTTTTATCGGGAGACTTGGGGGAATACTGGGTGGAAGGAAATTTGTGGCTCCTCTCAGATTCCATAATTTTCTGTCACCAAAATGTGAGGAAAACTTGTTTTTTTAGCCAAATTTTGAGGTTTGCAAAGGATTCTGGGTAACAGAACCTGGTCAGAGCCCCACAAGTCACCCCATCTTGGATTCCCCTAGGTCTCTAGTTTTCAAAAATGCACAGGTTTGGCAGGTTTCCCTATGTGCCGGCTGAGCTAGGGGCCAAAACCTACAGGTAGGCACTTTGCAAAAAACACCTCTGTTTTCTTGCAAAAAATGTGATGTGTCCACGTTGTGTTTTGGGGCGTTTCCTCTCACGGGCGCTAGGCCTACCCACAGAAGTGAGGTATCATTTTTATCGGGAGACTTTCGGGGAACGCTGGGTGGAAGGATATTTGTGGCTCCTCTCAGATTCCAGAACTTTCTGTCACCGAAATGTGAGGAAAACTTGTTTTTTTAGCCAAATTTTGAGGTTTGCAAAGGATTCTGGGTAACAGAACCTGGTCAGAGCACCACAAGTCACCCCATCTTGGATTCCCCTTGGTCACTAGTTTTCAAAAATTCACAGGTTTGGTAGGTTTCCCTAGGTTCCGGCTGAGCTAGAGGCGAAAATCTACAGGTAGGCACTTTGCAAAAAACACCTCTGTTTTCTTTCAAAAAATGTGATGTGTCCACGTTGTATTTTGGGGCGGTTCCTGTCTCGGGCGCTAGGCCTACCCACACAAGTGAGGTATCATTTTTATCGGGAGACTTGGGGGAACGCTGGATGGAAGGAAATTTGTGGCTCCTCTCAGATTCTAGAACTTTCTGTCACCGAAATGTGAGGAAAACTTGTTTTTTTAGCCAAATTTTGAGGTTTGCAAAGGATTCTAGGTAACAGAACCTGGTCAGAGCCCCACAAGTCACCCATCTTGGATTCCCCTAGGTCTCTAGTTTTAAAGAATGCACAGGTTTGGCAGGTTTCCCTATGTGCCGGCTGAACTAGAGGCCAAAATCTACAGGTAGGCACTTTGCAAAAAACACCTCTGTTTTCTTACAAAAAATGTGATGTGTCCACGTTGCGTTTTGGGGCGTTTCCTGTCGCGGGCGCTAGGCCTCCCCACACAAGTGAGGTATTATTTTTATCGGAGACTTGGGGAACGCTGGGTGGACGGAAATTTGTGGCTCCTCTCAGATTCCATAACTTTCTGTCACCGAAATGTGAGGCAAACTTGTTTTTTTAGCCTAATTTAAGGTTTGCAAAGGATTCTGGGTAACAGAACCTGGTCAGAGCACCACAAGTCACCCCATCTTGGATTCCCCTTGGTCTCTAGTTTTCAAAAATGCACAGGTTTGGTAGGTTTCCCTAGGTGCCGGCTTAGATAGAGGCCAAAATCTACAGGTAGGCACTTTGCAAAAAACACCTCTGTTTTCTTGCAAAAAATGTGATGTGTCCACGTTGTGTTTTGGGGCGTTTCCTGTCACGGGCGCTAGGCCTACCCACAGAAGTAAGGTATCATTTTTATCAAGAGACTTGGGGGAACGCTGGGTGGAAGGAAATTTGTGGCTCCTCTCAGATTCCAGAACTTTCTGTCACCAAAATGTGAGGAAAACTTGTTATTTTAGCCAAAATTTGAGGTTTGCAAAGGATTCTGGGTAACAGAACCTGGTCAGAGCACCACAAGTCACCCCATCTTGGATTCCCCTTGGTCTCTAGTTTTCAAAAATTCACAGGTTTGGTAGGTTTCCCTAGGTGCCGGCTGAGCTAGAGGCCAAAATCTACAGGTAGGCACTTTGCAAAAAACACCTCTGTTTTCTTTAAAAAAATGTGATGTGTCCACGTTGTGTTTTGGGGCGTTTCCTGTCACGGGCGCTAGGCCTACCCACAGAAGTGAGGTATCATTTTTATCAGGAGACTTGGGGAATACTGGGTGGAAGGAAATTTGTGGCTCCTCTCAGATTCCATAATTTTCTGTCACCAAAATGTGAGGAAAACTTGTTTTTTTAGCCAAATTTTGAGGTTTGCAAAGGATTCTGGGTAACAGAACCTGGTCAGAGCCCCACAAGTCACCCCATCTTGGATTCCCCTAGGTCTCTAGTTTTCAAAAATGCACAGGTTTGGCAGGTTTCCCTATGTGCCGGCTGAGCTAGGGGCCAAAATCTACAGGTAGGCACTTTGCAAAAAACACCTCTGTTTTCTTGCAAAAAATGAGATGTGTCCACGTTGTGTTTTGGGGCGTTTCCTGTCACGGGCGCTAGGCCTACCCACAGAAGTGAGGTATCATTTTTATCGGGAGACTTTCGGGGAACGCTGGGTGGAAGGATATTTGTGGCTACTCTCAGATTCCAGAACTTTCTGTCACCGAAATGTGAGGCAAACTTGTTTTTTTAGCCTAATTTTAAGGTTTGCAAAGGATTCTGGGTAACAGAACCTGGTCAGAGCACCACAAGTCACCCCATCTTGGATTCCCCTTGGTCTCTAGTTTTCAAAAATGGACAGGTTTGGTAGGTTTCCCTAGGTGCCGGCTTAGATAGAGGCCAAAATCTACAGGTAGGCACTTTGCAAAAAACACCTCTGTTTTCTTGCAAAAAATGTGATGTGTCCACGTTGTGTTTTGGGGCGTTTCCTGTCACGGGCGCTAGGCCTACCCACAGAAGTGAGGTATCATTTTTATCAGGAGACTTGGGGGAACGCTGGGTGGAAGGAAATTTGTGGCTCCTCTCAGATTGCAGAACTTTCTGTCACCAAAATGTGAGGAAAACTTGTTTTTTTTAGCCAAATTTTGAGGTTTGCAAAGGATTCTGGGTAACAGAACCTGGTCAGAGCACCACAAGTCACCCCATCTTGGATTCCCCTTGGTCTCTAGTTTTCAAAAATTCACAGGTTTGGTAGGTTTCCCTAGGTTCCGGCTGAGCTAGAGGCCAAAATCTACAGGTAGGCACTTTGCAAAAAACACCTCTGTTTTCTTACAAAAAATGTGATGTGTCCACGTTGCGTTTTGGGGCGTTTCCTGTCGCGGGCGCTAGGCCTCCCCACACAAGTGAGGTATCATTTTTATCGGGAGACTTGGGGGAACGCTGGGTGGACGGAAATGTGTGGCTCCTCTCAGATTCCATAACTTTCTGTCACCGAAATGTGAGGCAAACTTGTTTTTTTAGCCTAATTTTAAGGTTTGCAAAGGATTCTGGGTAACAGAACCTGGTCAGAGCACCACAAGTCACCCCATCTTGGATTCCCCTTGGTCTCTAGTTTTCAAAAATGCACAGGTTTGGTAGGTTTCCCTAGGTGCCGGCTTAGATAGAGGCCAAAATCTACAGGTAGGCACTTTGCAAAAAACACCTCTGTTTTCTTGCAAAAAATGTGATGTGTCCACGTTGTGTTTTGGGGCGTTTCCTGTCACGGGCGCTAGGCCTACCCACAGAAGTAAGGTATCATTTTTATCAAGAGACTTGGGGGAACGCTGGGTGGAAGGAAATTTGTGGCTCCTCTCAGATTCCAGAACTTTCTGTCACCAAAATGTGAGGAAAACTTGTTATTTTAGCCAAAATTTGAGGTTTGCAAAGGATTCTGGGTAACAGAACCTGGTCAGAGCACCACAAGTCACCCCATCTTGGATTCCCCTTGGTCTCTAGTTTTCAAAAATTCACAGGTTTGGTAGGTTTCCCTAGGTGCCGGCTGAGCTAGAGGCCAAAATCTACAGGTAGGCACTTTGCAAAAAACACCTCTGTTTTCTTTAAAAAAATGTGATGTGTCCACGTTGTGTTTTGGGGCGTTTCCTGTCACGGGCGCTAGGCCTACCCACAGAAGTGAGGTATCATTTTTATCGGGAGACTTGGGGGAATACTGGGTGGAAGGAAATTTGTGGCTCCTCTCAGATTCCATAATTTTCTGTCACCAAAATGTGAGGAAAACTTGTTTTTTTAGCCAAATTTTGAGGTTTGCAAAGGATTCTGGGTAACAGAACCTGGTCAGAGCCCCACAAGTCACCCCATCTTGGATTCCCCTAGGTCTCTAGTTTTCAAAAATGCACAGGTTTGGCAGGTTTCCCTATGTGCCGGCTGAGCTAGGGGCCAAAATCTACAGGTAGGCACTTTGCAAAAAACACCTCTGTTTTCTTGCAAAAAATGTGATGTGTCCACGTTGTGTTTTGGGGCGTTTCCTGTCACGGGCGCTAGGCCTACCCACAGAAGTGAGGTATCATTTTTATCGGGAGACTTTCGGGGAACGCTGGGTGGAAGGATATTTGTGGCTACTCTCAGATTCCAGAACTTTCTGTCACCGAAATGTGAGGCAAACTTGTTTTTTTAGCCTAATTTTAAGGTTTGCAAAGGATTCTGGGTAACAGAACCTGGTCAGAGCACCACAAGTCACCCCATCTTGGATTCCCCTTGGTCTCTAGTTTTCAAAAATGCACAGGTTTGGTAGGTTTCCCTAGGTGCCGGCTTAGATAGAGGCCAAAATCTACAGGTAGGCACTTTGCAAAAAACACCTCTGTTTTCTTGCAAAAAATGTGATGTGTCCACGTTGTGTTTTGGGGCGTTTCCTGTCACGGGCGCTAGGCCTACCCACAGAAGTGAGGTATCATTTTTATCAGGAGACTTGGGGGAACGCTGGGTGGAAGGAAATTTGTGGCTCCTCTCAGATTCCAGAACTTTCTGTCACCGAAATGTGAGGCAAACTTGTTATTTTAGCCAAATTTTGAGGTTTGCAAAGGATTCTGGGTAACAGAACCTGGTCAGAGCTCCACAAGTCACCCCATCTTGGATTCCCCTTGGTCTCTAGTTTTCAAAAATGTACAGGTTTGGTACGTTTCCCTAGGTGCCGGCTGAGCTAGAGGCAAAAATCTACAGGTAGGCACTTTGCAAAAAACACCTCTGTTTTCTTTCAAAAAATGTGATGTGTCCACGTTGCGTTTTGGGGCGTTTCCTGTCGCGGGCGCTAGGCCTACCCACAGAAGTGAGGTATCATTTTTACCGGGAGACTTTCGGGGAACGCTGGGTGGAAGGAAATTTGTGGCTCCTCTCAGATTGCAGAACTTTCTGTCACCAAAATGTGAGGAAAACTTGTTTTTTTAGCCAAATTTTGAGGTTTGCAAAGGATTCTGGGTAACAGAACCTGGTCAGAGCACCACAAGTCACCCCATCTTGGATTCCCCTTGGTCTCTAGTTTTCAAAAATTCACAGGTTTGGTAGGTTTCCCTAGGTTCCTGCTGAGCTAGAGGCCAAAACCTACAGGTAGGCACTTTGCAAAAAACACCTCTGTTTTCTTTAAAAAAATGTGATGTGTCCACGTTGCTTTTTGGGGCGTTTCCTGTTGCGGGCGCTAGGCCTACCCACAGAAGTGAGGTATCATTTTTATCAGGAGACTTGGGGGAACGCTGGGTGGAAGGAAATTTGTGGCTCCTCTCAGATTCCAGAACTTTCTGTCACCGAAATGTGAGGCAAACTTGTTTTTTTAGGCAAATTTTGAGGTTTGCAAAGGATTCTGGGTAACAGAACCTGGTCAGAGCACCACAGGTCACCCCATCTTGGATTCCCCTTGGTCTCTAGTTTTCAAAAATTCACAGGTTTGGTAGGTTTCCCTAGGTTCCGGCTGAGCTAGAGGCCGAAATCTATAGGTAGGCACTTTGCAAAAAACACCTCTGTTTTCTTTCAAAAAATGTGATGTGTCCACGTTGCGTTTTGGGGCGTTTCCTGTCGCGGGCGCTAGGCCTACCCACACAAGTGAGGCATAATTTTTATCGGGAGACTTGGGGGAACGCTGGGTGGAAGGAAATTTGTGGCTCCTCTCAGATTCCAGAACTTTCTGTCACCGAAATGTGAGGCAAACTTGTTTTTTTAGCCAAATTTTGAGGTTTGCAAAGGATTCTGGGTAACAGAACCTGGTCAGAGCACCACAAGTCACCCCATCTTGGATTCCCCTTGGTCTCTAGTTTTCAAAAATGCACAGGTTTGGTAGGTTTCCCTAGGTGCCGGCTTAGCTAGAGGCCAAAATCTACAGGTAGGCACTTTGCAAAAAACACCTCTGTTTTCTTTCAAAAAATGTGATGTGTCCACGTTGTGTTTTGGGGCGTTTCCTGTCACGGGCGCTAGGCCTACCCACAGAAGTGAGGTATCATTTTTATCGGGAGACTTGGGGGAATACTGGGTGGAAGGAAATTTGTGGCTCCTTTCAGATTCCATAATTTTCTGTCACCAAAATGTGAGGAAAACTTGTTTTTTTAGCCAAATTTTGAGGTTTGCAAAGGATTCTGGGTAACAGAAGCTGGTCAGAGCCCCACAAGTCACCCCATCTTGGATTCCCCTAGGTCTCTAGTTTTCAAAAATGCACAGGTTTGGCAGGTTTCCCTATGTGCCGGCTGAGCTAGGGGCCAAAATCTACAGGTAGGCACTTTGCAAAAAACACCTCTGTTTTCTTGCAAAAAATGTGATGTGTCCACGTTGTGTTTTGGGGCGTTTCCTCTCACGGGCGCTAGGCCTACCCACAGAAGTGAGGTATCATTTTTATCGGGAGACTTTCGGGGAACGCTGGGTGGAAGGATATTTGTGGCTCCTCTCAGATTCCAGAACTTTCTGTCACCGAAATGTGAGGAAAACTTGTTTTTTTAGCCAAATTTTGAGGTTTGCAAAGGATTCTGTGTAACAGAACCTGGTCAGAGCCCCACAAGTCACCCCATCTTGGATTCCCCTAGGTCTCTAGTTTTCAAAAATGCACAGGTTTGGCAGGTTTCCCTGGGTTCCGGCTGAGCTAGAGGCCAAAATCTACAGGTAGGCACTTTGCAAAAAACACCTCTGTTTTCTTTCAAAAAATGTGATGTGTCCACGTTGTGTTTTGGGGCGTTTCCTGTCACAGGCGCTAGGCCTACCCACACAAGTCAGGTATCATTTTTATCGGGAGACTTGGGGAAACGCTGGGTGGAAGGAAATTTGTGGCTCATCTCAGATTCCAGAACTTTCTGTCACCGAAATGTGAGGAAAATGTGTTTCTTTAGCCAAATTTTGAGGTTTGCAAAGGATTCTGGGTGACAGAACCTAGTCAGAGCCCCACAAGTCACCCCATCGTGGATTCCCCTAGGTCTCTAGTTTTAAAAAATGCACAGGTTTGGTAGACTTCCCTAGGTGGCGGCTGAGGTAGAGGCCAAAATCTTCAGGTAGGCACTTTGCAAAAAACACCTCTGTTTTCTTTCAAAAAATGTGATGTGTCCACGTTGTATTTTGGGGCGGTTCCTGTCTCGGGCGCTAGGCCTACCCACACAAGTGAGGTATCATTTTTATCGGGAGACTTGGGGGAACGCTGGATGGAAGGAAATTTGTGGCTCCTCTCAGATTCTAGAACTTTCTGTCACCGAAATGTGAGGAAAACTTGTTTTTTTAGCCAAATTTTGAGGTTTGCAAAGGATTCTGGGTAACAGAACCTGGTCAGAGCCCCACAAGTCACCCCATCTTGGATTCCCCTAGGTCTCTAGTTTTAAAGAATGCACAGGTTTGGCAGGTTTCCCTATGTGCCGGCTGAACTAGAGGCCAAAATCTACAGGTAGGCACTTTGCAAAAAACACCTCTGTTTTCTTACAAAAAATGTGATGTGTCCACGTTGCGTTTTGGGGCGTTTCCTGTCGCGGGCGCTAGGCCTCCCCACACAAGTGAGGTATCATTTTTATCGGGAGACTTGGGGGAACGCTGGGTGGACGGAAATTTGTGGCTCCTCTCAGATTCCATAACTTTCTGTCACCGAAATGTGAGGCAAACTTGTTTTTTTAGCCTAATTTTAAGGTTTGCAAAGGATTCTGGGTAACAGAACCTGGTCAGAGCACCACAAGTCACCCCATCTTGGATTCCCCTTGGTCTCTAGTTTTCAAAAATGCACAGGTTTGGTAGGTTTCCCTAGGTGCCGGCTTAGATAGAGGCCAAAATCTACAGGTAGGCACTTTGCAAAAAACACCTCTGTTTTCTTGCAAAAAATGTGATGTGTCCACGTTGTGTTTTGGGGCGTTTCCTGTCACGGGCGCTAGGCCTACCCACAGAAGTAAGGTATCATTTTTATCAAGAGACTTGGGGGAACGCTGGGTGGAAGGAAATTTGTGGCTCCTCTCAGATTCCAGAACTTTCTGTCACCGAAATGTGAGGCAAACTTGTTATTTTAGCCAAATTTTGAGGTTTGCAAAGGATTCTGGGTAACAGAACCTGGTCAGAGCACCACAAGTCACCCCATCTTGGATTCCCCTTGGTCTCTAGTTTTAAAAAATGCACAGGTTTGGTAGGTTTCCCTAGGTGCCGGCTGAGCTAGAGGCAAAAATCTACAGGTAGGCACTTTGCAAAAAACACCTCTGTTTTCTTTAAAAAAATGTGATGTGTCCACGTTGCGTTTTGGGGCGTTTCCTGTCGCGGGCGCTAGGCCTACCCACAGAAGTGAGGTATCATTTTTATCGGGAGACTTTCGGGGAACGCTGGGTGGAAGGAAATTTGTGGCTCCTCTCAGATTCCAGAACTTTCTGACACCAAAATGTGAGGAAAACTTGTTTTTTTAGCCAAAATTTGAGGTTTGCAAAGGATTCTGGGTAACAGAACCTGGTCAGAGCACCACAAGTCACCCCATCTTGGATTCCCCTTGGTCTCTAGTTTTCAAAAATTCACAGGTTTGGTAGGTTTCCCTAGGTTCCGGCTGAGCTAGAGGCCAAAATCTACAGGTAGGCACTTTGCAAAAAACACCTCTGTTTTCTTGCAAAAAATGTGATGTGTCCACGTTGCTTTTTGGGGCGTTTCCTGTTGCGGGCGCTAGGCCTCCCCACACAAGTGAGGTATCATTTTTATCGGGAGACTTGGGGGAACGCTGGGTGGAAGGAAATTTGTGGCTCCTCTCAGATTCCAGAACTTTCTGTCACCGAAATGTGAAGCAAACTTATTTTTTTAGCCTAATTTTGAGGTTTGCAAAGGATTCTGGGTAACAGAACCTGGTCAGAGCACCACAAGTCACCCCATCTTGGATTCCCCTTGGTCTCTAGTTTTCAAAAATGCACAGGTTTGGTAGGTTTCCCTAGGTGCCGGCTTAGATAGAGGCCAAAATCTACAGGTAGGCACTTTGCAAAAAACACCTCTGTTTTCTTTAAAAAAATGTGATGTGTCCACGTTGTGTTTTGGGGCGTTTCCTGTCACGGGCGCTATGCCTACTCACAGAAGTGAGGTATCATTTTTATCAGGAAACTTGGGGGAATACTGGGTGGAAGGAAATTTGTGGCTCCTCTCAGATTCCAGAACTTTCTGTCACCGAAATGTGAGGAAAACTTGGTTTTTTAGCCAAATTTTGAGGTTTGCAAAGGATTCTGTGTAACAGAACCTGGTCAGAGCCCCACAAGTCACCCCATCTTGGATTCCCCTAGGTCTCTAGTTTTCAAAAATGCACAGGTTTGGCAGGCTTCCCTATGTGCCGGCTGAGGTAGGGGCCAAAATCTACAGGTAGGCACTTTGCAAAAAACACCTCTGTTTTCTTGCAAAAAATGTGATGTGTCCACGTTGTGTTTTGGGGCGTTTCCTGTCACGGGCGCTAGGCCTACCCACAGAAGTGAGGTATCATTTTTATCAGGAGACTTGGGGGAACGCTGGGTGGAAGGAAATTTGTGGCTCCTCTCAGATTCCAGAACTTTCTGTCACCGAAATGTGAGGCAAACTTGTTATTTTAGCCAAATTTTGAGGTTTGCAAAGGATTCTGGGTAACAGAACCTGGTCAGAGCACCACAAGTCACCCCATCTTGGATTCCCCTTGGTCTCTAGTTTTCAAAAATGCACAGGTTTGGTAGGTTTCCCTAGGTGCCGGCTTAGATAGAGGCCAAAATCTACAGGTAAGCACTTTGCAAAAAACACCTCTGTTTTCTTTCAAAAAATGTGATGTGTCCACGTTGTGTTTTGGGGCGTTTCCTGTCACGGGCGCTAGGTCTACCCACAGAAGTGAGGTATCATTTTTATCAGGAGACTTGGGGGAATACTGGGTGGAAGGAAATTTGTGGCTCCTCTCAAATTCCAGAACTTTCTGTCACCGAAATGTGAGGCAAACTTGTTTTTTTAGCCAAATTTTGAGGTTTGCAAAGGATTCTGGGTAACAGAACCTGGTCAGAGCACCACAAGTCACCCCATCTTGGATTCCCCTTGGTCTCTAGTTTTAAAAAATGCACAGGTTTGGTAGGTTTCCCTAGGTGCCGGCTGAGCTAGAGGCAAAAATCTACAGGTAGGCACTTTGCAAAAAACACCTCTGTTTTCTTGCAAAAAATGTGATGTGTCCACGTTGTGTTTTGGGGCGTTTCCTGTCACGGGTGCTAGGCCTACCCACAGAAGTGAGGTATCATTTTTATCAGGAGACTTGGGGGAACGCTGGGTGGAAGGAAATTTGTGGCTCCTCTCAGGTTCCAGAACTTTCTGTCACCGAAATGTGAGGCAAACTTGTTATTTTAGCCAAATTTTGAGGTTTGCAAAGGATTCTGGGTAACAGAACCTGGTCAGAGCACCACAAGTCACCCCATCTTGGATTCCCCTTGGTCTCTAGTTTTCAAAAATGCACAGGTTTGGTAGGTTTCCCTAGGTGCCGGCTGAGCTACAGGCAAAAATCTACAGGTAGGCACTTTGCAAAAAACACCTCTGTTTTCTTTCAAAGAATGTGATGTGCCCACGTTGTGTTTTGGGGCGTTTGCTGTCACGGGCGCTAGGCCTACCCACAGAAGTGAGGTATCATTTTTATCAGGAGACTTTCAGGGAACGCTGGGTGGAAGGAAATTTGTGGCTCCTCTCAGATTCCAGAACTTTCTGTCACCGAAATGTGAGGAAAACTTGTTTTTTTAGCCAAATTTTGAGGTTTGCAAAGGATTCTGGGTAACAGAACCTGGTCAGAGCGCCACAGGTCACCCCATCTTGGATTCCCCTTGGTCTCTAGTTTTCAAAAATTCACAGGTTTGGTAGGTTTCCCTAGGTTCCGGCTGAGCTAGAGGCCAAAATCTACAGGTAGGCACTTTGCAAAAAACACCTCTGTTTTCTTTCAAAAAATGTGATGTGTCCACGTTGCGTTTTGGGGCGTTTCCTGTCGCGGGAGCTAGGCCTACCCACACAAGTGAGGTATAATTTTTATCGGGAGACTTGGGGGAACGCTGGGTGGAAGGAAATTTGTGGCTCCTCTCAGATTCCAGAACTTTCTGTCACCGAAATGTGAGGCAAACTTGTTTTTTTAGCCAAATTTTGAGGTTTGCAAAGGATTCTGGGTAACAGAACCTGGTCAGAGCACCACAAGTCACCCCATCTTGGATTCCCCTTGGTCTCTAGTTTTCAAAAATGCACAGGTTTGGTAGGTTTCCATAGGTGCCGGCTTAGCTAGAGGCCAAAATCTACAGGTAGGCACTTTGCAAAAAACACCTCTGTTTTCTTTCAAAAAATGTGATGTGTCCACGTTGTGTTTTGGGGCGTTTCCTGTCACGGGCGCTAGGCCTACCCACAGAAGTGAGGTATCATTTTCATCGGGAGACTTGGGGGAATACTGGGTGGAAGGAAATTTGTGGCTCCTCTCAGATTCCATAATTTTCTGTCACCAAAATGTGAGGAAAACTTGTTTTTTTAGCCAAATTTTGAGGTTTGCAAAGGATTCTGGGTAACAGAGCCTGGTCAGAGCCCCACAAGTCACCCCATCTTGGATTCCCCTAGGTCTCTAGTTTTCAAAAATGCACAGGTTTGGCAGGTTTCCCTATGTGCCGGCTGAGCTAGGGGCCAAAATCTACAGGTAGGCACTTTGCAAAAAACACCTCTGTTTTCTTGCAAAAAATGTGATGTGTCCACGTTGTGTTTTGGGGCGTTTCCTGTCACGGGCTCTAGGCCTACCCACAGAAGTGAGGTATCATTTTTATTGGGAGACTTGGGGGAACGCTGGGTGGAAGGATATTTGTGGCTCCTCTCAGATTCTAGAACTTTCTGTCACCGAAATGTGAGGAAAACTTGTTTTTTTAGCCAAATTTTGAGGTTTGCAAAGGATTCTGGGTAACAGAACCTGCTCAGAGCACCACAAGTCACCCCATCTTGGATTCCCCTTGGTCACTAGTTTTCAAAAATTCACAGGTTTGGTAGGTTTCCCTCGGTTCCGGCTGAGCTAGAGGCCAAAATCTACAGGTAGGCACTTTGCAAAAAACACCTCTGTTTTCTTTAAAAAAATGTGATGTGTCCACGTTGCGTTTCGGGGCGTTTCCTGTCGCGGGCGCTAGGCCTACCCACACAAGTGAGGTATCATTGTTATCGGGAGACTTGGGGGAACGCTGAGTGGAAGGAAATTTGTGGCTCCTCTCAGATTCCAGAACTTTCTGTCACCGAAATGTGAGGAAAATATGTTTTTTAGCCAAATTTTGAAGTTTGCAAAGGATTCTGGGTAACAGAACCTGGTCAGAGGCCCACAAGTCACTCCATAGTGGATTCCCCCAGGTCTCTAGTTTTCAAAAATGCGCAGGTTTGGTAGGTTTCCCTAGGTGCCGGCTGAGGTAGAGGCCAAAATCTACAGATAGGCACTTTGCAAAAAACACCTCTGTTTTCTTTAAAAAAATGTGATGTGTCCACGTTGTGTTTTGGGGCGTTTCCTGTCACGGGCGCTAGGCCTACCCACACAAGTCAGGTATCATTTTTATCGGGAGACTTGGGGAAACGCTGGGTGGAAGGAAATTTGTGGCTCATCTCAGATTCCAGAACTTTCTGTCACCGAAATGTGAGGAAAACGTGTTTCTTTAGCCAAATTTTGAGGTTTGCAAAGGATTCTGGGTGACAGAACCTGGTCAGAGCCCCACAAGTCACCCCATCGTGGATTCCCCTAGGTCTCTAGTTTTAAAAAATGCACAGGTTTGGTAGACTTCCCTAGGTGGCGGCTGAGGTAGAGGCCAAAATCTACAGGTAGGCACTTTGCAAAAAACACCTCTGTTTTCTTTCAAAAAATGTGATGTGTCCACGTTGTATTTTGGGGCGTTTCCTGTCTCGGGCGCTAGGCCTACCCACACAAGTGAGGTATCATTTTTATCGGGAGACTTGGGGGAACGCTGGATGGAAGGAAATTTGTGGCTCCTCTCAGATTCTAGAACTTTCTGTCACCGAAATGTGAGGAAAACTTGTTTTTTTAGCCAAATTTTGAGGTTTGCAAAGGATTCTGGGTAACAGAACCTGGTCAGAGCCCCACAAGTCACCCCATCTTGGATTCCCCTAGGTCTCTAGTTTTAAAGAATGCACAGGTTTGGCAGGTTTCCCTATGTGCCGGCTGAACTAGAGGCCAAAATCTACAGGTAGGCACTTTGCAAAAAACACCTCTGTTTTCTTTCAAAAAATGTGATGTGTCCACGTTGTATTTTGGGGCGTTTCCTGTCTCGGGCGCTAGGCCTACCCACACAAGTGAGGTATCATTTTTATCGGGAGACTTGGGGGAACGCTGGATGGAAGGAAATTTGTGGCTCCTCTCAGATTCCAGAACTTTCTGTCACCGAAATGTGAGGCAAACTTGTTTTTTTAGCCTAATTTTAAGGTTTGCAAAGGATTCTGGGTAACAGAACCTGGTCAGAGCACCACAAGTCACCCCATCTTGGATTCCCCTTGGTCTCTAGTTTTCAAAAATGCACAGGTTTGGTAGGTTTCCATAGGTGCCGGCTTAGCTAGAGGCCAAAATCTACAGGTAGGCACTTTGCAAAAAACACCTCTGTTTTCTTTCAAAAAATGTGATGTGTCCACGTTGTGTTTTGGGGCGTTTCCTGTCACGGGCGCTAGGCCTACCCACAGAAGTGAGGTATCATTTTCATCGGGAGACTTGGGGGAATACTGGGTGGAAGGAAATTTGTGGCTCCTCTCAGATTCCATAATTTTCTGTCACCAAAATGTGAGGAAAACTTGTTTTTTTAGCCAAATTTTGAGGTTTGCAAAGGATTCTGGGTAACAGAGCCTGGTCAGAGCCCCACAAGTCACCCCATCTTGGATTCCCCTAGGTCTCTAGTTTTCAAAAATGCACAGGTTTGGCAGGTTTCCCTATGAGCCGGCTGAGCTAGGGGCCAAAATCTACAGGTAGGCACTTTGCAAAAAACACCTCTGTTTTCTTGCAAAAAATGTGATGTGTCCACGTTGTGTTTTGGGGCGTTTCCTGTCACGGGCTCTAGGCCTACCCACAGAAGTGAGGTATCATTTTTATTGGGAGACTTTCGGGGAACGCTGGGTGGAAGGATATTTGTGGCTCCTCTCAGATTCTAGAACTTTCTGTCACCGAAATGTGAGGAAAACTTGTTTTTTTAGCCAAATTTTGAGGTTTGCAAAGGATTCTGGGTAACAGAACCTGCTCAGAGCACCACAAGTCACCCCATCTTGGATTCCCCTTGGTCACTAGTTTTCAGAAATTCACAGGTTTGGTAGGTTTCCCTCGGTTCCGGCTGAGCTAGAGGCCAAAATCTACAGGTAGGCTCTTTGCAAAAAACACCTCTGTTTTCTTTAAAAAAATTTGATGTGTCCACGTTGTATTTCGGGGCGTTTCCTGTCGCGGGCGCTAGGCCTACCCACCCAAGTGAGGTATCATTGTTATCGGGAGACTTGGGGGAACGCTGAGTGGAAGGAAAATATGTGGCTCATCTCAGATTCCAGAACTTTCTGTCACCGAAATGTGAGGAAAATATGTTTTTTAGCCAAATTTTGAAGTTTGCAAAGGATTCTGGGTAACAGAACCTGGTCAGAGGCCCATAAGTCACTCCATAGTGGATTCCCCCAGGTCTCTAGTTTTAAAAAATGCACAGGTTTGGTAGACTTCCCTAGGTGGCGGCTGAGGTAGAGGCCAAAATCTACAGGTAGGCACTTTGCAAAAAACACCTCTGTTTTCTTTCAAAAAATGTGATGTGTCCACGTTGTATTTTGGGGCGTTTCCTGTCTCGGGCGCTAGGCCTACCCACACAAGTGAGGTATCATTTTTATCGGGAGACTTGGGGGAACGCTGGATGGAAGGAAATTTGTGGCTCCTCTCAGATTCTAGAACTTTCTGTCACCGAAATGTGAGGAAAACTTGTTTTTTTAGCCAAATTTTGAGGTTTGCAAAGGATTCTGGGTAACATAACCTGGTCAGAGCCCCACAAGTCACCCCATCTTGGATTCCCCTAGGTCTCTAGTTTTAAAGAATGCACAGGTTTGGCAGGTTTCCCTATGTGCCGGCTGAACTAGAGGCCAAAATCTACAGGTAGGCACTTTGCAAAAAACACCTCTGTTTTCTTTCAAAAAATGTGATGTGTCCACGTTGTATTTTGGGGCGTTTCCTGTCTCGGGCGCTAGGCCTACCCACACAAGTGAGGTATCATTTTTATCGGGAGACTTGGGGGAACGCTGGATGGAAGGAAATTTGTGGCTCCTCTCAGATTCCAGAACTTTCTGTCACCGAAATGTGAGGCAAACTTGTTTTTTTAGCCTAATTTTAAGGTTTGCAAAGGATTCTGGGTAACAGAACCTGGTCAGAGCACCACAAGTCACCCCATCTTGGATTCCCCTTGGTCTCTAGTTTTAAAAAATGCACAGGTTTGGTAGGTTTCCATAGGTGCCGGCTTAGCTAGAGGCCAAAATCTACAGGTAGGCACTTTGCAAAAAACACCTCTGTTTTCTTTCAAAAAATGTGATGTGTCCACGTTGTGTTTTGGGGCGTTTCCTGTCACGGGCGCTAGGCCTACCCACAGAAGTGAGGTATCATTTTCATCGGGAGACTTGGGGGAATACTGGGTGGAAGGAAATTTGTGGCTCCTCTCAGATTCCATAATTTTCTGTCACCAAAATGTGAGGAAAACTTGTTTTTTTAGCCAAATTTTGAGGTTTGCAAAGGATTCTGGGTAACAGAGCCTGGTCAGAGCCCCACAAGTCACCCCATCTTGGATTCCCCTAGGTCTCTAGTTTTCAAAAATGCACAGGTTTGGCAGGTTTCCCTATGAGCCGGCTGAGCTAGGGGCCAAAATCTACAGGTAGGCACTTTGCAAAAAACACCTCTGTTTTCTTGCAAAAAATGTGATGTGTCCACGTTGTGTTTTGGGGCGTTTCCTGTCACGGGCTCTAGGCCTACCCACAGAAGTGAGGTATCATTTTTATTGGGAGACTTTCGGGGAACGCTGGGTGGAAGGATATTTGTGGCTCCTCTCAGATTCTAGAACTTTCTGTCACCGAAATGTGAGGAAAACTTGTTTTTTTAGCCAAATTTTGAGGTTTGCAAAGGATTCTGGGTAACAGAACCTGCTCAGAGCACCACAAGTCACCCCATCTTGGATTCCCCTTGGTCACTAGTTTTCAGAAATTCACAGGTTTGGTAGGTTTCCCTCGGTTCCGGCTGAGCTAGAGGCCAAAATCTACAGGTAGGCACTTTGCAAAAAACACCTCTGTTTTCTTTAAAAAAATTTGATGTGTCCACGTTGCATTTCGGGGCGTTTCCTGTCGCGGGCGCTAGGCCTACCCACCCAAGTGAGGTATCATTGTTATCGGGAGACTTGGGGGAACGCTGAGTGGAAGGAAATTTGTGGCTCCTCTCAGATTCCAGAACTTTCTGTCACCGAAATGTGAGGAAAATATGTTTTTTAGCCAAATTTTGAAGTTTGCAAAGGATTCTGGGTAACAGAACCTGGTCAGAGGCCCATAAGTCACTCCATAGTGGATTCCCCCAGGTCTCTAGTTTTAAAAAATGCGCAGGTTTGGTAGGTTTCCCTAGGTGCCGGCTGAGGTAGAGGCCAAAATCTACAGATAGGCACTTTGCAAAAAACACCTCTGTTTTCTTTAAAAAAATGTGATGTGTCCACGTTGTGTTTTGGGGCGTTTCCTGTCACAGGCGCTAGGCCTACCCACACAAGTCAGGTATCATTTTTATCGGGAGACTTGGGGAAACGCTGGGTGGAAGGAAATTTGTGGCTCATCTCAGATTCCAGAACTTTCTGTCACCGAAATGTGAGGAAAACGTGTTTCTTTAGCCAAATTTTGAGGTTTGCAAAGGATTCTGGGTGACAGAACCTGGTCAGAGCCCCACAAGTCACCCCATCGTGGATTCCCCTAGGTCTCTAGTTTTAAAAAATGCACAGGTTTGGTAGACTTCCCTAGGTGGCGGCTGAGGTAGAGGCCAAAATCTACAGGTAGGCACTTTGCAAAAAACACCTCTGTTTTCTTTAAAAAAATGTGATGTGTCCACGTTGTATTTTGGGGCGTTTCCTGTCTCGGGCGCTAGGCCTACCCACACAAGTGAGGTATCATTTTTATCGGGAGACTTGGGGGAACGCTGGATGGAAGGAAATTTGTGGCTCCTCTCAGATTCTAGAACTTTCTGTCACCGAAATGTGAGGAAAACTTGTTTTTTTAGCCAAATTTTGAGGTTTGCAAAGGATTCTGGGTAACAGAACCTGGTCAGAGCCCCACAAGTCACCCCATCTTGGATTCCCCTAGGTCTCTAGTTTTAAAGAATGCACAGGTTTGGCAGGTTTCCCTATGTGCCGGCTGAACTAGAGGCCAAAATCTACAGGTAGGCACTTTGCAAAAAACACCTCTGTTTTCTTACAAAAAATGTGATGTGTCCACGTTGCGTTTTAGGGCGTTTCCTGTCGCGGGCGCTAGGCCTCCCCACACAAGTGAGGTATCATTTTTATCGGGAGACTTGGGGGAACGCTGGGTGGACGGAAATTTGTGGCTCCTCTCAGATTCCAGAACTTTCTGTCACCGAAATGTGAGGCAAACTTGTTATTTTAGCCAAATTTTGAGGTTTGCAAAGGATTCTGGGTAACAGAACCTGGTCAGAGCACCACAAGTCACCCCATCTTGGATTCCCCTTGGTCTCTAGTTTTCAAAAATGTACAGGTTTGGTAGGTTTCCCTAGGTGCCGGCTTAGATAGAGGCCAAAATCTACAGGTAGGCACTTTGCAAAAAACACCTCTGTTTTCTTGCAAAAAATGTGATGTGTCCACGTTGTGTTTTGGGGCGTTTCCTGTCACGGGCGCTAGGCCTACCCACAGAAGTGAGGTATCATTTTTATCAGGAGACTTGGGGGAACGCTGGGTGGAAGGAAATTTGTGGCTCCTCTCAGATTCCAGAACTTTCTGTCACCGAAATGTGAGGCAAACTTGTTATTTTAGCCAAATTTTTAGGTTTGCAAAGGATTCTGGGTAACAGAACCTGGTCAGAGCACCACAAGTCACCCCATCTTGGATTCCCCTTGGTCTCTACTTTTCAAAAATGTACAGGTTTGGTAGGTTTCCCTAGGTGCCGGCTGAGCTAGAGGCAAAAATCTACAGGTAGGCACTTTGCAAAAAACACCTCTGTTTTCTTTCAAAAAATGTGATGTGTCCACGTTGCGTTTTGGGGCGTTTCCTGTCGCGGGCGCTAGGCCTACCCACAGAAGTGAGGTATCATTTTTACCGGGAGACTTTCGGGGAACGCTGGGTGGAAGGAAATTTGTGGCTCCTCTCAGATTGCAGAACTTTCTGTCACCAAAATGTGAGGAAAACTTGTTTTTTTAGCCAAAATTTGAGGTTTGCAAAGGATTCTGGGTAACAGAACCTGGTCAGAGCACCACAAGTCACCCCATCTTGGATTCCCCTTGGTCTCTAGTTTTAAAAAATTCACAGGTTTGGTAGGTTTCCCTAGGTTCCGGCTGAGCTAGAGGCCAAAATCTACAGGTAGGCACTTTGCAAAAAACACCTCTGTTTTCTTTAAAAAAATGTGATGTGTCCACGTTGCTTTTTGGGGCGTTTCCTGTTGCGGGCGCTAGGCCTCCCCACACAAGTGAGGTATCATTTTTATCGGGAGACTTGGGGGAACGCTGGGTGGAAGGAAATTTGTGGCTCCTCTCAGATTCCAGAACTTTCTGTCACCGAAATGTGAAGCAAACTTGTTTTTTTAGCCTAATTTAGAGGTTTGCAAAGGATTCTGGGTAACAGAACCTGGTCAGAGCACCACAAGTCACCCCATCTTGGATTCCCCTTGGTCTCTAGTTTTCAAAAATGCACAGGTTTGGTAGGTTTCCCTAGGTGCCGGCTTAGATAGAGGCCAAAATCTACAGGTAGGCACTTTGCAAAAAACACCTCTGTTTTCTTTCAAAAAATGTGATGTGTCCACGTTGTGTTTTGGGGCGTTTCCTGTCACGGGCGCTAGGCCTACCCACAGAAGTGAGGTATCATTTTTATCAGGAAACTTGGGGGAATACTGGGTGGAAGGAAATTTGTGGCTCCTCTCAGATTCCAGAACTTTCTGTCACCGAAATGTGAGGAAAACTTGGTTTTTTAGCCAAATTTTGAGGTTTGCAAAGGATTCTGTGTAACAGAACCTGGTCAGAGCCCCACAAGTCACCCCATCTTGGATTCCCCTAGGTCTCTAGTTTTCAAAAATGCACAGGTTTGGCAGGTTTCCCTATGTGCCGGCTGAGGTAGGGGCCAAAATCTACAGGTAGGCACTTTGCAAAAAACACCTCTGTTTTCTTGCAAAAAATGTGATGTGTCCACGTTGTGTTTTGGGGCGTTTCCTGTCACGGGCGCTAGGCCTACCCACAGAAGTGAGGTATCATTTTTATCAGGAGACTTGGGGGAATACTGGGTGGAAGGAAATTTGTGGCTCCTCTCAGATTCCAGAACTTTCTGTCACCGAAATGTGAGGCAAACTTGTTTTTTTAGCCAAATTTTGAGGTTTGCAAAGGATTCTGTGTAACAGAACCTGTTCAGAGCCCCACAAGTCACCCCATCTTGGATTCCCCTAGGTCTCTAGTTTTCAAAAATGCACAGGTTTGGCAGGTTTCCCTATGTGCCGGCTGAGCTAGGGGCCAAAATCTACAGGTAGGCACTTTGCAAAAAACACCTCTGTTTTCTTGCAAAAAATGTGATGTGTCCACGTTGTGTTTTGGGGCGTTTCCTGTCACGGGTGCTAGGCCTACCCACCGAAGTGAGGTATCATTTTTATCAGGAGACTTGGGGGAACGCTGGGTGGAAGGAAATTTGTGGCTCCTCTCAGGTTCCAGAACTTTCTGTCACCGAAATGTGAGGCAAACTTGTTATTTTAGCCAAATTTTGAGGTTTGCAAAGGATTCTGGGTAACAGAACCTGGTCAGAGCACCACAAGTCACCCCATCTTGGATTCCCCTTGGTCTCTAGTTTTCAAAAATGCACAGGTTTGGTAGGTTTCCCTAGGTGCCGGCTGAGCTACAGGCAAAAATCTACAGGTAGGCACTTTGCAAAAAACACCTCTGTTTTCTTTCAAAGAATGTGATGTGCCCATGTTGTGTTTTGGGGCGTTTGCTCTCACGGGCGCTAGGCCTACCCACAGAAGTGAGGTATCATTTTTATCAGGAGACTTTCAGGGAACGCTGGGTGGAAGGAAATTTGTGGCTCCTCTCAGATTCCAGAACTTTCTGTCACCGAAATGTGAGGAAAACTTGTTTTTTTAGCCAAATTTTGAGGTTTGCAAAGGATTCTGGGTAACAGAACCTGGTCAGAGCACCACAGGTCACCCCATCTTGGATTCCCCTTGGTCTCTAGTTTTCAAAAATTCACAGGTTTGGTAGGTTTCCCTAGGTTCCGGCTGAGCTAGAGGCCAAAATCTACAGGTAGGCACTTTGCAAAAAACACCTCTGTTTTCTTTCAAAAAATGTGCTGTGTCCACGTTGCGTTTTGGGGCGTTTCCTGTCGCGGGCGCTAGGCCTACCCACACAAGTGAGGTATAATTTTTATCGGGAGACTTGGGGGAACGCTGTGTGGAAGGAAATTTGTGGCTCCTCTCAGATTCCAGAACTTTCTGTCACCGAAATGTGAGGCAAACTTGTTTTTTTAGCCAAATTTTGAGGTTTGCAAAGGATTCTGTGTAACAGAACCTGGTCAGAGCACCACAAGTCACCCCATCTTGGATTCCCCTTGGTCTCTAGTTTTAAAAAATGCACAGGTTTGGTAGGTTTCCCTAGGTGCCGGCTTAGCTAGAGGCCAAAATCTACAGGTAGGCACTTTGCAAAAAACACCTCTGTTTTCTTTAAAAAAATGTGATGTGTCCACGTTGTGTTTTGGGGCGTTTCCTGTCACGGGCGCTAGGCCTACCCACAGAAGTGAGGTATCATTTTTATCAGGAAACTTGGGGGAATACTGGGTGGAAGGAAATTTGTGGCTCCTCTCAGATTCCAGAACTTTCTGTCACCGAAATGTGAGGAAAACTTGGTTTTTTAGCCAAATTTTGAGGTTTGCAAAGGATTCTGTGTAACAGAACCTGGTCAGAGCCCCACAAGTCACCCCATCTTGGATTCCCCTAGGTCTCTAGTTTTCAAAAATGCACAGGTTTGGCAGGTTTCCCTATGTGCCGGCTGAGGTAGGGGCCAAAATCTACAGGTAGGCACTTTGCAAAAAACACCTCTGTTTTCTTGCAAAAAATGTGATGTGTCCACGTTGTGTTTTGGGGCGTTTCCTGTCACGGGCGCTAGGCCTACCCACAGAAGTGAGGTATCATTTTTATCAGGAGACTTGGGGGAACGCTGGGTGGAAGGAAATTTGTGGCTCCTCTCAGATTCCAGAACTTTCTGTCACCGAAATGTGAGGCAAACTTGTTATTTTAGCCAAATTTTGAGGTTTGCAAAGGATTCTGGGTAACAGAACCTGGTCAGAGTACCACAAGTCACCCCATCTTGGATTTCCCTTGGTCTCTAGTTTTCAAAAATGCACAGGTTTGGTAGGTTTCCCTAGGTGCCGGCTTAGATAGAGGCCAAAATCTACAGGTAGGCACTTTGCAAAAAACACCTCTGTTTTCTTTCAAAAAATGTGATGTGTCCACGTTGTGTTTTGGGGCGTTTCCTGTCACGGGCGCTAGGCCTACCCACAGAAGTGAGGTATCATTTTTATCAGGAGACTTGGGGGAATACTGGGTGGAAGGAAATTTGTGGCTCCTCTCAGATTCCAGAACTTTCTGTCACCGAAATGTGAGGAAAACTTGTTTTTTTAGCCAAATTTTGAAGTTTGCAAAGGATTCTGTGTAACAGAACCTGGTCAGAGCCCCACAAGTCACCCCATCTTGGATTCCCTTAGGTCTCTAGTTTTCAAAAATGCACAGGTTTGGCAGGTTTCCCTATGTGCCGGCTGAGCTAGGGGCCAAAATCTACAGGTAGGCACTTTGCAAAAAACACCTCTGTTTTCTTGCAAAAAATGTGATGTGTCCACGTTGTGTTTTGGGGCGTTTCCTGTCACGGGTGCTAGGCCTACCCACCGAAGTGAGGTATCATTTTTATCAGGAGACTTGGGGGAACGCTGGGTGGAAGGAAATTTGTGGCTCCTCTCAGGTTCCAGAACTTTCTGTCACCGAAATGTGAGGCAAACTTGTTATTTTAGCCAAATTTTGAGGTTTGCAAAGGATTCTGGGTAACAGAACCTGGTCAGAGCACCACAAGTCACCCCATCTTGGATTCCCCTTGGTCTCTAGTTTTCAAAAATGCACAGGTTTGGTAGGTTTCCCTAGGTGCCGGCTGAGCTACAGGCAAAAATCTACAGGTAGGCACTTTGCAAAAAACACCTCTGTTTTCTTTCAAAGAATGTGATGTGCCCACGTTGTGTTTTGGGGCGTTTGCTCTCACGGGCGCTAGGCCTACCCACAGAAGTGAGGTATCATTTTTATCAGGAGACTTTCAGGGAACGCTGGGTGGAAGGAAATTTGTGGCTCCTCTCAGATTCCAGAACTTTCTGTCACCGAAATGTGAGGAAAACTTGTTTTTTTAGCCAAATTTTGAGGTTTGCAAAGGATTCTGGGTAACAGAACCTGGTCAGAGCACCACAGGTCACCCCATCTTGGATTCCCCTTGGTCTCTAGTTTTCAAAAATTCACAGGTTTGGTAGGTTTCCCTAGGTTCCTGATGAGCTAGAGGCCAAAATCTACAGGTAGGCACTTTGCAAAAAACACCTCTGTTTTCTTTAAAAAAATGTGATGTGTCCACGTTGCGTTTTGGGGCGTTTCCTGTCGCGGGCGCTAGGCCTACCCACACAAGTGAGGTATAATTTTTATCGGGAGACTTGGGGGAACGCTGGGTGGAAGGAAATTTGTGGCTCCTCTCAGATTCCAGAACTTTCTGTCACCGAAATGTGAGGCAAACTTGTTTTTTTAGCCAAATTTTGAGGTTTGCAAAGGATTCTGTGTAACAGAACCTGGTCAGAGCACCACAAGTCACCCCATCTTGGATTCCCCTTGGTCTCTAGTTTTCAAAAATGCACAGGTTTGGTAGGTTTCCCTAGGTGCCGGCTTAGCTAGAGGCCAAAATCTACAGGTAGGCACTTTGCAAAAAACACCTCTGTTTTCTTTAAAAAAATGTGATGTGTCCACGTTGTGTTTTGGGGCGTTTCCTGTCACGGGCGCTAGGCCTACCCACAGAAGTGAGGTATCATTTTTATCGGGAGACTTGGGGGAATACTGGGTGGAAGGAAATTTGTGGCTCCTCTCAGATTCCATAATTTTCTGTCACCAAAATGTGAGGAAAACTTGTTTTTTTAGCCAAATTTTGAGGTTTGCAAAGGATTCTGGGTAACAGAACCTGGTCAGAGCCCCACAAGTCACCCCATCTTGGATTCCCCTAGGTCTCTAGTTTTCAAAAATGCACAGGTTTGGCAGGTTTCCCTATGTGCCGGCTGAGCTAGGGGCCAAAATCTACAGGTAGGCACTTTGCAAAAAACACCTCTGTTTTCTTGCAAAAAATGTGATGTGTCCACGTTGTGTTTTGGGGCGTTTCCTGTCACGGGCGCTAGGCCTACCCACAGAAGTGAGGTATCATTTTTATCGGGAGACTTTCGGGGAACGCTGGGTGGAAGGATATTTGTGGCTCCTCTCAGATTCTAGAACTTTCTGTCACCGAAATGTGAGGAAAACTTGTTTTTTTAGCCAAATTTTGAGGTTTGCAAAGGATTCTGGGTAACAGAACCTGGTCAGAGCACCACAAGTCACCCCATCTTGGATTCCCCTTGCTCACTAGTTTTCAAAAATTCACAGGTTTGGTAGGTTTCCCTAGGTGCCGGCTTAGATAGAGGCCAAAATCTACAGGTAGGCACTTTGCAAAAAACACCTCTGTTTTCTTGCAAAAAATGTGATGTGTCCACGTTGTGTTTTGGGGCGTTTCCTGTCACGGGCGCTAGGCCTACCCACACAAGTGAGGTATCATTGTTATCGGGAGACTTGGGGGAACGCTGAGTGGAAGGAAATTTGTGGCTCCTCTCAGATTCCAGAACTTTCTGTCACCGAAATGTGAGGAAAATGTGTTTTTTAGCCAAATTTTGAAGTTTGCAAAGGATTCTGGGTAACAGAACCTGGTCAGAGGCCCACAAGTCACTCCATAGTGGATTCCCCTAGGTCTCTAGTTTTCAAAAATGCGCAGGTTTGGTAGGTTTCCCTAGGTGCCGGCTGAGGTAGAGGCCAAAATCTACAGGTAAGCACTTTGCAAAAAACACCTCTGTTTTCTTTAAAAAAATGTGATGTGTCCACGTTGTATTTTGGGGCGTTTCCTGTCTCGGGCGCTAGGCCTACCCACACAAGTGAGGTATCATTTTTATCGGGAGACTTGGGGGAACGCTGGATGGAAGGAAATTTGTGGCTCCTCTCAGATTCTAGAACTTTCTGTCACCGAAATGTGAGGAAAACTTGTTTTTTTAGCCAAATTTTGAGGTTTGCAAAGGATTCTGGGTAACAGAACCTGGTCAGAGCCCCACAAGTCACCCCATCTTGGATTCCCCTAGGTCTCTAGTTTTAAAGAATGCACAGGTTTGGCAGGTTTCCCTATGTGCCGGCTGAACTAGAGGCCAAAATCTACAGGTAGGCACTTTGCAAAAAACACCTCTGTTTTCTTACAAAAAATGTGATGTGTCCACGTTGCGTTTTGGGGCGTTTCCTGTCGCGGGCGCTAGGCCTCCCCACACAAGTGAGGTATCATTTTTATCGGGAGACTTGGGGGAACGCTGGGTGGACGGAAATCTGTGGCTCCTCTCAGATTCCAGAACTTTCTGTCACCGAAATGTGAGGCAAACTTGTTATTTTAGCCAAATTTTTAGGTTTGCAAAGGATTCTGGGTAACAGAACCTGGTCAGAGCACCACAAGTCACCCCATCTTGGATTCCCCTTGGTCTCTAGTTTTCAAAAATGTACAGGTTTGGTAGGTTTCCCTAGGTGCCGGCTGAGCTAGAGGCAAAAATCTACAGGTAGGCACTTTGCAAAAAACACCTCTGTTTTCTTTCAAAAAATGTGATGTGTCCACGTTGCGTTTTGGGGCGTTTCCTGTCGCGGGCGCTAGGCCTACCCACAGAAGTGAGGTATCATTTTTACCGGGAGACTTTCGGGGAACGCTGGGTGGAAGGAAATTTGTGGCTCCTCTCAGATTGCAGAACTTTCTGTCACCAAAATGTGAGGAAAACTTGTTTTTTTAGCCAAAATTTGAGGTTTGCAAAGGATTCTGGGTAACAGAACCTGGTCAGAGCACCACAAGTCACCCCATCTTGGATTCCCCTTGGTCTCTAGTTTTCAAAAATTCACAGGTTTGGTAGGTTTCCCTAGGTTCCGGCTGAGCTAGAGGCCAAAATCTACAGGTAGGCACTTTGCAAAAAACACCTCTGTTTTCTTTAAAAAAATGTGATGTGTCCACGTTGCTTTTTGGGGCGTTTCCTGTTGCGGGCGCTAGGCCTCCCCACACAAGTGAGGTATCATTTTTATCGGGAGACTTGGGGGAACGCTGGGTGGAAGGAAATTTGTGGCTCCTCTCAGATTCCAGAACTTTCTGTCACCGAAATGTGAAGCAAACTTGTTTTTTTAGCCTTATTTAGAGGTTTGCAAAGGATTCTGGGTAACAGAACCTGGTCAGAGCACCACAAGTCACCCCATCTTGGATTCCCCTTGGTCTCTAGTTTTCAAAAATGCACAGGTTTGGTAGGTTTCCCTAGGTGCCGGCTTAGATAGAGGCCAAAATCTACAGGTAGGCACTTTGCAAAAAACACCTCTGTTTTCTTTAAAAAAATGTGATGTGTCCACGTTGCGTTTTGGGGCGTTTCCTGTCACGGGCGCTAGGCCTACCCACAGAAGTGAGGTATCATTTTTATCAGGAAACTTGGGGGAATACTGGGTGGAAGGAAATTTGTGGCTCCTCTCAGATTCCAGGGACTTTCTGTCACCGAAATGTGAGGAAAACTTGGTTTTTTAGCCAAATTTTGAGGTTTGCAAAGGATTCTGTGTAACAGAACCTGGTCAGAGCCCCACAAGTCACCCCATCTTGGATTCCCCTAGGTCTCTAGTTTTCAAAAATGCACAGGTTTGGCAGGTTTCCCTATGTGCCGGCTGAGGTAGGGGCCAAAATCTACAGGTAGGCACTTTGCAAAAAACACCTCTGTTTTCTTGCAAAAAATGTGATGTGTCCACGTTGTGTTTTGGGGCGTTTCCTGTCACGGGCGCTAGGCCTACCCACACAAGTCAGGTATCATTTTTATCGGGAGACTTGGGGAAACGCTGGGTGGAAGGAAATTTGTGGCTCATCTCAGATTCCAGAACTTTCTGTCACCGAAATGTGAGGAAAACGTGTTTCTTTAGCCAAATCTTGAGGTTTGCAAAGGATTCTGGGTGACAGAACCTGGTCAGAGCCCCACAAGTCACCCCATCGTGGATTCCCCTAGGTCTCTAGTTTTAAAAAATGCACAGGTTTGGTAGACTTCCCTAGGTGGCGGCTGAGGTAGAGGCCAAAATCTACAGGTAGGCACTTTGCAAAAAACACCTCTGTTTTCTTTCAAAAAATGTGATGTGTCCACGTTGTATTTTGGGGCGTTTCCTGTCTCGGGCGCTAGGCCTACCCACACAAGTGAGGTATCATTTGTATCGGGAGACTTGGGGGAACGCTGGATGGAAGGAAATTTGTGGCTCCTCTCAGATTCCAGAACTTTCTGTCACCGAAATGTGAGGAAAACTTGTTTTTTTAGCCAAATTTTGAGGTTTGCAAAGGATTCTGTGTAACAGAACCTGGTCAGAGCCCCACAAGTCACCCCATCTTGGATTCCCCTAGGTCTCTAGTTTTCAAAAATGCACAGGTTTGGCAGGTTTCCCTATGTGCCGGGTGAGCTAGGGGCCAAAATCTACAGGTAGGCACTTTGCAAAAAAACACCTCTGTTTTCTAGCAAAAAATGTGATATGTCCACGTTGTGTTTTGGGGCGTTTCCTGTCACGGGTGCTAGGCCTACCCACCGAAGTGAGGTATCATTTTTATCAGGAGACTTGGGGGAACGCTGGGTGGAAGGAAATTTGTGGCTCCTCTCAGGTTCCAGAACTTTCTGTCACCGAAATGTGAGGCAAACGTGTTATTTTAGCCAAATTTTGAGGTTTGCAAAGGATTCTGGGTAACAGAACCTGGTCAGAGCACCACAAGTCACCCCATCTTGGATTCCCCTTGGTCTCTAGTTTTCAAAAATGCACAGGTTTGGTAGGTTTCCCTAGGAGCCGGCTGAGCTACAGGCAAAAATCTACAGGTAGGCACTTTGGAAAAAACACCTCTGTTTTCTTTCAAAGAATGTGATGTGCCCACGTTGTGTTTTGGGGCGTTTGCTGTCACGGGCGCTAGGCCTACCCACAGAAGTGAGGTATCATTTTTATCAGGAGACTTTCAGGGAACGCTGGGTGCAAGGAAATTTGTGGCTCCTCTCAGATTCCAGAACTTTCTGTCACCGAAATGTGAGGAAAACTTGTTTTTTTAGCCAAATTTTTTAGGTTTGCAAAGGATTCTGGGTAACAGAACCTGGTCAGAGCACCACAGGTCACCCCATCTTGGATTCCCCTTGGTCTCTAGTTTTCAAAAATTCACAGGTTTGGTAGGTTTCCCTAGGTTCCGGCTGAGCTAGAGGCCAAAATCTACAGGTAGGCACTTTGCAAAAAACACCTCTGTTTTCTTTAAAAAAATGTAATGTGTCCACGTTGCGTTTTGGGGCGTTTCCTGTCGCGGGCGCTAGGCCTACCCACACAAGTGAGGTATAATTTTTATCGGGAGACTTGGGGGAACGCTGGGTGGAAGGAAATTTGTGGCTCCTCTCAGATTCCAGAACTTTCTGTCACCGAAATGTGAGGCAAACTTGTTTTTTTAGCCAAATTTTGAGGTTTGCAAAGGATTCTGTGTAACAGAACCTGGTCAGAGCACCACAAGTCACCCCATCTTGGATTCCCCTTGGTCTCTAGTTTTCAAAAATGCACAGGTTTGGTAGGTTTCCCTAGGTGCCGGCTTAGCTAGAGGCCAAAATCTACAGGTAGGCACTTTGCAAAAAACACCTCTGTTTTCTTTAAAAAAAATGTGATGTGTCCACGTTGTGTTTTGGGGCGTTTCCTGTCACGGGCGCTAGGCCTACCCACAGAAGTGAGGTATCATTTTTATCGGGAGACTTTCGGGGAACGCTGGGTGGAAGGATATTTGTGGCTCCTCTCAGATTCTAGAACTTTCTGTCACCGAAATGTGAGGAAAACTTGTTTTTTTAGCCAAATTTTGAGGTTTGCAAAGGATTCTGGGTAACAGAACCTGGTCAGAGCACCACAAGTCACCCCATCTTGGATTCCCCTTGGTCACTAGTTTTAAAAAATTCACAGGTTTGGTAGGTTTCCCTAGGTTCCGGCTGAACTAGAGGCCAAAATCTACAGGTAGGCACTTTGCAAAAAACACCTCTGTTTTCTTTAAAAAAATGTGATGTGTCCACGTTGCGTTTTGGGGCGTTTCCTGTCGCGGGCGCTAGGCCTACCCACAGAAGTGAGGTATCATTGTTATCGGGAGACTTGGGGGAACGCTGAGTGGAAGGAAATTTGTGGCTCCTCTCAGATTCCAGAACTTTCTGTCACCGAAATGTGAGGAAAATGTGTTTTTTAGCCAAATTTTGAAGTTTGCAAAGGATTCTGGGTAACAGAACCTGGTCAGAGGCCCACAAGTCACTCCATAGTGGATTCCCCTAGGTCTCTAGTTTTCAAAAATGCGCAGGTTTGGTAGGTTTCCCTAGGTGCCGGCTGAGGTAGAGGCCAAAATCTACAGATAGGCACTTTGCCAAAAACACCTCTGTTTTCTTTCAAAAAATGTGATGTGTCCACGTTGTGTTTTGGGGCGTTTCCTGTCATGGGCGCTAGGCCTACCCACACAAGTCAGGTATCATTTTTATCGGGAGACTTGGGGAAACGCTGGGTGGAAGGAAATTTGTGGCTCATCTCAGATTCCAGAACTTTCTGTCACCGAAATGTGAGGAAAACGTGTTTCTTTAGCCAAATTTTGAGGTTTGCAAAGGATTCTGGGTGACAGAACCTGGTCAGAGCCCCACAAGTCACCCGATCGTGGATTCCCCTAGGTCTCTAGTTTTAAAAAATGCACAGGTTTGGTAGACTTCCCTAGGTGGCGGCTGAGGTAGAGGCCAAAATCTACAGGTAGGCACTTTGCAAAAAACACCTCTGTTTTCTTTAAAAAAATGTGATGTGTCCACGTTGTATTTTGGGGCGTTTCCTGTCTCGGGCGCTAGGCCTACCCACACAAGTGAGGTATCATTTTTATCGGGAGACTTGGGGGAACACTGGATGGAAGGAAATTTGTGGCTCCTCTCAGATTCTAGAACTTTCTGTCACCGAAATGTGAGGAAAACTTGTTTTTTTAGCCAAATTTTGAGGTTTGCAAAGGATTCTGGGTAACAGAACCTGGTCAGAGCCCCACAAGTCACCCCATCTTGGATTCCCCTAGGTCTCTAGTTTTAAAGAATTCACAGGTTTGGCAGGTTTCCCTATGTGCCGGCTGAACTAGAGGCCAAAATCTACAGGTAGGCACTTTGCAAAAAAAAACTCTGTTTTCTTACAAAAAATGTGATGTGTCCACGTTGCGTTTTGGGGCGTTTCCTGTCGCGGGCGCTAGGCCTCCCCACACAAGTGAGGTATCATTTTTATCGGGAGACTTGGGGGAACGCTGGGTGGACGGAAATTTGTGGCTCCTCTCAGATTCCATAACTTTCTGTCACCGAAATGTGAGGCAAACTTGTTTTTTTAGCCTAATTTTAAGGTTTGCAAAGGATTCTGGGTAACAGAACCTGGTCAGAGCACCACAAGTCACCCCATCTTGGATTCCCCTTGGTCTCTAGTTTTCAAAAATGCACAGGTTTGGTAGGTTTCCCTAGGTGCCGGCTTAGATAGAGGCCAAAATCTACAGGTAGCCACTTTGCAAAAAACACCTCTGTTTTCTTGCAAAAAATGTGATGTGTCCACGTTGTGTTTTGGGGCGTTTCCTGTCACGGGCGCTAGGCCTACCCACAGAAGTGAGGTATCATTTTTATCAGGAGACTTGGGGGAACGCTGGGTGGAAGGAAATTTGTGGCTCCTGTCAGATTCCAGAACTTTCTGTCACCGAAATGTGAGGCAAACTTGTTATTTTAGCCAAATTGTTAGGTTTGCAAAGGATTCTGGGTAACAGAACCTGGTCAGAGCACCACAAGTCACCCCATCTTGGATTCCCCTTGGTCTCTAGTTTTCAAAAATGTACAGGTTTGGTAGGTTTCCCTAGGTGCCGGCTGAGCTAGAGGCAAAAATCTACAGGTAGGCTCTTTGCAAAAAACACCTCTGTTTTCTTTAAAAAAATGTGATGTGTCCACGTTGCGTTTTGGGGCGTTTCCTGTCGCGGGCGCTAGGCCTACCCACAGAAGTGAGGTATCATTTTTACCGGGAGACTTTCGGGGAACGCTGGGTGGAAGGAAATTTGTGGCTCCTCTCAGATTGCAGAACTTTCTGTCACCAAAATGTGAGGAAAACTTGTTTTTTTAGCCAAATTTTGAGGTTTGCAAAGGATTCTGGGTAACAGAACCTGGTCAGAGCACCACAAGTCACCCCATCTTGGATTCCCCTTGGTCTCTAGTTTTCAAAAATTCACAGGTTTGGTAGGTTTCCCTAGGTTCCGGCTGAGCTAGAGGCCAAAATCTACAGGTAGGCACTTTGCAAAAAACACCTCTGTTTTCTTTAAAAAAATGTGATGTGTCCACGTTGCTTTTTGGGGCGTTTCCTGTTGCGGGCGCTAGGCCTACCCACAGAAGTGAGGTATCATTTTTATCAGGAGACTTGGGGGAACGCTGGGTGGAAGGAAATTTGTGGCTCCTCTCAGATTCCAGAACTTTCTGTCACCGAAATGTGAGGCAAACTTGTTTTTTTAGCCAAATTTTGAGGTTTGCAAAGGATTCTGGGTAACAGAACCTGGTCAGAGCACCACAAGTCACCCCATCTTGGATTCCCCTTGGTCTCTAGTTTTCAAAAATGCACAGGTTTGGTAGGTTTCCCTAGGTTCCGGCTGAGCTAGAGGCCAAAATCTATATGTAGGCACTTTGCAAAAAACACCTCTGTTTTCTTTAAAAAAATGTGATGTGTCCACGTTGCGTTTTGGGGCGTTTCCTGTCGCGGGCGCTAGGCCTACCCACAGAAGTGAGGTATCATTGTTATCGGGAGACTTGGGGGAACGCTGAGTGGAAGGAAATTTGTGGCTCCTCTCAGATTCCAGAACTTTCTGTCACCGAAATGTGAGGAAAATGTGTTTTTTAGCCAAATTTTGAAGTTTGCAAAGGATTCTGGGTAACAGAACCTGGTCAGAGGCCCACAAGTCACTCCATAGTGGATTCCCCTAGGTCTCTAGTTTTCAAAAATGCGCAGGTTTGGTAGGTTTCCCTAGGTGCCGGCTGAGGTAGAGGCCAAAATCTACAGATAGGCACTTTGCCAAAAACACCTGTGTTTTCTTTCAAAAAATGTGATGTGTCCACGTTGTGTTTTGGGGCGTTTCCTGTCACGGGCGCTAGGCCTACCCACACAAGTCAGGTATCATTTTTATCGGGAGACTTGGGGAAACGCTGGGTGGAAGGAAATTTGTGGCTCATCTCAGATTCCAGAACTTTCTGTCACCGAAATGTGAGGAAAACGTGTTTCTTTAGCCAAATTTTGAGGTTTGCAAAGGATTCTGGGTGACAGAACCTGGTCAGAGCCCCACAAGTCACCCCATCGTGGATTCCCCTAGGTCTCTAGTTTTAAAAAATGCACAGGTTTGGTAGACTTCCCTAGGTGGCGGCTGAGGTAGAGGCCAAAATCTACAGGTAGGCACTTTGCAAAAAACACCTCTGTTTTCTTTAAAAAAATGTGATGTGTCCACGTTGTATTTTGGGGCGTTTCCTGTCTCGGGCGCTAGGCCTACCCACACAAGTGAGGTATCATTTTTATCGGGAGACTTGGGGGAACGCTGGATGGAAGGAAATTTGTGGCTCCTCTCAGATTCTAGAACTTTCTGTCACCGAAATGTGAGGAAAACTTGTTTTTTTAGCCAAATTTTGAGGTTTGCAAAGGATTCTGGGTAACAGAACCTGGTCAGAGCCCCACAAGTCACCCCATCTTGGATTCCCCTAGGTCTCTAGTTTTAAAGAATGCACAGGTTTGGCAGGTTTCCCTATGTGCCGGCTGAACTAGAGGCCAAAATCTACAGGTAGGCACTTTGCAAAAAAAACCTCTGTTTTCTTACAAAAAATGTGATGTGTCCACGTTGCGTTTTGGGGCGTTTCCTGTCGCGGGCGCTAGGCCTCCCCACACAAGTGAGGTATCATTTTTATCGGGAGACTTGGGGGAACGCTGGGTGGACGGAAATTTGTGGCTCCTCTCAGATTCCATAACTTTCTGTCACCGAAATGTGAGGCAAACTTGTTTTTTTAGCCTAATTTTAAGGTTTGCAAAGGATTCTGGGTAACAGAACCTGGTCAGAGCACCACAAGTCACCCCATCTTGGATTCCCCTTGGTCTCTAGTTTTCAAAAATGCACAGGTTTGGTAGGTTTCCCTAGGTGCCGGCTTAGATAGAGGCCAAAATCTACAGGTAGCCACTTTGCAAAAAACACCTCTGTTTTCTTGCAAAAAATGTGATGTGTCCACGTTGTGTTTTGGGGCGTTTCCTGTCACGGGCGCTAGGCCTACCCACAGAAGTGAGGTATCATTTTTATCAGGAGACTTGGGGGAACGCTGGGTGGAAGGAAATTTGAGCTCCTCTCAGATTCCAGAACTTTCTGTCACCGAAATGTGAGGCAAACTTGTTATTTTAGCCAAATTTTTAGGTTTGCAAAGGATTCTGGGTAACAGAACCTGGTCAGAGCACCACAAGTCACCCCATCTTGGATTCCCCTTGGTCTCTAGTTTTCAAAAATGTACAGGTTTGGTAGGTTTCCCTAGGTGCCGGCTGAGCTAGAGGCAAAAATCTACAGGTAGGCACTTTGCAAAAAACACCTCTGTTTTCTTTAAAAAAATGTGATGTGTCCACGTTGCGTTTTGGGGCGTTTCCTGTCGCGGGCGCTAGGCCTACCCACAGAAGTGAGGTATCATTTTTACCGGGAGACTTTCGGGGAACGCTGGGTGGAAGGAAATTTGTGGCTCCTCTCAGATTGCAGAACTTTCTGTCACCAAAATGTGAGGAAAACTTGTTTTTTTAGCCAAATTTTGAGGTTTGCAAAGGATTCTGGGTAACAGAACGTGGTCAGAGCACCACAAGTCACCCCATCTTGGATTCCCCTTGGTCTCTAGTTTTCAAAAATTCACAGGTTTGGTAGGTTTCCCTAGGTTCCGGCTGAGCTAGAGGCCAAAATCTACAGGTAGGCACTTTGCAAAAAACACCTCTGTTTTCTTTAAAAAAATGTGATGTGTCCACGTTGCTTTTTGGGGCGTTTCCTGTTGCGGGCGCTAGGCCTACCCACAGAAGTGAGGTATCATTTTTATCAGGAGACTTGGGGGAACGCTGGGTGGAAGGAAATTTGTGGCTCCTCTCAGATTCCAGAACTTTCTGTCACCGAAATGTGAGGCAAACTTGTTTTTTTAGCCAAATTTTGAGGTTTGCAAAGGATTCTGGGTAACAGAACCTGGTCAGAGCACCACAAGTCACCCCATCTTGGATTCCCCTTGGTCTCTAGTTTTCAAAAATGCACAGGTTTGGTAGGTTTCCATAGGTGCCGGCTGAGCTAGAGGCCAAAATCTACAGGTAGGCACTTTGCAAAAAACACCTCTGTTTTCTTTCAAAGAATGTGATGTGCCCATGTTGTGTTTTGGGGCGTTTGCTGTCACGGGCGCTAGGCCTACCCACAGAAGTGAGGTATCATTTTTATCGGGAGACTTTCGGGGAACGCTGGGTGGAAGGAAATTTGTGGCTCCTCTCAGATTCCAGAACTTTCTGTCACCGAAATGTGAGGAAAACTTGTTTTTTTAGCCAAAATTTGAGGTTTGCAAAGGATTCTGGGTAACAGAACGTGGTCAGAGCACCACAAGTCACCCCATCTTGGATTCCCCTTGGTCTCTAGTTTTAAAAAATTCACAGGTTTGGTAGGTTTCCCTAGGTTCCGGCTGAGCTAGAGGCCAAAATCTATAGGTAGGCACTTTGCAAAAAACACCTCTGTTTTCTTTAAAAAAATGTGATGTGTCCACGTTGCGTTTTGGGGCGTTTCCTGTCGCGGGCGCTAGGCCTCCCCACACAAGTGAGGTATCATTTTTATCGGGAGACTTGGGGGAACGCTGGGTGGAAGGAAATTTGTGGCTCCTCTCAGATTCCAGAACTTTCTGTCACCGAAATGTGAGGCAAACTTGTTTTTTTAGCCTAATTTTGAGGTTTGCAAAGGATTCTGGGTAACAGAACCTGGTCAGAGCACCACAAGTCACCCCATCTTGGATTCCCCTTGGTCTCTAGTTTTCAAAAATGCACAGGTTTGGTAGGTTTCCGTAGGTGCCGGCTTAGATAGAGGCCAAAATCTACAGGTAGGCACTTTGCAAAAAACACCTCTGTTTTCTTTCAAAAAATGTGATGTGTCCACGTTGTGTTTTGGGGCGTTTCCTGTCACGGGCGCTAGGCCTACCCACACAAGTCAGGTATCATTTTTATCGGGAGACTTGGGGAAACGCTGGGTGGAAGGAAATTTGTGGCTCATCTCAGATTCCAGAACTTTCTGTCACCGAAATGTGAGGAAAACGTGTTTCTCTAGCCAAATTTTGAGGTTTGCAAAGGATTCTGGGTGACAGAACCTGGTCAGAGTCCCACAAGTCACCCCATCGTGGATTCCCCTAGGTCTCTAGTTTTAAAGAATGCACAGGTTTGGCAGGTTTCCCCATGTGCCGGCTGAACTAGAGGCCAAAATCTACAGGTAGGCACTTTGCAAAAAACACCTCTGTTTTCTTACAAAAAATGTGATGTGTCCACGTTGCGTTTTGGGGCGTTTCCTGTCGCGGGCGCTAGGCCTCCCCACACAAGTGAGGTATCATTTTTATCGGGAGACTTGGGGGAACGCTGGGTGGACGGAAATTTGTGGCTCCTCTCAGATTCCAGAACTTTCTGTCACCGAAATGTGAGGCAAACTTGTTTTTTTAGCCTAATTTTAAGGTTTGCAAAGGATTCTGGGTAACAGAACCTGGTCAGAGCACCACAAGTCACCCCATCTTGGATTCCCCTTGGTCTCTAGTTTTCAAAAATGCACAGGTTTGGTAGGTTTCCCTAGGTGCCGGCTTAGCTAGAGGCCAAAATCTACAGGTAGGCACTTTGCAAAAAACACCTCTGTTTTCTTTAAAAAAAATGTGATGTGTCCACGTTGTGTTTTGGGGCGTTTCCTGTCACGGGCGCTAGGCCTACCCACAGAAGTGAGGTATCATTTTTATCGGGAGACTTTCGGGGAACGCTGGGTGGAAGGATATTTGTGGCTCCTCTCAGATTCTAGAACTTTCTGTCACCGAAATGTGAGGAAAACTTGTTTTTTTAGCCAAATTTTGAGGTTTGCAAAGGATTCTGGGTAACAGAACCTGGTCAGAGCACCACAAGTCACCCCATCTTGGATTCCCCTTGGTCACTAGTTTTAAAAAATTCACAGGTTTGGTAGGTTTCCCTAGGTTCCGGCTGAACTAGAGGCCAAAATCTACAGGTAGGCACTTTGCAAAAAACACCTCTGTTTTCTTTAAAAAAATGTGATGTGTCCACGTTGCGTTTTGGGGCGTTTCCTGTCGCGGGCGCTAGGCCTACCCACAGAAGTGAGGTATCATTGTTATCGGGAGACTTGGGGGAACGCTGAGTGGAAGGAAATTTGTGGCTCCTCTCAGATTCCAGAACTTTCTGTCACCGAAATGTGAGGAAAATGTGTTTTTTAGCCAAATTTTGAAGTTTGCAAAGGATTCTGGGTAACAGAACCTGGTCAGAGGCCCACAAGTCACTCCATAGTGGATTCCCCTAGGTCTCTAGTTTTCAAAAATGCGCAGGTTTGGTAGGTTTCCCTAGGTGCCGGCTGAGGTAGAGGCCAAAATCTACAGATAGGCACTTTGCCAAAAACACCTCTGTTTTCTTTCAAAAAATGTGATGTGTCCACGTTGTGTTTTGGGGCGTTTCCTGTCATGGGCGCTAGGCCTACCCACACAAGTCAGGTATCATTTTTATCGGGAGACTTGGGGAAACGCTGGGTGGAAGGAAATTTGTGGCTCATCTCAGATTCCAGAACTTTCTGTCACCGAAATGTGAGGAAAACGTGTTTCTTTAGCCAAATTTTGAGGTTTGCAAAGGATTCTGGGTGACAGAACCTGGTCAGAGCCCCACAAGTCACCCGATCGTGGATTCCCCTAGGTCTCTAGTTTTAAAAAATGCACAGGTTTGGTAGACTTCCCTAGGTGGCGGCTGAGGTAGAGGCCAAAATCTACAGGTAGGCACTTTGCAAAAAACACCTCTGTTTTCTTTAAAAAAATGTGATGTGTCCACGTTGTATTTTGGGGCGTTTCCTGTCTCGGGCGCTAGGCCTACCCACACAAGTGAGGTATCATTTTTATCGGGAGACTTGGGGGAACACTGGATGGAAGGAAATTTGTGGCTCCTCTCAGATTCTAGAACTTTCTGTCACCGAAATGTGAGGAAAACTTGTTTTTTTAGCCAAATTTTGAGGTTTGCAAAGGATTCTGGGTAACAGAACCTGGTCAGAGCCCCACAAGTCACCCCATCTTGGATTCCCCTAGGTCTCTAGTTTTAAAGAATTCACAGGTTTGGCAGGTTTCCCTATGTGCCGGCTGAACTAGAGGCCAAAATCTACAGGTAGGCACTTTGCAAAAAAAAACTCTGTTTTCTTACAAAAAATGTGATGTGTCCACGTTGCGTTTTGGGGCGTTTCCTGTCGCGGGCGCTAGGCCTCCCCACACAAGTGAGGTATCATTTTTATCGGGAGTCTTGGGGGAACGCTGGGTGGACGGAAATTTGTGGCTCCTCTCAGATTCCATAACTTTCTGTCACCGAAATGTGAGGCAAACTTGTTTTTTTAGCCTAATTTTAAGGTTTGCAAAGGATTCTGGGTAACAGAACCTGGTCAGAGCACCACAAGTCACCCCATCTTGGATTCCCCTTGGTCTCTAGTTTTCAAAAATGCACAGGTTTGGTAGGTTTCCCTAGGTGCCGGCTTAGATAGAGGCCAAAATCTACAGGTAGCCACTTTGCAAAAAACACCTCTGTTTTCTTGCAAAAAATGTGATGTGTCCACGTTGTGTTTTGGGGCGTTTCCTGTCACGGGCGCTAGGCCTACCCACAGAAGTGAGGTATCATTTTTATCAGGAGACTTGGGGGAACGCTGGGTGGAAGGAAATTTGTGGCTCCTGTCAGATTCCAGAACTTTCTGTCACCGAAATGTGAGGCAAACTTGTTATTTTAGCCAAATTGTTAGGTTTGCAAAGGATTCTGGGTAACAGAACCTGGTCAGAGCACCACAAGTCACCCCATCTTGGATTCCCCTTGGTCTCTAGTTTTCAAAAATGTACAGGTTTGGTAGGTTTCCCTAGGTGCCGGCTGAGCTAGAGGCAAAAATCTACAGGTAGGCTCTTTGCAAAAAACACCTCTGTTTTCTTTAAAAAAATGTGATGTGTCCACGTTGCGTTTTGGGGCGTTTCCTGTCGCGGGCGCTAGGCCTACCCACAGAAGTGAGGTATCATTTTTACCGGGAGACTTTCGGGGAACGCTGGGTGGAAGGAAATTTGTGGCTCCTCTCAGATTGCAGAACTTTCTGTCACCAAAATGTGAGGAAAACTTGTTTTTTTAGCCAAATTTTGAGGTTTGCAAAGGATTCTGGGTAACAGAACCTGGTCAGAGCACCACAAGTCACCCCATCTTGGATTCCCCTTGGTCTCTAGTTTTCAAAAATTCACAGGTTTGGTAGGTTTCCCTAGGTTCCGGCTGAGCTAGAGGCCAAAATCTACAGGTAGGCACTTTGCAAAAAACACCTCTGTTTTCTTTAAAAAAATGTGATGTGTCCACGTTGCTTTTTGGGGCGTTTCCTGTTGCGGGCGCTAGGCCTACCCACAGAAGTGAGGTATCATTTTTATCAGGAGACTTGGGGGAACGCTGGGTGGAAGGAAATTTGTGGCTCCTCTCAGATTCCAGAACTTTCAGTCACCGAAATGTGAGGCAAACTTGTTTTTTTAGCCAAATTTTGAGGTTTGCAAAGGATTCTGGGTAACAGAACCTGGTCAGAGCACCACAAGTCACCCCATCTTGGATTCCCCTTGGTCTCTAGTTTTCAAAAATGCACAGGTTTGGTAGGTTTCCCTAGGTTCCGGCTGAGCTAGAGGCCAAAATCTATATGTAGGCACTTTGCAAAAAACACCTCTGTTTTCTTTAAAAAAATGTGATGTGTCCACGTTGCGTTTTGGGGCGTTTCCTGTCGCGGGCGCTAGGCCTACCCACAGAAGTGAGGTATCATTGTTATCGGGAGACTTGGGGGAACGCTGAGTGGAAGGAAATTTGTGGCTCCTCTCAGATTCCAGAACTTTCTGTCACCGAAATGTGAGGAAAATGTGTTTTTTAGCCAAATTTTGAAGTTTGCAAAGGATTCTGGGTAACAGAACCTGGTCAGAGGCCCACAAGTCACTCCATAGTGGATTCCCCTAGGTCTCTAGTTTTCAAAAATGCGCAGGTTTGGTAGGTTTCCCTAGGTGCCGGCTGAGGTAGAGGCCAAAATCTACAGATAGGCACTTTGCCAAAAACACCTGTGTTTTCTTTCAAAAAATGTGATGTGTCCACGTTGTGTTTTGGGGCGTTTCCTGTCACGGGCGCTAGGCCTACCCACACAAGTCAGGTATCATTTTTATCGGGAGACTTGGGGAAACGCTGGGTGGAAGGAAATTTGTGGCTCATCTCAGATTCCAGAACTTTCTGTCACCGAAATGTGAGGAAAACGTGTTTCTTTAGCCAAATTTTGAGGTTTGCAAAGGATTCTGGGTGACAGAACCTGGTCAGAGCCCCACAAGTCACCCCATCGTGGATTCCCCTAGGTCTCTAGTTTTAAAAAATGCACAGGTTTGGTAGACTTCCCTAGGTGGCGGCTGAGGTAGAGGCCAAAATCTACAGGTAGGCACTTTGCAAAAAACACCTCTGTTTTCTTTAAAAAAATGTGATGTGTCCACGTTGTATTTTGGGGCGTTTCCTGTCTCGGGCGCTAGGCCTACCCACACAAGTGAGGTATCATTTTTATCGGGAGACTTGGGGGAACGCTGGATGGAAGGAAATTTGTGGCTCCTCTCAGATTCTAGAACTTTCTGTCACCGAAATGTGAGGAAAACTTGTTTTTTTAGCCAAATTTTGAGGTTTGCAAAGGATTCTGGGTAACAGAACCTGGTCAGAGCCCCACAAGTCACCCCATCTTGGATTCCCCTAGGTCTCTAGTTTTAAAGAATGCACAGGTTTGGCAGGTTTCCCTATGTGCCGGCTGAACTAGAGGCCAAAATCTACAGGTAGGCACTTTGCAAAAAAAACCTCTGTTTTCTTACAAAAAATGTGATGTGTCCACGTTGCGTTTTGGGGCGTTTCCTGTCGCGGGCGCTAGGCCTCCCCACACAAGTGAGGTATCATTTTTATCGGGAGACTTGGGGGAACGCTGGGTGGACGGAAATTTGTGGCTCCTCTCAGATTCCATAACTTTCTGTCACCGAAATGTGAGGCAAACTTGTTTTTTTAGCCTAATTTTAAGGTTTGCAAAGGATTCTGGGTAACAGAACCTGGTCAGAGCACCACAAGTCACCCCATCTTGGATTCCCCTTGGTCTCTAGTTTTCAAAAATGCACAGGTTTGGTAGGTTTCCCTAGGTGCCGGCTTAGATAGAGGCCAAAATCTACAGGTAGCCACTTTGCAAAAAACACCTCTGTTTTCTTGCAAAAAATGTGATGTGTCCACGTTGTGTTTTGGGGCGTTTCCTGTCACGGGCGCTAGGCCTACCCACAGAAGTGAGGTATCATTTTTATCAGGAGACTTGGGGGAACGCTGGGTGGAAGGAAATTTGAGCTCCTCTCAGATTCCAGAACTTTCTGTCACCGAAATGTGAGGCAAACTTGTTATTTTAGCCAAATTTTTAGGTTTGCAAAGGATTCTGGGTAACAGAACCTGGTCAGAGCACCACAAGTCACCCCATCTTGGATTCCCCTTGGTCTCTAGTTTTCAAAAATGTACAGGTTTGGTAGGTTTCCCTAGGTGCCGGCTGAGCTAGAGGCAAAAATCTACAGGTAGGCACTTTGCAAAAAACACCTCTGTTTTCTTTAAAAAAATGTGATGTGTCCACGTTGCGTTTTGGGGCGTTTCCTGTCGCGGGCGCTAGGCCTACCCACAGAAGTGAGGTATCATTTTTACCGGGAGACTTTCGGGGAACGCTGGGTGGAAGGAAATTTGTGGCTCCTCTCAGATTGCAGAACTTTCTGTCACCAAAATGTGAGGAAAACTTGTTTTTTTAGCCAAATTTTGAGGTTTGCAAAGGATTCTGGGTAACAGAACGTGGTCAGAGCACCACAAGTCACCCCATCTTGGATTCCCCTTGGTCTCTAGTTTTCAAAAATTCACAGGTTTGGTAGGTTTCCCTAGGTTCCGGCTGAGCTAGAGGCCAAAATCTACAGGTAGGCACTTTGCAAAAAACACCTCTGTTTTCTTTAAAAAAATGTGATGTGTCCACGTTGCTTTTTGGGGCGTTTCCTGTTGCGGGCGCTAGGCCTACCCACAGAAGTGAGGTATCATTTTTATCAGGAGACTTGGGGGAACGCTGGGTGGAAGGAAATTTGTGGCTCCTCTCAGATTCCAGAACTTTCTGTCACCGAAATGTGAGGCAAACTTGTTTTTTTAGCCAAATTTTGAGGTTTGCAAAGGATTCTGGGTAACAGAACCTGGTCAGAGCACCACAAGTCACCCCATCTTGGATTCCCCTTGGTCTCTAGTTTTCAAAAATGCACAGGTTTGGTAGGTTTCCATAGGTGCCGGCTGAGCTAGAGGCCAAAATCTACAGGTAGGCACTTTGCAAAAAACACCTCTGTTTTCTTTCAAAGAATGTGATGTGCCCATGTTGTGTTTTGGGGCGTTTGCTGTCACGGGCGCTAGGCCTACCCACAGAAGTGAGGTATCATTTTTATCGGGAGACTTTCGGGGAACGCTGGGTGGAAGGAAATTTGTGGCTCCTCTCAGATTCCAGAACTTTCTGTCACCGAAATGTGAGGAAAACTTGTTTTTTTAGCCAAAATTTGAGGTTTGCAAAGGATTCTGGGTAACAGAACGTGGTCAGAGCACCACAAGTCACCCCATCTTGGATTCCCCTTGGTCTCTAGTTTTAAAAAATTCACAGGTTTGGTAGGTTTCCCTAGGTTCCGGCTGAGCTAGAGGCCAAAATCTATAGGTAGGCACTTTGCAAAAAACACCTCTGTTTTCTTTAAAAAAATGTGATGTGTCCACGTTGCGTTTTGGGGCGTTTCCTGTCGCGGGCGCTAGGCCTCCCCACACAAGTGAGGTATCATTTTTATCGGGAGACTTGGGGGAACGCTGGGTGGAAGGAAATTTGTGGCTCCTCTCAGATTCCAGAACTTTCTGTCACCGAAATGTGAGGCAAACTTGTTTTTTTAGCCTAATTTTGAGGTTTGCAAAGGATTCTGGGTAACAGAACCTGGTCAGAGCACCACAAGTCACCCCATCTTGGATTCCCCTTGGTCTCTAGTTTTCAAAAATGCACAGGTTTGGTAGGTTTCCGTAGGTGCCGGCTTAGATAGAGGCCAAAATCTACAGGTAGGCACTTTGCAAAAAACACCTCTGTTTTCTTTCAAAAAATGTGATGTGTCCACGTTGTGTTTTGGGGCGTTTCCTGTCACGGGCGCTAGGCCTACCCACACAAGTCAGGTATCATTTTTATCGGGAGACTTGGGGAAACGCTGGGTGGAAGGAAATTTGTGGCTCATCTCAGATTCCAGAACTTTCTGTCACCGAAATGTGAGGAAAACGTGTTTCTCTAGCCAAATTTTGAGGTTTGCAAAGGATTCTGGGTGACAGAACCTGGTCAGAGTCCCACAAGTCACCCCATCGTGGATTCCCCTAGGTCTCTAGTTTTAAAGAATGCACAGGTTTGGCAGGTTTCCCCATGTGCCGGCTGAACTAGAGGCCAAAATCTACAGGTAGGCACTTTGCAAAAAACACCTCTGTTTTCTTACAAAAAATGTGATGTGTCCACGTTGCGTTTTGGGGCGTTTCCTGTCGCGGGCGCTAGGCCTCCCCACACAAGTGAGGTATCATTTTTATCGGGAGACTTGGGGGAACGCTGGGTGGACGGAAATTTGTGGCTCCTCTCAGATTCCAGAACTTTCTGTCACCGAAATGTGAGGCAAACTTGTTTTTTTAGCCTAATTTTAAGGTTTGCAAAGGATTCTGGGTAACAGAACCTGGTCAGAGCACCACAAGTCACCCCATCTTGGATTCCCCTTGGTCTCTAGTTTTCAAAAATTCACAGGTTTGGTAGGTTTCCCTAGGTGCCGGCTTAGATAGAGGCCAAAATCTACAGGTAGGCACTTTGCAAAAAACACCTCTGTTTTCTTGCAAAAAATGTGATGTGTCCACGTTGTGTTTTGGGGCGTTTCCTGTCACGGGTGCTAGGCCTACCCACCGAAGTGAGGTATCATTTTTATCAGGAGACTTGGGGGAACGCTGGGTGGAAGGAAATTTGTGGCTCCTCTCAGGTTCCAGAACTTTCTGTCACCGAAATGTGAGGAAAACTTGTTTTTTTAGCCAAATTTTTTAGGTTTGCAAAGGATTCTGGGTAACAGAACCTGGTCAGAGCACCACAGGTCACCCCATCTTGGATTCCCCTTGGTCTCTAGTTTTCAAAAATTCACAGGTTTGGTAGGTTTCCCTAGGTTCCGGCTGAGCTAGAGGCCAAAATCTACAGGTAGGCACTTTGCAAAAAACACCTCTGTTTTCTTTAAAAAAATGTAATGTGTCCACGTTGCGTTTTGGGGCGTTTCCTGTCGCGGGCGCTAGGCCTACCCACACAAGTGAGGTATAATTTTTATCGGGAGACTTGGGGGAACGCTGGGTGGAAGGAAATTTGTGGCTCCTCTCAGATTCCAGAACTTTCTGTCACCGAAATGTGAGGCAAACTTGTTTTTTTAGCCAAATTTTGAGGTTTGCAAAGGATTCTGTGTAACAGAACCTGGTCAGAGCACCACAAGTCACCCCATCTTGGATTCCCCTTGGTCTCTAGTTTTCAAAAATGCACAGGTTTGGTAGGTTTCCCTAGGTGCCGGCTTAGCTAGAGGCCAAAATCTACAGGTAGGCACTTTGCAAAAAACACCTCTGTTTTCTTTAAAAAAAATGTGATGTGTCCACGTTGTGTTTTGGGGCGTTTCCTGTCACGGGCGCTAGGCCTACCCACAGAAGTGAGGTATCATTTTTATCGGGAGACTTTCGGGGAACGCTGGGTGGAAGGATATTTGTGGCTCCTCTCAGATTCTAGAACTTTCTGACACCGAAATGTGAGGAAAACTTGTTTTTTTAGCCAAATTTTGAGGTTTGCAAAGGATTCTGGGTAACAGAACCTGGTTAGAGCACCACAAGTCACCCCATCTTGGATTCCCCTTGGTCACTAGTTTTAAAAAATTCACAGGTTTGGTAGGTTTCCCTAGGTTCCGGCTGAACTAGAGGCCAAAATCTACAGGTAGGCACTTTGCAAAAAACACCTCTGTTTTCTTTAAAAAAATGTGATGTGTCCACGTTGCGTTTTGGGGCGTTTCCTGTCGCGGGCGCTAGGCCTACCCACAGAAGTGAGGTATCATTGTTATCGGGAGACTTGGGGGAACGCTGAGTGGAAGGAAATTTGTGGCTCCTCTCAGATTCCAGAACTTTCTGTCACCGAAATGTGAGGAAAATGTGTTTTTTAGCCAAATTTTGAAGTTTGCAAAGGATTCTGGGTAACAGAACCTGGTCAGAGGCCCACAAGTCACTCCATAGTGGATTCCCCTAGGTCTCTAGTTTTCAAAAATGCGCAGGTTTGGTAGGTTTCCCTAGGTGCCGGCTGAGGTAGAGGCCAAAATCTACAGATAGGCACTTTGCCAAAAACACCTCTGTTTTCTTTCAAAAAATGTGATGTGTCCACGTTGTGTTTTGGGGCGTTTCCTGTCATGGGCGCTAGGCCTACCCACACAAGTCAGGTATCATTTTTATCGGGAGACTTGGGGAAACGCTGGGTGGAAGGAAATTTGTGGCTCATCTCAGATTCCAGAACTTTCTGTCACCGAAATGTGAGGAAAACGTGTTTCTTTAGCCAAATTTTGAGGTTTGCAAAGGATTCTGGGTGACAGAACCTGGTCAGAGCCCCACAAGTCACCCCATCGTGGATTCCCCTAGGTCTCTAGTTTTAAAAAATGCACAGGTTTGGTAGACTTCCCTAGGTGGCGGCTGAGGTAGAGGCCAAAATCTACAGGTAGGCACTTTGCAAAAAACACCTCTGTTTTCTTTAAAAAAATGTGATGTGTCCACGTTGTATTTTGGGGCGTTTCCTGTCTCGGGCGCTAGGCCTACCCACACAAGTGAGGTATCATTTTTATCGGGAGACTTGGGGGAACACTGGATGGAAGGAAATTTGTGGCTCCTCTCAGATTCTAGAACTTTCTGTCACCGAAATGTGAGGAAAACTTGTTTTTTTAGCCAAATTTTGAGGTTTGCAAAGGATTCTGGGTAACAGAACCTGGTCAGAGCCCCACAAGTCACCCCATCTTGGATTCCCCTAGGTCTCTAGTTTTAAAGAATGCACAGGTTTGGCAGGTTTCCCTATGTGCCGGCTGAACTAGAGGCCAAAATCTACAGGTAGGCACTTTGCAAAAAAAACCTCTGTTTTCTTACAAAAAATGTGATGTGTCCACGTTGCGTTTTGGGGCGTTTCCTGTCGCGGGCGCTAGGCCTCCCCACACAAGTGAGGTATCATTTTTATCGGGAGACTTGGGGGAACGCTGGGTGGACGGAAATTTGTGGCTCCTCTCAGATTCCATAACTTTCTGTCACCGAAATGTGAGGCAAACTTGTTTTTTTAGCCTAATTTTAAGGTTTGCAAAGGATTCTGGGTAACAGAACCTGGTCAGAGCACCACAAGTCACCCCATCTTGGATTCCCCTTGGTCTCTAGTTTTCAAAAATGCACAGGTTTGGTAGGTTTCCCTAGGTGCCGGCTTAGATAGAGGCCAAAATCTACAGGTAGCCACTTTGCAAAAAACACCTCTGTTTTCTTGCAAAAAATGTGATGTGTCCACGTTGTGTTTTGGGGCGTTTCCTGTCACGGGCGCTAGGCCTACCCACAGAAGTGAGGTATCATTTTTATCAGGAGACTTGGGGGAACGCTGGGTGGAAGGAAATTTGTGGCTCCTCTCAGATTCCAGAACTTTCTGTCACCGAAATGTGAGGCAAACTTGTTATTTTAGCCAAATTGTTAGGTTTGCAAAGGATTCTGGGTAACAGAACCTGGTCAGAGCACCACAAGTCACCCCATCTTGGATTCCCCTTGGTCTCTAGTTTTAAAAAATGTACAGGTTTGGTAGGTTTCCCTAGGTGCCGGCTGAGCTAGAGGCAAAAATCTACAGGTAGGCTCTTTGCAAAAAACACCTCTGTTTTCTTTAAAAAAATGTGATGTGTCCACGTTGCGTTTTGGGGCGTTTCCTGTCGCGGGCGCTAGGCCTACCCACAGAAGTGAGGTATCATTTTTACCGGGAGACTTTCGGGGAACGCTGGGTGGAAGGAAATTTGTGGCTCCTCTCAGATTGCAGAACTTTCTGTCACCAAAATGTGAGGAAAACTTGTTTTTTTAGCCAAATTTTGAGGTTTGCAAAGGATTCTGGGTAACAGAACCTGGTCAGAGCACCACAAGTCACCCCATCTTGGATTCCCCTTGGTCTCTAGTTTTCAAAAATTCACAGGTTTGGTAGGTTTCCCTAGGTTCCGGCTGAGCTAGAGGCCAAAATCTACAGGTAGGCACTTTGCAAAAAACACCTCTGTTTTCTTTAAAAAAATGTGATGTGTCCACGTTGCTTTTTGGGGCGTTTCCTGTTGCGGGCGCTAGGCCTACCCACAGAAGTGAGGTATCATTTTTATCAGGAGACTTGGGGGAACGCTGGGTGGAAGGAAATTTGTGGCTCCTCTCAGATTCCAGAACTTTCTGTCACCGAAATGTGAGGCAAACTTGTTTTTTTAGCCAAATTTTGAGGTTTGCAAAGGATTCTGGGTAACAGAACCTGGTCAGAGCACCACAAGTCACCCCATCTTGGATTCCCCTTGGTCTCTAGTTTTCAAAAATGCACAGGTTTGGTAGGTTTCCATAGGTGCCGGCTGAGCTAGAGGCCAAAATCTACAGGTAGGCACTTTGCAAAAAACACCTCTGTTTTCTTTCAAAGAATGTGATGTGCCCATGTTGTGTTTTGGGGCGTTTGCTGTCACGGGCGCTAGGCCTACCCACAGAAGTGAGGTATCATTTTTATCGGGAGACTTTCGGGGAACGCTGGGTGGAAGGAAATTTGTGGCTCCTCTCAGATTCCAGAACTTTCTGTCACCGAAATGTGAGGAAAATGTGTTTTTTAGCCAAATTTTGAAGTTTGCAAAGGATTCTGGGTAACAGAACCTGGTCAGAGGCCCACAAGTCACTCCATAGTGGATTCCCCTAGGTCTCTAGTTTTCAAAAATGCGCAGGTTTGGTAGGTTTCCCTAGGTGCCGGCTGAGGTAGAGGCCAAAATCTACAGATAGGCACTTTGCCAAAAACACCTCTGTTTTCTTTCAAAAAATGTGATGTGTCCACGTTGTGTTTTGGGGCGTTTCCTGTCATGGGCGCTAGGCCTACCCACACAAGTCAGGTATCATTTTTATCGGGAGACTTGGGGAAACGCTGGGTGGAAGGAAATTTGTGGCTCATCTCAGATTCCAGAACTTTCTGTCACCGAAATGTGAGGAAAACGTGTTTCTTTAGCCAAATTTTGAGGTTTGCAAAGGATTCTGGGTGACAGAACCTGGTCAGAGCCCCACAAGTCACCCCATCGTGGATTCCCCTAGGTCTCTAGTTTTAAAAAATGCACAGGTTTGGTAGACTTCCCTAGGTGGCGGCTGAGGTAGAGGCCAAAATCTACAGGTAGGCACTTTGCAAAAAACACCTCTGTTTTCTTTAAAAAAATGTGATGTGTCCACGTTGTATTTTGGGGCGTTTCCTGTCTCGGGCGCTAGGCCTACCCACACAAGTGAGGTATCATTTTTATCGGGAGACTTGGGGGAACACTGGATGGAAGGAAATTTGTGGCTCCTCTCAGATTCTAGAACTTTCTGTCACCGAAATGTGAGGAAAACTTGTTTTTTTAGCCAAATTTTGAGGTTTGCAAAGGATTCTGGGTAACAGAACCTGGTCAGAGCCCCACAAGTCACCCCATCTTGGATTCCCCTAGGTCTCTAGTTTTAAAGAATGCACAGGTTTGGCAGGTTTCCCTATGTGCCGGCTGAACTAGAGGCCAAAATCTACAGGTAGGCACTTTGCAAAAAAAACCTCTGTTTTCTTACAAAAAATGTGATGTGTCCACGTTGCGTTTTGGGGCGTTTCCTGTCGCGGGCGCTAGGCCTCCCCACACAAGTGAGGTATCATTTTTATCGGGAGACTTGGGGGAACGCTGGGTGGACGGAAATTTGTGGCTCCTCTCAGATTCCATAACTTTCTGTCACCGAAATGTGAGGCAAACTTGTTTTTTTAGCCTAATTTTAAGGTTTGCAAAGGATTCTGGGTAACAGAACCTGGTCAGAGCACCACAAGTCACCCCATCTTGGATTCCCCTTGGTCTCTAGTTTTCAAAAATGCACAGGTTTGGTAGGTTTCCCTAGGTGCCGGCTTAGATAGAGGCCAAAATCTACAGGTAGCCACTTTGCAAAAAACACCTCTGTTTTCTTGCAAAAAATGTGATGTGTCCACGTTGTGTTTTGGGGCGTTTCCTGTCACGGGCGCTAGGCCTACCCACAGAAGTGAGGTATCATTTTTATCAGGAGACTTGGGGGAACGCTGGGTGGAAGGAAATTTGTGGCTCCTCTCAGATTCCAGAACTTTCTGTCACCGAAATGTGAGGCAAACTTGTTATTTTAGCCAAATTGTTAGGTTTGCAAAGGATTCTGGGTAACAGAACCTGGTCAGAGCACCACAAGTCACCCCATCTTGGATTCCCCTTGGTCTCTAGTTTTAAAAAATGTACAGGTTTGGTAGGTTTCCCTAGGTGCCGGCTGAGCTAGAGGCAAAAATCTACAGGTAGGCTCTTTGCAAAAAACACCTCTGTTTTCTTTAAAAAAATGTGATGTGTCCACGTTGCGTTTTGGGGCGTTTCCTGTCGCGGGCGCTAGGCCTACCCACAGAAGTGAGGTATCATTTTTACCGGGAGACTTTCGGGGAACGCTGGGTGGAAGGAAATTTGTGGCTCCTCTCAGATTGCAGAACTTTCTGTCACCAAAATGTGAGGAAAACTTGTTTTTTTAGCCAAATTTTGAGGTTTGCAAAGGATTCTGGGTAACAGAACCTGGTCAGAGCACCACAAGTCACCCCATCTTGGATTCCCCTTGGTCTCTAGTTTTCAAAAATTCACAGGTTTGGTAGGTTTCCCTAGGTTCCGGCTGAGCTAGAGGCCAAAATCTACAGGTAGGCACTTTGCAAAAAACACCTCTGTTTTCTTTAAAAAAATGTGATGTGTCCACGTTGCTTTTTGGGGCGTTTCCTGTTGCGGGCGCTAGGCCTACCCACAGAAGTGAGGTATCATTTTTATCAGGAGACTTGGGGGAACGCTGGGTGGAAGGAAATTTGTGGCTCCTCTCAGATTCCAGAACTTTCTGTCACCGAAATGTGAGGCAAACTTGTTTTTTTAGCCAAATTTTGAGGTTTGCAAAGGATTCTGGGTAACAGAACCTGGTCAGAGCACCACAAGTCACCCCATCTTGGATTCCCCTTGGTCTCTAGTTTTCAAAAATGCACAGGTTTGGTAGGTTTCCATAGGTGCCGGCTGAGCTAGAGGCCAAAATCTACAGGTAGGCACTTTGCAAAAAACACCTCTGTTTTCTTTCAAAGAATGTGATGTGCCCATGTTGTGTTTTGGGGCGTTTGCTGTCACGGGCGCTAGGCCTACCCACAGAAGTGAGGTATCATTTTTATCGGGAGACTTTCGGGGAACGCTGGGTGGAAGGAAATTTGTGGCTCCTCTCAGATTCCAGAACTTTCTGTCACCGAAATGTGAGGAAAATGTGTTTTTTAGCCAAATTTTGAAGTTTGCAAAGGATTCTGGGTAACAGAACCTGGTCAGAGGCCCACAAGTCACTCCATAGTGGATTCCCCTAGGTCTCTAGTTTTCAAAAATGCGCAGGTTTGGTAGGTTTCCCTAGGTGCCGGCTGAGGTAGAGGCCAAAATCTACAGATAGGCACTTTGCCAAAAACACCTCTGTTTTCTTTCAAAAAATGTGATGTGTCCACGTTGTGTTTTGGGGCGTTTCCTGTCATGGGCGCTAGGCCTACCCACACAAGTCAGGTATCATTTTTATCGGGAGACTTGGGGAAACGCTGGGTGGAAGGAAATTTGTGGCTCATCTCAGATTCCAGAACTTTCTGTCACCGAAATGTGAGGAAAACGTGTTTCTTTAGCCAAATTTTGAGGTTTGCAAAGGATTCTGGGTGACAGAACCTGGTCAGAGCCCCACAAGTCACCCCATCGTGGATTCCCCTAGGTCTCTAGTTTTAAAAAATGCACAGGTTTGGTAGACTTCCCTAGGTGGCGGCTGAGGTAGAGGCCAAAATCTACAGGTAGGCACTTTGCAAAAAACACCTCTGTTTTCTTTAAAAAAATGTGATGTGTCCACGTTGTATTTTGGGGCGTTTCCTGTCTCGGGCGCTAGGCCTACCCACACAAGTGAGGTATCATTTTTATCGGGAGACTTGGGGGAACACTGGATGGAAGGAAATTTGTGGCTCCTCTCAGATTCTAGAACTTTCTGTCACCGAAATGTGAGGAAAACTTGTTTTTTTAGCCAAATTTTGAGGTTTGCAAAGGATTCTGGGTAACAGAACCTGGTCAGAGCCCCACAAGTCACCCCATCTTGGATTCCCCTAGGTCTCTAGTTTTAAAGAATGCACAGGTTTGGCAGGTTTCCCTATGTGCCGGCTGAACTAGAGGCCAAAATCTACAGGTAGGCACTTTGCAAAAAAAACCTCTGTTTTCTTACAAAAAATGTGATGTGTCCACGTTGCGTTTTGGGGCGTTTCCTGTCGCGGGCGCTAGGCCTCCCCACACAAGTGAGGTATCATTTTTATCGGGAGACTTGGGGGAACGCTGGGTGGACGGAAATTTGTGGCTCCTCTCAGATTCCATAACTTTCTGTCACCGAAATGTGAGGCAAACTTGTTTTTTTAGCCTAATTTTAAGGTTTGCAAAGGATTCTGGGTAACAGAACCTGGTCAGAGCACCACAAGTCACCCCATCTTGGATTCCCCTTGGTCTCTAGTTTTCAAAAATGCACAGGTTTGGTAGGTTTCCCTAGGTGCCGGCTTAGATAGAGGCCAAAATCTACAGGTAGCCACTTTGCAAAAAACACCTCTGTTTTCTTGCAAAAAATGTGATGTGTCCACGTTGTGTTTTGGGGCGTTTCCTGTCACGGGCGCTAGGCCTACCCACAGAAGTGAGGTATCATTTTTATCAGGAGACTTGGGGGAACGCTGGGTGGAAGGAAATTTGTGGCTCCTCTCAGATTCCAGAACTTTCTGTCACCGAAATGTGAGGCAAACTTGTTATTTTAGCCAAATTGTTAGGTTTGCAAAGGATTCTGGGTAACAGAACCTGGTCAGAGCACCACAAGTCACCCCATCTTGGATTCCCCTTGGTCTCTAGTTTTAAAAAATGTACAGGTTTGGTAGGTTTCCCTAGGTGCCGGCTGAGCTAGAGGCAATAATCTACAGGTAGGCTCTTTGCAAAAAACACCTCTGTTTTCTTTAAAAAAATGTGATGTGTCCACGTTGCGTTTTGGGGCGTTTCCTGTCGCGGGCGCTAGGCCTACCCACAGAAGTGAGGTATCATTTTTACCGGGAGACTTTCGGGGAACGCTGGGTGGAAGGAAATTTGTGGCTCCTCTCAGATTGCAGAACTTTCTGTCACCAAAATGTGAGGAAAACTTGTTTTTTTAGCCAAATTTTGAGGTTTGCAAAGGATTCTGGGTAACAGAACCTGGTCAGAGCACCACAAGTCACCCCATCTTGGATTCCCCTTGGTCTCTAGTTTTCAAAAATTCACAGGTTTGGTAGGTTTCCCTAGGTTCCGGCTGAGCTAGAGGCCAAAATCTACAGGTAGGCACTTTGCAAAAAACACCTCTGTTTTCTTTAAAAAAATGTGATGTGTCCACGTTGCTTTTTGGGGCGTTTCCTGTTGCGGGCGCTAGGCCTACCCACAGAAGTGAGGTATCATTTTTATCAGGAGACTTGGGGGAACGCTGGGTGGAAGGAAATTTGTGGCTCCTCTCAGATTCCAGAACTTTCTGTCACCGAAATGTGAGGCAAACTTGTTTTTTTAGCCAAATTTTGAGGTTTGCAAAGGATTCTGGGTAACAGAACCTGGTCAGAGCACCACAAGTCACCCCATCTTGGATTCCCCTTGGTCTCTAGTTTTCAAAAATGCACAGGTTTGGTAGGTTTCCATAGGTGCCGGCTGAGCTAGAGGCCAAAATCTACAGGTAGGCACTTTGCAAAAAACACCTCTGTTTTCTTTCAAAGAATGTGATGTGCCCATGTTGTGTTTTGGGGCGTTTGCTGTCACGGGCGCTAGGCCTACCCACAGAAGTGAGGTATCATTTTTATCGGGAGACTTTCGGGGAACGCTGGGTGGAAGGAAATTTGTGGCTCCTCTCAGATTCCAGAACTTTCTGTCACCGAAATGTGAGGAAAACTTGTTTTTTTAGCCAAAATTTGAGGTTTGCAAAGGATTCTGGGTAACAGAACGTGGTCAGAGCACCACAAGTCACCCCATCTTGGATTCCCCTTGGTCTCTAGTTTTCAAAAATTCACAGGTTTGGTAGGTTTCCCTAGGTTCCGGCTGAGCTAGAGGCCAAAATCTATAGGTAGGCACTTTACAAAAAACACCTCTGTTTTCTTTAAAAAAATGTGATGTGTCCACGTTGCGTTTTGGGGCGTTTCCTGTCGCGGGCGCTAGGCCTACCCACAGAAGTGAGGTATCATTGTTATCGGGAGACTTGGGGGAACGCTGAGTGGAAGGAAATTTGTGGCTCCTCTCAGATTCCAGAACTTTCTGTCACCGAAATGTGAGGAAAATGTGTTTTTTAGCCAAATTTTGAAGTTTGCAAAGGATTCTGGGTAACAGAACCTGGTCAGAGGCCCACAAGTCACTCCATAGTGGATTCCCCTAGGTCTCTAGTTTTCAAAAATGCGCAGGTTTGGTAGGTTTCCCTAGGTGCCGGCTGAGGTAGAGGCCAAAATCTACAGATAGGCACTTTGCCAAAAACACCTCTGTTTTCTTTCAAAAAATGTGATGTGTCCACGTTGTGTTTTGGGGCGTTTCCTGTCACGGGCGCTAGGCCTACCCACACAAGTCAGGTATCATTTTTATCGGGAGACTTGGGGAAACGCTGGGTGGAAGGAAATTTGTGGCTCATCTCAGATTCCAGAACTTTCTGTCACCGAAATGTGAGGAAAACGTGTTTCTTTAGCCAAATTTTGAGGTTTGCAAAGGATTCTGGGTGACAGAACCTGGTCAGAGCCCCACAAGTCACCCCATCGTGGATTCCCCTAGGTCTCTAGTTTTAAAAAATGCACAGGTTTGGTAGACTTCCCTAGGTGGCGGCTGAGGTAGAGGCCAAAATCTACAGGTAGGCACTTTGCAAAAAACACCTCTGTTTTCTTTAAAAAAATGTGATGTGTCCACGTTGTATTTTGGGGCGTTTCCTGTCTCGGGCGCTAGGCCTACCCACACAAGTGAGGTATCATTTTTATCGGGAGACTTGGGGGAACGCTGGATGGAAGGAAATTTGTGGCTCCTCTCAGATTCTAGAACTTTCTGTCACCGAAATGTGAGGAAAACTTGTTTTTTTAGCCAAATTTTGAGGTTTGCAAAGGATTCTGGGTAACAGAACCTGGTCAGAGCCCCACAAGTCACCCCATCTTGGATTCCCCTAGGTCTCTAGTTTTAAAGAATGCACAGGTTTGGCAGGTTTCCCTATGTGCCGGCTGAACTAGAGGCCAAAATCTACAGGTAGGCACTTTGCAAAAAAAACCTCTGTTTTCTTACAAAAAATGTGATGTGTCCACGTTGCGTTTTGGGGCGTTTCCTGTCGCGGGCGCTAGGCCTCCCCACACAAGTGAGGTATCATTTTTATCGGGAGACTTGGGGGAACGCTGGGTGGACGGAAATTTGTGGCTCCTCTCAGATTCCATAACTTTCTGTCACCGAAATGTGAGGCAAACTTGTTTTTTTAGCCTAATTTTAAGGTTTGCAAAGGATTCTGGGTAACAGAACCTGGTCAGAGCACCACAAGTCACCCCATCTTGGATTCCCCTTGGTCTCTAGTTTTCAAAAATGCACAGGTTTGGTAGGTTTCCCTAGGTGCCGGCTTAGATAGAGGCCAAAATCTACAGGTAGCCACTTTGCAAAAAACACCTCTGTTTTTTTGCAAAAAATGTGATGTGTCCACGTTGTGTTTTGGGGCGTTTCCTGTCACGGGCGCTAGGCCTACCCACAGAAGTGAGGTATCATTTTTATCAGGAGACTTGGGGGAACGCTGGGTGGAAGGAAATTTGTGGCTCCTCTCAGATTCCAGAACTTTCTGTCACCGAAATGTGAGGCAAACTTGTTATTTTAGCCAAATTTTTAGGTTTGCAAAGGATTCTGGGTAACAGAACCTGGTCAGAGCACCACAAGTCACCCCATCTTGGATTCCCCTTGGTCTCTAGTTTTCAAAAATGTACAGGTTTGGTAGGTTTCCCTAGGTGCCGGCTGAGCTAGAGGCAAAAATCTACAGGTAGGCACTTTGCAAAAAACACCTCTGTTTTCTTTAAAAAAATGTGATGTGTCCACGTTGCGTTTTGGGGCGTTTCCTGACGCGGGCGCTAGGCCTACCCACAGAAGTGAGGTATCATTTTTACCGGGAGACTTTCGGGGAACGCTGGGTGGAAGGAAATTTGTGGCTCCTCTCAGATTGCAGAACTTTCTGTCACCAAAATGTGAGGAAAACTTGTTTTTTTAGCCAAATTTTGAGGTTTGCAAAGGATTCTGGGTAACAGAACCTGGTCAGAGCACCACAAGTCACCCCATCTTGGATTCCCCTTGGTCTCTAGTTTTCAAAAATTCACAGGTTTGGTAGGTTTCCCTAGGTTCCGGCTGAGCTAGAGGCCAAAATCTACAGGTAGGCACTTTGCAAAAAACACCTCTGTTTTCTTTAAAAAAATGTGATGTGTCCACGTTGCTTTTTGGGGCGTTTCCTGTTGCGGGCGCTAGGCCTACCCACAGAAGTGAGGTATCATTTTTATCAGGAGACTTGGGGGAACGCTGGGTGGAAGGAAATTTGTGGCTCCTCTCAGATTCCAGAACTTTCTGTCACCGAAATGTGAGGCAAACTTGTTTTTTTAGCCAAATTTTGAGGTTTGCAAAGGATTCTGGGTAACAGAACCTGGTCAGAGCACCACAAGTCACCCCATCTTGGATTCCCCTTGGTCTCTAGTTTTCAAAAATTCACAGGTTTGGTAGGTTTCCCTAGGTTCCGGCTGAGCTAGAGGCCAAAATCTATAGGTAGGCACTTTGCAAAAAACACCTCTGTTTTCTTTAAAAAAATGTGATGTGTCCACGTTGCGTTTTGGGGCGTTTCCTGTCGCGGGCGCTAGGCCTCCCCACACAAGTGAGGTATCATTTTTATCGGGAGACTTGGGGGAACGCTGGGTGGAAGGAAATTTGTGGCTCCTCTCAGATTCCAGAACTTTCTGTCACCGAAATGTGAGGCAAACTTGTTTTTTTAGCCTAATTTTGAGGTTTGCAAAGGATTCTGGGTAACAGAACCTGGTCAGAGCACCACAAGTCACCCCATCTTGGATTCCCCTTGGTCTCTAGTTTTCAAAAATGCACAGGTTTGGTAGGTTTCCGTAGGTGCCGGCTTAGATAGAGGCCAAAATCTACAGGTAGGCACTTTGCAAAAAACACCTCTGTTTTCTTTCAAAAAATGTGATGTGTCCACGTTGTGTTTTGGGGCGTTTCCTGTCACGGGCGCTAGGCCTACCCACACAAGTCAGGTATCATTTTTATCGGGAGACTTGGGGAAACGCTGGGTGGAAGGAAATTTGTGGCTCATCTCAGATTCCAGAACTTTCTGTCACCGAAATGTGAGGAAAACGTGTTTCTCTAGCCAAATTTTGAGGTTTGCAAAGGATTCTGGGTGACAGAACCTGGTCAGAGTCCCACAAGTCACCCCATCGTGGATTCCCCTAGGTCTCTAGTTTTAAAGAATGCACAGGTTTGGCAGGTTTCCCTATGTGCCGGCTGAACTAGAGGCCAAAATCTACAGGTAGGCACTTTGCAAAAAACACCTCTGTTTTCTTACAAAAAATGTGATGTGTCCACGTTGCGTTTTGGGGCGTTTCCTGTCGCGGGCGCTAGGCCTCCCCACACAAGTGAGGTATCATTTTTATCGGGAGACTTGGGGGAACGCTGGGTGGACGGAAATTTGTGGCTCCTCTCAGATTCCAGAACTTTCTGTCACCGAAATGTGAGGCAAACTTGTTTTTTTAGCCTAATTTTAAGGTTTGCAAAGGATTCTGGGTAACAGAACCTGGTCAGAGCACCACAAGTCACCCCATCTTGGATTCCCCTTGGTCTCTAGTTTTCAAAAATTCACAGGTTTGGTAGGTTTCCCTAGGTGCCGGCTTAGATAGAGGCCAAAATCTACAGGTAGGCACTTTGCAAAAAACACCTCTGTTTTCTTGCAAAAAATGTGATGTGTCCACGTTGTGTTTTGGGGCGTTTCCTGTCACGGGCGCTAGGCCTACCCACAGAAGTGAGGTATCATTTTTATCAGGAGACTTGGGGGAACGCTGGGTGGAAGGAAATTTGTGGCTCCTCTCAGATTCCAGAACTTTCTGTCACCGAAATGTGAGGCAAACTTGTTATTTTAGCCAAATTTTTAGGTTTGCAAAGGATTCTGGGTAACAGAACCTGGTCAGAGCACCACAAGTCACCCCATCTTGGATTCCCCTTGGTCTCTAGTTTTCAAAAATGTACAGGTTTGGTAGGTTTCCCTAGGTGCCGGCTGAGCTACAGGCAAAAATCTACAGGTAGGCACTTTGCAAAAAACACCTCTGTTTTCTTTAAAAAAATGTGATGTGTCCACGTTGCGTTTTGGGGCGTTTCCTGTCGCGGGCGCTAGGCCTACCCACAGAAGTGAGGTATCATTTTTACCGGGAGACATTCGGGGAACGCTGGGTGGAAGGAAATTTGTGGCTCCTCTCAGATTGCAGAACTTTCTGTCACCAAAATGTGAGGAAAACTTGTTTTTTTAGCCAAATTTTGAGGTTTGCAAAGGATTCTGGGTAACAGAACCTGGTCAGAGCACCACAAGTCACCCCATCTTGGATTCCCCTTGGTCTCTAGTTTTCAAAAATTCACAGGTTTGGTAGGTTTCCCTAGGTTCCGGCTGAGCTAGAGGCCAAAATCTACAGGTAGGCACTTTGCAAAAAACACCTCTGTTTTCTTTAAAAAAATGTGATGTGTCCACGTTGCTTTTTGGGGCGTTTCCTGTTGCGGGCGCTAGGCCTACCCACAGAAGTGAGGTATCATTTTTATCAGGAGACTTGGGGGAACGCTGGGTGGAAGGAAATTTGTGGCTCCTCTCAGATTCCAGAACTTTCTGTCACCGAAATGTGAGGCAAACTTGTTTTTTTAGCCAAATTTTGAGGTTTGCAAAGGATTCTGGGTAACAGAACCTGGTCAGAGCACCACAAGTCACCCCATCTTGGATTCCCCTTGGTCTCTAGTTTTCAAAAATGCACAGGCTTGGTAGGTTTCCATAGGTGCCGGCTGAGCTAGAGGCCAAAATCTACAGGTAGGCACTTTGCAAAAAACACCTCTGTTTTCTTTCAAAGAATGTGATGTGCCCATGTTGAGTTTTGGGGCGTTTGCTGTCACGGGCGCTAGGCCTACCCACAGAAGTGAGGTATAATTTTTATCGGGAGACTTTCGGGGAACGCTGGGTGGAAGGAAATTTGTGGCTCCTCTCAGATTCCAGAACTTTCTGTCACCGAAATGTGAGGAAAACTTGTTTTTTTAGCCAAATTTTGAGGTTTGCAAAGGATTCTGGGTAACAGAACCTGGTCAGAGCACCACAAGTCACCCCATCTTGGATTCCCCTTGGTCTCTAGTTTTCAAAAATTCACAGGTTTGGTAGGTTTCCCTAGGTTCCGGCTGAGCTAGAGGCCAAAATCTACAGGTAGGCACTTTGCAAAAAACACCTCTGTTTTCTTTAAAAAAATGTGATGTGTCCACGTTGCTTTTTGGGGCGTTTCCTGTTGCGGGCGCTAGGCCTACCCACAGAAGTGAGGTATCATTTTTATCAGGAGACTTGGGGGAACGCTGGGTGGAAGGAAATTTGTGGCTCCTCTCAGATTCCAGAACTTTCTGTCACCGAAATGTGAGGCAAACTTGTTTTTTTAGCCAAATTTTGAGGTTTGCAAAGGATTCTGGGTAACAGAACCTGGTCAGAGCACCACAAGTCACCCCATCTTGGATTCCCCTTGGTCTCTAGTTTTCAAAAATTCACAGGTTTGGTAGGTTTCCCTAGGTTCCGGCTGAGCTAGAGGCCAAAATCTATAGGTAGGCACTTTGCAAAAAACACCTCTGTTTTCTTTAAAAAAATGTGATGTGTCCACGTTGCGTTTTGGGGCGTTTCCTGTCGCGGGCGCTAGGCCTCCCCACACAAGTGAGGTATCATTTTTATCGGGAGACTTGGGGGAACGCTGGGTGGAAGGAAATTTGTGGCTCCTCTCAGATTCCAGAACTTTCTGTCACCGAAATGTGAGGCAAACTTGTTTTTTTAGCCTAATTTTGAGGTTTGCAAAGGATTCTGGGTAACAGAACCTGGTCAGAGCACCACAAGTCACCCCATCTTGGATTCCCCTTGGTCTCTAGTTTTCAAAAATGCACAGGTTTGGTAGGTTTCCGTAGGTGCCGGCTTAGATAGAGGCCAAAATCTACAGGTAGGCACTTTGCAAAAAACACCTCTGTTTTCTTTCAAAAAATGTGATGTGTCCACGTTGTGTTTTGGGGCGTTTCCTGTCACGGGCGCTAGGCCTACCCACACAAGTCAGGTATCATTTTTATCGGGAGACTTGGGGAAACGCTGGGTGGAAGGAAATTTGTGGCTCATCTCAGATTCCAGAACTTTCTGTCACCGAAATGTGAGGAAAACGTGTTTCTCTAGCCAAATTTTGAGGTTTGCAAAGGATTCTGGGTGACAGAACCTGGTCAGAGTCCCACAAGTCACCCCATCGTGGATTCCCCTAGGTCTCTAGTTTTAAAGAATGCACAGGTTTGGCAGGTTTCCCTATGTGCCGGCTGAACTAGAGGCCAAAATCTACAGGTAGGCACTTTGCAAAAAACACCTCTGTTTTCTTACAAAAAATGTGATGTGTCCACGTTGCGTTTTGGGGCGTTTCCTGTCGCGGGCGCTAGGCCTCCCCACACAAGTGAGGTATCATTTTTATCGGGAGACTTGGGGGAACGCTGGGTGGACGGAAATTTGTGGCTCCTCTCAGATTCCAGAACTTTCTGTCACCGAAATGTGAGGCAAACTTGTTTTTTTAGCCTAATTTTAAGGTTTGCAAAGGATTCTGGGTAACAGAACCTGGTCAGAGCACCACAAGTCACCCCATCTTGGATTCCCCTTGGTCTCTAGTTTTCAAAAATTCACAGGTTTGGTAGGTTTCCCTAGGTGCCGGCTTAGATAGAGGCCAAAATCTACAGGTAGGCACTTTGCAAAAAACACCTCTGTTTTCTTGCAAAAAATGTGATGTGTCCACGTTGTGTTTTGGGGCGTTTCCTGTCACGGGCGCTAGGCCTACCCACAGAAGTGAGGTATCATTTTTATCAGGAGACTTGGGGGAACGCTGGGTGGAAGGAAATTTGTGGCTCCTCTCAGATTCCAGAACTTTCTGTCACCGAAATGTGAGGCAAACTTGTTATTTTAGCCAAATTTTTAGGTTTGCAAAGGATTCTGGGTAACAGAACCTGGTCAGAGCACCACAAGTCACCCCATCTTGGATTCCCCTTGGTCTCTAGTTTTCAAAAATGTACAGGTTTGGTAGGTTTCCCTAGGTGCCGGCTGAGCTAGAGGCAAAAATCTACAGGTAGGCACTTTGCAAAAAACACCTCTGTTTTCTTTAAAAAAATGTGATGTGTCCACGTTGCGTTTTGGGGCGTTTCCTGTCGCGGGCGCTAGGCCTACCCACAGAAGTGAGGTATCATTTTTACCGGGAGACATTCGGGGAACGCTGGGTGGAAGGAAATTTGTGGCTCCTCTCAGATTGCAGAACTTTCTGTCACCAAAATGTGAGGAAAACTTGTTTTTTTAGCCAAATTTTGAGGTTTGCAAAGGATTCTGGGTAACAGAACCTGGTCAGAGCACCACAAGTCACCCCATCTTGGATTCCCCTTGGTCTCTAGTTTTCAAAAATTCACAGGTTTGGTAGGTTTCCCTAGGTTCCGGCTGAGCTAGAGGCCAAAATCTACAGGTAGGCACTTTGCAAAAAACACCTCTGTTTTCTTTAAAAAAATGTGATGTGTCCACGTTGCTTTTTGGGGCGTTTCCTGTTGCGGGCGCTAGGCCTACCCACAGAAGTGAGGTATCATTTTTATCAGGAGACTTGGGGGAACGCTGGGTGGAAGGAAATTTGTGGCTCCTCTCAGATTCCAGAACTTTCTGTCACCGAAATGTGAGGCAAACTTGTTTTTTTAGCCAAATTTTGAGGTTTGCAAAGGATTCTGGGTAACAGAACCTGGTCAGAGCACCACAAGTCACCCCATCTTGGATTCCCCTTGGTCTCTAGTTTTCAAAAATGCACAGGCGTGGTAGGTTTCCATAGGTGCCGGCTGAGCTAGAGGCCAAAATCTACAGGTAGGCACTTTGCAAAAAACACCTCTGTTTTCTTTCAAAGAATGTGATGTGCCCATGTTGAGTTTTGGGGCGTTTGCTGTCACGGGCGCTAGGCCTACCCACAGAAGTGAGGTATAATTTTTATCGGGAGACTTTCGGGGAACGCTGGGTGGAAGGAAATTTGTGGCTCCTCTCAGATTCCAGAACTTTCTGTCACCGAAATGTGAGGAAAACTTGTTTTTTTAGCCAAAATTTGAGGTTTGCAAAGGATTCTGGGTAACAGAACGTGGTCAGAGCACCACAAGTCACCCCATCTTGGATTCCCCTTGGTCTCTAGTTTTCAAAAATTCACAGGTTTGGTAGGTTTCCCTAGGTTCCGGCTGAGCTAGAGGCCAAAATCTACAGGTAGGCACTTTGCAAAAAACACCTCTGTTTTCTTTCAAAAAATGTGATGTGTCCACGTTGCGTTTTGGGGCGTTTCCTGTCGCGGGCGCTAGGCCTCCCACACAAGTGAGGTATCATTTTTATCGGGAGACTTGGGGGAACGCTGGGTGGAAGGAAATTTGTGGCTCCTCTCAGATTCCAGAACTTTCTGTCACCGAAATGTGAGGCAAACTTGTTTTTTTAGCCTAATTTTGAGGTTTGCAAAGGATTCTGGGTAACAGAACCTGGTCAGAGCACCACAAGTCACCCCATCTTGGATTCCCCTTGGTCTCTAGTTTTCAAAAATGCACAGGTTTGGTAGGCTTCCGTAGGTGCCGGCTTAGATAGAGGCCAAAATCTACAGGTAGGCACTTTGCAAAAAACACCTCTGTTTTCTTTCAAAAAATGTGATGTGTCCACGTTGTGTTTTGGGGCGTTTCCTGTCACGGGCGCTAGGCCTACCCACACAAGTCAGGTATCATTTTTATCGGGAGACTTGGGGAAACGCTGGGTGGAAGGAAATTTGTGGCTCATCTCAGATTCCAGAACTTTCTGTCACCGAAATGTGAGGAAAACGTGTTTCTTTAGCCAAATTTTGAGGTTTGCAAAGGATTCTGGGTGACAGAACCTGGTCAGAGCCCCACAAGTCACCCCATCGTGGATTCCCCTAGGTCTCTAGTTTGAAAAAATGCACAGGTTTGGTAGACTTCCCTAGGTGGCGGCTGAGGTAGAGGCCAAAATCTACAGGTAGGCACTTTGCAAAAAACACCTCTGTTTTCTTTAAAAAAATGTGATGTGTCCACGTTGTATTTTGGGGCGTTTCCTGTCTCGGGCGCTAGGCCTACCCACACAAGTGAGGTATCATTTTTATCGGGAGACTTGGGGGATCGCTGGATGGAAGGAAATTTGTGGCTCCTTTCAGATTCTAGAACTTTCTGTCACCGAAATGTGAGGCAAACTTGTTTTTTTAGCCTAATTTTAAGGTTTGCAAAGGATTCTGGGTAACAGAACCTGGTCAGAGCACCACAAGTCACCCCATCTTGGATTCCCCTTGGTCTCTAGTTTTCAAAAATGCACAGGTTTGGTAGGTTTCCCTAGGTGCCGGCTTAGATAGAGGCCAAAATCTACAGGTAGGCACTTTGCAAAAAACACCTCTGTTTTCTTGCAAAAAATGTGATGTGTCCACGTTGTGTTTTGGGGCGTTTCCTGTCACGGGCGCTAGGCCTACCCACAGAAGTGAGGTATCATTTTTATCAGGAGACTTGGGGGAACGCTGGGTGGAAGGAAATTTGTGGCTCCTCTCAGATTCCAGAACTTTCTGTCACCGAAATGTGAGGCAAACTTGTTATTTTAGCCAAATTTTTAGGTTTGCAAAGGATTCTGGGTAACAGAACCTGGTCAGAGCACCACAAGTCACCCCATCTTGGATTCCCCTTGGTCTCTAGTTTTCAGAAATGTACAGGTTTGGTAGGTTTCTCTAGGTGCCGGCTGAGCTAGAGGCAAAAATCTACAGGTAGGCACTTTGCAAAAAACACCTCTGTTTTCTTTCAAAAAATGTGATGTGTCCACGTTGCGTTTTGGGGCGTTTCCTGTCGCGGGCGCTAGGCCTACCCACAGAAGTGAGGTATCATTTTTACCGGGAGACTTTCGGGGAACGCTGGGTGGAAGGAAATTTGTGGCTCCTCTCAGATTGCAGAACTTTCTGTCACCAAAATGTGAGGAAAACTTGTTTTTTTAGCCAAATTTTGAGGTTTGCAAAGGATTCTGGGTAACAGAACCTGGTCAGAGCACCACAAGTCACCCCATCTTGGATTCCCCTTGGTCTCTAGTTTTCAAAAATTCACAGGTTTGGTAGGTTTCCCTAGGTTCCGGCTGAGGTAGAGGCCAAAATCTACAGGTAGGCACTTTGCAAAAAACACCTCTGTTTTCTTTAAAAAAATGTGATGTGTCCACGTTGCTTTTTGGGGCGTTTCCTGTTGCGGGCGCTAGGCCTACCCACAGAAGTGAGGTATCATTTTTATCAGGAGACTTGGGGGAACGCTGGGTGGAAGGAAATTTGTGGCTCCTCTCAGATTCCAGAACTTTCTGTCACCGAAATGTGAGGCAAACTTGTTTTTTTAGCCAAATTTTGAGGTTTGCAAAGGATTCTGGGTAACAGAACCTGGTCAGAGCACCACAAGTCACCCCATCTTGGATTCCCCTTGGTCTCTAGTTTTCAAAAATGCACAGGTTTGGTAGGTTTCCATAGGTGCCGGCTGAGCTAGAGGCCAAAATCTACAGGTAGGCACTTTGCAAAAAACACCTCTGTTTTCTTTCAAAGAATGTGATGTGCCCATGTTGTGTTTTGGGGCGTTTGCTGTCACGGGCGCTAGGCCTACCCACAGAAGTGAGGTATCATTTGTATCGGGAGACTTGGGGGAACGCTGGATGGAAGGAAATTTGTGGCTCCTCTCAGATTCTAGAACTTTCTGTCACCGAAATGTGAGGAAAACTTGTTTTTTTAGCCAAATTTTGAGGTTTGCAAAGGATTCTGGGTAACAGAACCTGGTCAGAGCCCCACAAGTCACCCCATCTTGGATTCCCCTAGGTCTCTAGTTTTAAAGAATGCACAGGTTTGGCAGGTTTCCCTATGTGCCGGCTGAACTAGAGGCCAAAATCTACAGGTAGGCACTTTGCAAAAAACACCTCTGTTTTCTTACAAAAAATGTGATGTGTCCACGTTGCGTTTTGGGGCGTTTCCTGTCGCGGGCGCTAGGCCTCCCCACACAAGTGAGGTATCATTTTTATCGGGAGACTTGGGGGAACGCTGGGTGGACGGAAATTTGTGGCTCCTCTCAGATTCCATAACTTTCTGTCACCGAAATGTGAGGCAAACTTGTTTTTTTAGCCTAATTTTAAGGTTTGCAAAGGATTCTGGGTAACAGAACCTGGTCAGAGCACCACAAGTCACCCCATCTTGGATTCCCCTTGGTCTCTAGTTTTCAAAAATGCACAGGTTTGGTAGGTTTCCCTAGGTGCCGGCTTAGATAGAGGCCAAAATCTACAGGTAGGCACTTTGCAAAAAACACCTCTGTTTTCTTGCAAAAAATGTGATGTGTCCACGTTGTGTTTTGGGGCGTTTCCTGTCACGGGCGCTAGGCCTACCCACAGAAGTGAGGTATCATTTTTATCAGGAGACTTGGGGGAACGCTGGGTGGAAGGAAATTTGTGGCTCCTCTCAGATTCCAGAACTTTCTGTCACCGAAATGTGAGGCAAACTTGTTATTTTAGCCAAATTTTTAGGTTTGCAAAGGATTCTGGGTAACAGAACCTGGTCAGAGCACCACAAGTCACCCCATCTTGGATTCCCCTTGGTCTCTAGTTTTCAAAAATGTACAGGTTTGGTAGGTTTCCCTAGGTGCCGGCTGAGCTAGAGGCAAAAATCTACAGGTAGGCACTTTGCAAAAAACACCTCTGTTTTCTTTAAAAAAATGTGATGTGTCCACGTTGCGTTTTGGGGCGTTTCCTGTCGCGGGCGCTAGGCCTACCCACAGAAGTGAGGTATCATTTGTATCGGGAGACTTGGGGGAACGCTGGATGGAAGGAAATTTGTGGCTCCTCTCAGATTCTAGAACTTTCTGTCACCGAAATGTGAGGAAAACTTGTTTTTTTAGCCAAATTTTGAGGTTTGCAAAGGATTCTGGGTAACAGAACCTGGTCAGAGCCCCACAAGTCACCCCATCTTGGATTCCCCTAGGTCTCTAGTTTTAAAGAATGCACAGGTTTGGCAGGTTTCCCTATGTGCCGGCTGAACTAGAGGCCAAAATCTACAGGTAGGCACTTTGCAAAAAACACCTCTGTTTTCTTACAAAAAATGTGATGTGTCCACGTTGCGTTTTGGGGCGTTTCCTGTCGCGGGCGCTAGGCCTCCCCACACAAGTGAGGTATCATTTTTATCGGGAGACTTGGGGGAACGCTGGGTGGACGGAAATTTGTGGCTCCTCTCAGATTCCATAACTTTCTGTCACCGAAATGTGAGGCAAACTTGTTTTTTTAGCCTAATTTTAAGGTTTGCAAAGGATTCTGGGTAACAGAACCTGGTCAGAGCACCACAAGTCACCCCATCTTGGATTCCCCTTGGTCTCTAGTTTTCAAAAATGCACAGGTTTGGTAGGTTTCCCTAGGTGCCGGCTTAGATAGAGGCCAAAATCTACAGGTAGGCACTTTGCAAAAAACACCTCTGTTTTCTTGCAAAAAATGTGATGTGTCCACGTTGTGTTTTGGGGCGTTTCCTGTCACGGGCGCTAGGCCTACCCACAGAAGTGAGGTATCATTTTTATCAGGAGACTTGGGGGAACGCTGGGTGGAAGGAAATTTGTGGCTCCTCTCAGATTCCAGAACTTTCTGTCACCGAAATGTGAGGCAAACTTGTTATTTTAGCCAAATTTTTAGGTTTGCAAAGGATTCTGGGTAACAGAACCTGGTCAGAGCACCACAAGTCACCCCATCTTGGATTCCCCTTGGTCTCTAGTTTTCAAAAATGTACAGGTTTGGTAGGTTTCCCTAGGTGCCGGCTGAGCTAGAGGCAAAAATCTACAGGTAGGCACTTTGCAAAAAACACCTCTGTTTTCTTTCAAAAAATGTGATGTGTCCACGTTGCGTTTTGGGGCGTTTCCTGTCGCGGGCGCTAGGCCTACCCACAGAAGTGAGGTATCATTTTTACCGGGAGACTTTCGGGGAACGCTGGGTGGAAGGAAATTTGTGGCTCCTCTCAGATTGCAGAACTTTCTGTCACCAAAATGTGAGGAAAACTTGTTTTTTTAGCCAAATTTTGAGGTTTGCAAAGGATTCTGGGTAACAGAACCTGGTCAGAGCACCACAAGTCACCCCATCTTGGATTCCCCTTGGTCTCTAGTTTTCAAAAATTCACAGGTTTGGTAGGTTTCCCTAGGTTCCGGCTGAGCTAGAGGCCAAAATCTACAGGTAAGCACTTTGCAAAAAACACCTCTGTTTTCTTTAAAAAAATGTGATGTGTCCACGTTGCTTTTTGGGGCGTTTCCTGTTGCGGGCGCTAGGCCTACCCATAGAAGTGAGGTATCATTTTTATCAGGAGACTTGGGGGAACGCTGGGTGGAAGGAAATTTGTGGCTCCTCTCAGATTCCAGAACTTTCTGTCACCGAAATGTGAGGCAAACTTGTTTTTTTAGCCAAATTTTGAGGTTTGCAAAGGATTCTGGGTAACAGAACCTGGTCAGAGCACCACAAGTCACCCCATCTTGGATTCCCCTTGGTCTCTAGTTTTAAAAAATGCACAGGTTTGGTAGGTTTCCATAGGTGCCGGCTGAGCTAGAGGCCAAAATCTACAGGTAGGCACTTTGCAAAAAACACCTCTGTTTTCTTTCAAAGAATGTGATGTGCCCATGTTGTGTTTTGGGGCGTTTGCTGTCACGGGCGCTAGGCCTACCCACAGAAGTGAGGTATCATTTTTATCGGGAGACATTCGGGGAACGCTGGGTGGAAGGAAATTTGTGGCTCCTCTCAGATTCCAGAACTTTCTGTCACCGAAATGTGAGGAAAACTTGTTTTTTTAGCCAAAATTTGAGGTTTGCAAAGGATTCTGGGAAACAGAACGTGGTCAGAGCACCACAAGTCACCCCATCTTGGATTCCCCTTGGTCTCTAGTTTTAAATAATTCACAGGTTTGGTAGGTTTCCCTAGGTTCCGGCTGAGCTAGAGGCCAAAATCTACAGGTAGGCACTTTGCAAAAAACACCTCTGTTTTCTTTCAAAAAATGTGATGTGTCCACGTTGCGTTTTGGGGCGTTTCCTGTCGCGGGCGCTAGGCCTCCCCACACAAGTGAGGTATCATTTTTATCGGGAGACTTGGGGGAACGCTGGGTGGAAGGAAATTTGTGGCTCCTCTCAGATTCCAGAACTTTCTGTCACCGAAATGTGAGGCAAACTTGTTTTTTTAGCCTAATTTTGAGGTTTGCAAAGGATTCTGGGTAACAGAACCTGGTCAGAGCACCACAAGTCACCCCATCTTGGATTCCCCTTGGTCTCTAGTTTTCAAAAATGCACAGGTTTGGTAGGTTTCCGTAGGTGCCGGCTTAGATAGAGGCCAAAATCTACAGGTAGGCACTTTGCAAAAAACACCTCTGTTTTCTTTCAAAAAATGTGATGTGTCCACGTTGTGTTTTGGGGCGTTTCCTGTCACGGGCGCTAGGCCTACCCACACAAGTCAGGTATCATTGTTATCGGGAGACTTGGGGAAACGCTGGGTGGAAGGAAATTTGTGGCTCATCTCAGATTCCAGAACTTTCTGTCACCGAAATGTGAGGAAAACGTGTTTCTTTAGCCAAATTTTGAGGTTTGCAAAGGATTCTGGGTGACAGAACCTGGTCAGAGCCCCACAAGTCACCCCATCGTGGATTAACCTAGGTCTCTAGTTTTAAAGAATGCACAGGTTTGGTAGACTTCCCTAGGTGGCGGCTGAGGTAGAGGCCAAAATCTACAGGTAGGCACTTTGCAAAAAACACCTCTGTTTTCTTTCAAAAAATGTGATGTGTCCACGTTGTATTTTGGGGCGTTTCCTGTCTCGGGCGCTAGGCCTACCCACACAAGTGAGGTATCATTTGTATCGGGAGACTTGGGGGAACGCTGGATGGAAGGAAATTTGTGGCTCCTCTCAGATTCTAGAACTTTCTGTCACCGAAATGTGAGGAAAACTTGTTTTTTTAGCCAAATTTTGAGGTTTGCAAAGGATTCTGGGTAACAGAACCTGGTCAGAGCCCCACAAGTCACCCCATCTTGGATTCCCCTAGGTCTCTAGTTTTAAAGAATGCACAGGTTTGGCAGGTTTCCCTATGTGCCGGCTGAACTAGAGGCCAAAATCTACAGGTAGGCACTTTGCAAAAAACACCTCTGTTTTCTTACAAAAAATGTGATGTGTCCACGTTGCATTTTGGGGCGTTTCCTGTCGCGGGCGCTAGGCCTCCCCACACAAGTGAGGTATCATTTTTATCGGGAGACTTGGGGGAACGCTGGGTGGATGGAAATTTGTGGCTCCTCTCAGATTCCATAACTTTCTGTCACCGAAATGTGAGGCAAACTTGTTTTTTTAGCCTAATTTTAAGGTTTGCAAAGGATTCTGGGTAACAGAACCTGGTCAGAGCACCACAAGTCACCCCATCTTGGATTCCCCTTGGTCTCTAGTTTTCAAAAATGCACAGGTTTGGTAGGTTTCCCTAGGTGCCGGCTTAGATAGAGGCCAAAATCTACAGGTAGGCACTTTGCAAAAAACACCTCTGTTTTCTTGCAAAAAATGTGATGTGTCCACGTTGTGTTTTGGGGCGTTTCCTGTCACGGGCGCTAGGCCTACCCACAGAAGTGAGGTATCATTTTTATCAGGAGACTTGGGGGAACGCTGGGTGGAAGGAAATTTGTGGCTCCTCTCAGATTCCAGAACTTTCTGTCACCGAAATGTGAGGCAAACTTGTTATTTTAGCCAAATTTTTAGGTTTGCAAAGGATTCTGGGTAACAGAACCTGGTCAGAGCACCACAAGTCACCCCATCTTGGATTCCCCTTGGTCTCTAGTTTTCAAAAATGTACAGGTTTGGTAGGTTTCCCTAGGTGCCGGCTGAGCTAGAGGCAAAAATCTACAGGTAGGCACTTTGCAAAAAACACCTCTGTTTTCTTTCAAAGAATGTGATGTGCCCATGTTGTGTTTTGGGGCGTTTGCTGTCACGGGCGCTAGGCCTACCCACAGAAGTGAGGTATCATTTTTATCGGGAGACTTTCGGGGAACGCTGGGTGGAAGGAAATTTGTGGCTCCTCTCAGATTCCAGAACTTTCTGTCACCGAAATGTGAGGAAAACTTGTTTTTTTAGCCAAAATTTGAGGTTTGCAAAGGATTCTGGGTAACAGAACGTGGTCAGAGCACCACAAGTCACCCCATCTTGGATTCCCCTTGGTCTCTAGTTTTAAAAAATTCACAGGTTTGGTAGGTTTCCCTAGGTTCCGGCTGAGCTAGAGGCCAAAATCTACAGGTAGGCACTTTGCAAAAAACACCTCTGTTTTCTTTAAAAAAATGTGATGTGTCCACGTTGCGTTTTGGGGCGTTTCCTGTCGTGGGCGCTAGGCCTCCCCACACAAGTGAGGTATCATTTTTATCGGGAGACTTGGGGGAACGCTGGGTGGAAGGAAATTTGTGGCTCCTCTCAGATTCCAGAACTTTCTGTCACCGAAATGTGAGGCAAACTTGTTTTTTTAGCCTAATTTTGAGGTTTGCAAAGGATTCTGGGTAACAGAACCTGGTCAGAGCACCACAAGTCACCCCATCTTGGATTCCCCTTGGTCTCTAGTTTTCAAAAATGCACAGGTTTGGTAGGTTTCCGTAGGTGCCGGCTTAGATAGAGGCCAAAATCTACAGGTAGGCACTTTGCAAAAAACACCTCTGTTTTCTTTCAAAAAATGTGATGTGTCCACGTTGAATTTTGGGGCGTTTCCTGCCTCGGGCGCTAGGCCTACCCACACAAGTGAGGTATCATTTTTATCGGGAGACTTGGGGGAACGCTGGATGGAAGGAAATTTGTGGCTCCTCTCAGATTCCAGAACTTTCTGTCACCGAAATGTGAGGCAAACTTGTTTTTTTAGCCAAATGTTGAGGTTTGCAAAGGATTCTGGGTAACAGAACCTGGTCAGAGCCCCACAAGTCACCCCATCTTGGATTCCCCTAGGTCTCTAGTTTTAAAGAATGCACAGGTTTGGCAGGTTTCCCTATGTGCCGGCTGAACTAGAGGCCAAAATCTACAGGTAGGCACTTTGCAAAAAACACCTCTGTTTTCTTACAAAAAATGTGATGTGTCCACGTTGCGTTTTGGGGCGTTTCCTGTCGCGGGCGCTAGGCCTCCCACACAAGTGAGGTGTCATTTTTATCGGGAGACTTGGGGGAACGCTGGGTGGACGGAAATTTGTGGCTCCTCTCAGATTCCAGAACTTTCTGTCACCGAAATGTGAGGCAAACTTGTTTTTTTAGCCAAATTTTGAGGTTTGCAAAGGATTCTGGGTAACAGAACCTGGTCAGAGCAGCACAAGTCACCCCATCTTGGATTCCCCTTGGTCTCTAGATTTCAAAAATGCACAGGTTTGGTAGGTTTCCATAGGTGCCGGCTGAGCTAGAGGCCAAAATCTACAGGTAGGCACTTTGCAAAAAACACCTCTGTTTTCTTTCAAAGAATGTGATGTGCCCATGTTGTGTTTTGGGGCGTTTGCTGTCACGGGCGCTAGGCCTACCCACAGAAGTGAGGTATCATTTTTATCGGGAGACTTTCGGGCAACGCTGGGTGGAAGGAAATTTGTGGCTCCTCTCAGATTCCAGAACTTTCTGTGACCGAAATGTGAGGAAAACTTGTTTTTTTAGCCAAATTTTGAGGTTTGCAAAGGATTCTGTGTAACAGAACCTGGTCAGAGCCCCACAAGTCACCCCATCTTAGATTCCCCTAGGTCTCTAGTTTTCAAAAATGCACAGGTTTGGCAGGTTTCCCTATGTGCCGGCTGAGGTAGGGGCCAAAATCTACAGGTAGGCACTTTGCAAAAAACACCTCTGTTTTCTTGCAAAAAATGTGATGTGTCCACGTTGTGTTTTGGGGCGTTTCCTGTCACGGGCGCTAGGCCTACCCACAGTAGTGAGGTATCATTTTTATCAGGAGACTTGGGGGAACGCTGGGTGGAAGGAAATTTGTGGCTCCTCTCAGATTCCAGAACTTTCTGTCACCGAAATGTGAGGCAAACTTGTTATTTTAGCCAAATTTTGAGGTTTGCAAAGGATTCTGGGTAACAGAAACTGGTCAGAGCACCACAAGTCACCCCATCTTGGATTCCCCTTGGTCTCTAGTTTTCAAAAATGCACAGGTTTGGTAGGTTTCCCTAGGTGCCGGCTTAGATAGAGGCCAAAATCTACAGGTAGGCACTTTGCAAAAAACACCTCTGTTTTCTTTCAAAAAATGTGATGTGTCCACGTTGTGTTTTGGGGCGTTTCCTGTCACGGGCGCTAGGCCTACCCACAGAAGTGAGGTATCATTTTTATCAGGAGACTTGGGGGAATACTGGGTGGAAGGAAATTTGTGGCTCCTCTCAGATTCCAGAACTTTCTGTCACCGAAATGTGAGGCAAACTTGTTTTTTTAGCCAAATTTTGAGGTTTGCAAAGGATTCTGGGTAACAGAACCTGGTCAGAGCACCACAAGTCACCCCATCTTGGATTCCCCTTGGTCTCTAGTTTTCAAAAATGCACAGGTTTGGTAGGTTTCCATAGGTGCCGGCTGAGCTAGAGGCCAAAATCTACAGGTAGGCACTTTGCAAAAAACACCTCTGTTTTCTTTCAAAGAATGTGATGTGCCCATGTTGTGTTTTGGGGCGTTTGCTGTCACGGGCGCTAGGCCTACCCACAGAAGTGAGGTATCATTTTTATCGGGAGACTTTCGGGGAACGCTGGGTGGAAGGAAATTTGTGGCTCCTCTCAGATTCCAGAACTTTCTGTCACCGAAATGTGAGGCAAACTTGTTATTTTAGCCAAATTTTGAGGTTTGCAAAGGATTCTGGGTAACAGAACCTGGTCAGAGCACCACAAGTCACCCCATCTTGGATTCCCCTTGGTCTCTAGTTTTCAAAAATGCACAGGTTTGGTAGGTTTCCATAGGTGCCGGCTGAGCTAGAGGCCAAAATCTACAGGTAGGCACTTTACAAAAAACACCTCTGTTTTCTTTCAAAGAATGTGATGTGCCCATGTTGTGTTTTGGGGCGTTTGCTGTCACGGGCGCTAGGCCTACCCACAGAAGTGAGGTATCATTTTTATCGGGAGACTTTCGGGGAACGCTGGGTGGAAGGAAATTTGTGGCTCCTCTCAGATTCCAGAACTTTCTGTCACCGAAATGTGAGGAAAACTTGGTTTTTTAGCCAAATTTTGAGGTTTGCAAAGGATTCTGGGTAACAGAACCTGGTCAGAGCACCACAAGTCACCCCATCTTGGATTCCCCTTGGTCTCTAGTTTTCAAAAATGCACAGGTTTGGTAGGTTTCCCTAGGTGCCGGCTTAGATAGAGGCCAAAATCTACAGGTAGGCACTTTGCAAAAAACACCTCTGTTTTCTTTCAAAAAATGTGATGTGTCCACGTTGTGTTTTGGGGCGTTTCCTGTCACGGGCGCTAGGCCTACCCACAGAAGTGAGGTATCATTTTTATCAGGAGACTTGGGGGAATACTGGGTGGAAGGAAATTTGTGGCTCCTCTCAGATTCCAGAACTTTCTGTCACCGAAATGTGAGGCAAACTTGTTTTTTTAGCCAAATTTTGAGGTTTGCAAAGGATTCTGGGTAACAGAACCTGGTCAGAGCACCACAAGTCACCCCATCTTGGATTCCCCTTGGTCTCTAGTTTTCAAAAATGCACAGGTTTGGTAGGTTTCCATAGGTGCCGGCTGAGCTAGAGGCCAAAATCTACAGGTAGGCACTTTGCAAAAAACACCTCTGTTTTCTTTCAAAGAATGTGATGTGCCCATGTTGTGTTTTGGGGCGTTTGCTGTCACGGGCGCTAGGCCTACCCACAGAAGTGAGGTATCATTTTTATCGGGAGACTTTCGGGGAACGCTGGGTGGAAGGAAATTTGTGGCTCCTCTCAGATTCCAGAACTTTCTGTCACCGAAATGTGAGGCAAACTTGTTATTTTAGCCAAATTTTGAGGTTTGCAAAGGATTCTGGGTAACAGAACCTGGTCAGAGCACCACAAGTCACCCCATCTTGGATTCCCCTTGGTCTCTAGTTTTCAAAAATGCACAGGTTTGGTAGGTTTCCATAGGTGCCGGCTGAGCTAGAGGCCAAAATCTACAGGTAGGCACTTTGCAAAAAACACCTCTGTTTTCTTTCAAAGAATGTGATGTGCCCATGTTGTGTTTTGGGGCGTTTGCTGTCACGGGCGCTAGGCCTACCCACAGAAGTGAGGTATCATTTTTATCGGGAGACTTTCGGGGAACGCTGGGTGGAAGGAAATTTGTGGCTCCTCTCAGATTCCAGAACTTTCTGTCACCGAAATGTGAGGAAAACTTGGTTTTTTAGCCAAATTTTGAGGTTTGCAAAGGATTCTGTGTAACAGAATCTGGTCAGAGCCCCACAAGTCACCCCATCTTGGATTCCCCTAGGTCTCTAGTTTTAAAAAATGCACAGGTTTGGCAGGTTTCCCTATGTGCCGGCTGAGGTAGGGGCCAAAATCTACAGGTAGGCACTTTGCAAAAAACACCTCTGTTTTCTTTCAAAAAATGTGATGTGTCCACGTTGTGTTTTGGGGCGTTTCCTGTCACGGGCGCTAGGCCTACCCACAGAAGTGAGGTATCATTTTTATCAGGAGACTTGGGGGAATACTGGGTGGAAGGAAATTTGTGGCTCCTCTCAGATTCCAGAACTTTCTGTCACCGAAATGTGAGGCAAACTTGTTTTTTTAGCCAAATTTTGAGGTTTGCAAAGGATTCTGGGTAACAGAACCTGGTCAGAGCACCACAAGTCACCCCATCTTGGATTCCCCTTGGTCTCTAGTTTTCAAAAATGCACAGGTTTGGTAGGTTTCCCTAGGTGCCGGCTGAGCTAGAGGCCAAAATCTACAGGTAGGCACTTTGCAAAAAACACCTCTGTTTTCTTTCAAAGAATGTGATGTGCCCATGTTGTGTTTTGGGGCGTTTGCTGTCACGGGCGCTAGGCCTACCCACAGAAGTGAGGTATCATTTTTATCAGGAGACTTTCGGGGAACGCTGGGTGGAAGGAAATTTGTGGCTCCTCTCAGATTCCAGAACTTTCTGTCACCGAAATGTGAGGCAAACTTGTTATTTTAGCCAAATTTTGAGGTTTGCAAAGGATTCTGGGTAACAGAACCTGGTCAGAGCACCACAAGTCACCCCATCTTGGATTCCCCTTGGTCTCTAGTTTTCAAAAATGCACAGGTTTGGTAGGTTTCCCTAGGTGCCGGCTTAGATAGAGGCCAAAATCTACAGGTAGGCACTTTGCAAAAAACACCTCTGTTTTCTTTCAAAAAATGTGATGTGTCCACGTTGTGTTTTGGGGCGTTTCCTGTCACGGGCGCTAGGCCTACCCACAGAAGTGAGGTATAATTTTTATCAGGAGACTTGGGGGAATACTGGGTGGAAGGAAATTTGTGGCTCCTCTCAGATTCCAGAACTTTCTGTCACCGAAATGTGAGGAAAACTTGTTTTTTTAGCCAAATTTTGAGGTTTGCAAAGGATTCTGGGTAACAGAACCTGGTCAGAGCACCACAAGTCACCCCATCTTGGATTCCCCTTGGTCTCTAGTTTTCAAAAATGCACAGGTTTGGTAGGTTTCCCTAGGTGCCGGGTTAGCTAGAGGCCAAAATCTACAGGTAGGCACTTTGCAAAAAACACCTCTGTTTTCTTTAAAAAAATGTGATGTGTCCACGTTGTGTTTTGGGGCGTTTCCTGTCACGGGCGCTAGGCCTACCCACAGAAGTGAGGTATCATTTTTATCGGGAGACTTGGGGGAATACTGGGTGGAAGGAAATTTGTGGCTCCTCTCAGATTCCATAATTTTCTGTCACCAAAATGTGAGGAAAACTTGTTTTTTTAGCCAAATTTTGAGGTTTGCAAAGGATTCTGGGTAACAGAACCTGGTCAGAGCCCCACAAGTCACCCCATCTTGGATTCCCCTAGGTCTCTAGTTTTAAAAAATGCACAGGTTTGGCAGGTTTCCCTATGTGCCGGCTGAGCTAGGGGCCAAAATCTACAGGTAGGCACTTTGCAAAAAACACCTCTGTTTTCTTGCAAAAAATGTGATGTGTCCACGTTGTGTTTTGGGGCGTTTCCTCTCACGGGCGCTAGGCCTACCCACAGAAGTGAGGTATCATTTTTATCGGGAGACTTTCGGGGAACGCTGGGTGGAAGGATATTTGTGGCTCCTCTCAGATTCCAGAACTTTCTGTCACCGAAATGTGAGGAAAACTTGTTTTTTTAGCCAAATTTTGAGGTTTGCAAAGGATTCTGGGTAACAGAACCTGGTCAGAGCACCACAAGTCACCCCATCTTGGATTCCCCTTGGTCACTAGTTTTCAAAAATTCACAGGTTTGGTAGGTTTCCCTAGGTTCCGGCTGAGCTAGAGGCCAAAATCTACAGGTAGGCACTTTGCAAAAAACACCTCTGTTTTCTTTCAAAAAATGTGATGTGTCCACGTTGCGTTTTGGGGCATTTCCTGTCGCGGGCGCTAGGCCTACCCACACAAGTGAGGTATCATTGTTATCGGGAGACTTGGGGGAACGCTGAGTGGAAGGAAATGTGTGGCTCCTCTCAGATTCCAGAACTTTCTGTCACCGAAATGTGAGGAAAATGTGTTTTTTAGCCAAATTTTGAAGTTTGCAAAGGATTCTGGGTAACAGAACCTGGTCAGAGGCCCAAAAGTCACTCCATAGTGGATTCCCCTAGGTCTCTAGTTTTCAAAAATGCGCAGGTTTGGTAGGTTTCCCTAGGTGCCGGCTGAGGTAGAGGCCAAAATCTACAGGTAGGCACTTTGCAAAAAACACCTCTGTTTTCTTTCAAAAAATGTGATGTGTCCACGTTGCGTTTTGGGGCGTTTCCTGTCACGGGCGCTAGGCCTACCCACACAAGTCAGGTATCATTTTTATGGGGAGACTTGGGGAAACGCTGGGTGGAAGGAAATTTGTGGCTCATCTCAGATTCCAGAACTTTCTGTCACCGAAATGTGAGGAAAATGTGTTTCTTTATTCAAATTTTGAGGTTTGCAAAGGATTCTGGGTGACAGAACCTGGTCAGAGCCCCACAAGTCACCCCATCGTGGATTCCCCTAGGTCTCTAGTTTTAAAAAATGCACAGGTTTGGTAGACTTCCCTAGGTGGCGGCTGAGGTAGAGGCCAAAATCTACAGGTAGGCACTTTGCAAAAAACACCTCTGTTTTCTTTCAAAAAATGTGATGTGTCCACGTTGTATTTTGGGGCGGTTCCTGTCTCGGGCGCTAGGCCTACCCACACAAGTGAGGTATCATTTTTATCGGGAGACTTGGGGGAACGCTGGATGGAAGGAAATTTGTGGCTCCTCTCAGATTCTAGAACTTTCTGTCACCGAAATGTGAGGAAAACTTTTTTTTTTTAGCCAAATTTTGAGGTTTGCAAAGGATTCTGGGTAACAGAACCTGGTCAGAGCCCCACAAGTCACCCCATCTTGGATTCCCCTAGGTCTCTAGTTTTAAAGAATACACAGGTTTGGCAGGTTTCCCTATGTGCCGGCTGAACTAGAGGCCAAAATCTACAGGTAGGCACTTTGCAAAAAACACCTCTGTTTTCTTACAAAAAATGTGATGTGTCCACGTTGCGTTTTGGGGCGTTTCCTGTCGCGGGCGCTAGGCCTCCCCACACAAGTGAGGTATCATTTTTATCGGGAGACTTGGGGGAACGCTGGGTGGACGGAAATTTGTGGCTCCTCTCAGATTCCATAACTTTCTGTCACCGAAATGTGAGGCAAACTTGTTTTTTTAGCCTAATTTTAAGGTTTGCAAAGGATTCTGGGTAACAGAACCTGGTCAGAGCACCACAAGTCACCCCATCTTGGATTCCCCTTGGTCTCTAGTTTTCAAAAATGCACAGGTTTGGTAGGTTTCCCTAGGTGCCGGCTTAGATAGAGGCCAAAATCTACAGGTAGGCACTTTGCAAAAAACACCTCTGTTTTCTTTCAAAGAATGTGATGTGCCCATGTTGTGTTTTGGGGCGTTTGCTGTCACGGGCGCTAGGCCTACCCACAGAAGTGAGGTATCATTTTTATCGGGAGACTTTTGGGGAACGCTGGGTGGAAGGAAATTTGTGGCTCCTCTCAGATTCCAGAACTTTCTGTCACCGAAATGTGAGGCAAACTTGTTATTTTAGCCAAATTTTGAGGTTTGCAAAGGATTCTGGGTAACAGAACCTGGTCAGAGCACCACAAGTCACCCCATCTTGGATTCCCCTTG